>NW_028225184.1:25320049-25868641 GCF_052327205.1 Somniosus microcephalus
CCCATCCTACATTCACTGTTCCCTCTCTCTCTGCCCATCCTACATTCACTGTTCCCTCTGCCTGCCCATCCTACAATCACTGTTCCCTCTCTGTCTGCCCATCCTACATTCACTGTTCCCTCTCTGTCTGCCCATCCTACATTCACTGTTCCCTCTCTGTCTGCCCATCCTACATTCACTGTTCCCTCTCTGTCTGCCCATCCAACATTCACTGTTCCCTCTCTGTCTGCCCATCCTACATTCACTGTTCCCTCTCTGTCTGCCCATCCTACATTCACTGTTCCCTCTCTGTCTGCCCATCCTACATTCACTGTTCCCTCTCTCTCTGCCCATCCTACATTCACTGTTCCCCCGCTGTCTGCCCATCCTACATTCACTGTTCCCTCTCTGTCTGCCCATCCTACATTCACTGTTCCCCCTCTGTCTGCCCATCCTACATTCACTGTTCCCTCTCTGTCTGCCCATCCTACATTCACTGTTCCCTCTCTGTCTGCCCATCCTACATTCACTGTTCCCCCACTGTCTGCCCATCCTACATTCACTGTTCCCTCTCTGTCGGCCCATCCTACATTCACTGTTCCCTCTCTGTCTGCCCATCCTACATTCACTGTTCCCTCTCTGTCTGCCCATCCTACATTCACTGTTCGCTCTCTGTCTGCCCATCCTACATTCACTGTTCCCCCTCTGTCTGCCCATCCAACATTCACTGTTCCCCCTCTGTCTGCCCATCCTACATTCACTGTTCCCTCTCTGTCTGCCCATCCTACATTCACTGTTCCCTCTCTGTCTGCCCATCCTACTTTCACTGTTCCCTCTCTCTCTGCCCATCCTACATTCACTGTTCCCTCTCTGTCTGACCGTCCGACATTCACTGTTCCCTCTCCGTCTGCCCATCCTACATTCACTGTTCCCTCTCTGTCTGCCCATCCTACATTCACCATTCCCTCACTGTCTGCCCATCCTACATTCACTGTTCCCCCTCTGTCTGCCCATCCTACATTCACTGTTCCCCCTCTGTCTGCCCATCCTACATTCACTGTTCCCCCTCTGTCTGCCCATCCTACATTCACTGTTCCCTCTCTGTCTGCCAATCCTACATTCACTTTTCCCTCTCTGTCTGCCCATCCTACATTCACTGTTCCCTCTCTGTTTGCCCATCCTTCATTCACTGTTCCCTCTCTGTCTGCCCAGCCTACATTCACTGTTCCCTCTCTCTCTGCCCATCCTACATTCACTCTTCCCTCTCTGTCTGACCGTCCGACATTCACTGTTCCCTCTCCGTCTGCCCATCCTACATTCACTGTTCCCTCTCTGTCTGCCCATCCTACATTCACTGTTCCCTCTCTGTCTGCCCATCCTACATTTACTGTTCCCTCTCTGTCTGCCCATCCTACATTCACTGTTCCCTCTCTGTCTGCCCATCCTACATTCACTGTTCCCTCTCTGTCTGCCCATCCTACATTTACTGTTCCCTCTCTGTCTGCCCATCCTACATTCACTGTTCCCTCTCTGTCTGCCCATCCTACATTCACTGTTACCTCTCTGTCTGCCCATCTTACATTCACTGTTCCTTCTCTGTCTGCCCATCCTACATTCACTGCTCCCCCTCTGTCTGCCCATCCTACATTCGCTGTTCCCCCTCTGTCTGCCCATCCTACATTCATTGTTCTCTCTCTCTCTGCCCATCCTACATTCCCTGTTCCCTCTCTGTCTGCCCATCCTACATTCACTGTTCCCTTTCTCTCTGCCCATCCTACACTCACTTTTCCCTCTCTGTCTGCCCATCTTACATTCACTGTTCCTTCTCTGTCTGCCCATCCTACATTCACTGCTCCCCCTCTGTCTGCCCATCCTACATTCACTGTTCCCCCTCTATCTGCCCATCCTACATTCATTGTTCCCTCTCTCTCTGCCCATCCGACATTCCCTGTTCCCTCTCTGTCTGCCCATCCGACATTCACTGTTCCCTTTCTCTCTGCCCATCCTACACTCACTGTTCCCTCTCTGTCTGCCCGTCCAACATTCACTGTTCCCTCTCTGTCTGCTCATCCTACATTCACTGTTCCCTTTCTCTCTGCCCATCCTACATTCACTGTTCCCTCTCTGTCTGCCCATCCTACATTCACTGTTCCCTCTCTGTCTGCCCATCCTACATTCACTGTTCCCTCTCTCTCTGCCCATCCTACATTCACTGTTCCCTCTCTGTCTGCCCATCCTACATTCACTGTTCCCTCTCTGTCTGCCCATCCTACATTCACTGTTCCCTCTCTGTCTGCCCATCCTACATTCACTGTTCCCTCTCTGTCTGCCCATCCTACATTCACCATTCCCTCTCTGTCTGCCCATCCTACATTCACTGTTCCCCCTCTGTGTGCCCATCCTACATTCACTGTTCCCACTCTGTCTGCCCATCCTACATTCACTGTTCCCTCTCTGTCTGACCATCCTACATTCACTGTTCCCTCTCTGTCTGCCCATCCTACATTCACAGTTCCCTCTCTGTCTGACCGTCCGACATTCACTGTTCCCTCTCCGTCTGCCCATCCTACATTCACTGTTCCCTCTCTGTCTGCCCATCCTACATTCACCATTCCCTCTCTGTCTGCCCATCCTACATTCACTGTTCCCCCTCTGTCTGCCCATCCTACATTCACTGATCCCCCTCTGTCTGCCCATCCTACATTCACTGTTCCCTCTCTGCCTGCCCATCCTACATTCACCTTTCCCTCTCTGTCTGCCCAGCCTACATTCACTGTTCCCTCTCTCTCTGCCCATCCTACATTCACTCTTCCCTCTCTGTCTGACCGTCCGACATTCACTGTTCCCTCTCCGTCTGCCCATTCTACATTCCCTGTTCCCTCTCTGTCTGCCCATCCTACATTCACTGTTCCCTCTCTGTCTGCCCATCCTACATTCACTGTTCCCTTTCTCTCTGCACATCCAACACTCACTTTTCCCTCTCTGTCTGCCCATCTTACATTCACTGTTCCTTCTCTGTCTGCCCATCCTACATTCACTGCTCCCCCTCTGTCTGCCCATCCTACATTCACTGTTCCCCCTCTATCTGCCCATCCTACATTCATTGTTCCCTCTCTCTCTGCCCATCCGACATTCCCTGTTCCCTCTCTGTCTGCCCATCCGACATTCACTGTTCCCTTTCTCTCTGCCCATCCTACACTCACTGTTCCCTCTCTGTCTGCCCGTCCAACATTCACTGTTCCCTCTCTGTCTGCCCATCCTACATTCACTGTTCCCTTTCTCTCTGCCCATCCTACATTCACTGTTCCCTCTCTGTCTGCCCATCCTACATTCACTGTTCCCTCTCTGTCTGCCCATCCTACATTCACTGTTCCCTCTCTCTCTGCCCATCCTACATTCACTGTTCCCTCTCTGTCTGCCCATCCTACATTCACTTTTCCCTCTCTGTCTGCCCATCCTACATTCACTGTTCCCTCTCTGTCTGCCCATCCTACATTCACTGTTCCCTCTCTGTCTGCCCATCCTACATTCACCATTCCCTCTCTGTCTGCCCATCCTACATTCACTGTTCCCCCTCTGTGTGCCCATCCTACATTCACTGTTCCCACTCTGTCTGCCCATCCTACATTCACTGTTCCCTCTCTGTCTGACCATCCTACATTCACTGTTCCCTCTCTGTCTGCCCATCCTACATTCACAGTTCCCTCTATCTCTGCCCATCCTACATTCACTGTTCCCTCTCTGTCTGACCGTCCGACATTCACTGTTCCCTCTCCGTCTGCCCATCCTACATTCACTGTTCCCTCTCTGTCTGCCCATCCTACATTCACCATTCCCTCTCTGTCTGCCCATCCTACATTCACTGTTCCCCCTCTGTCTGCCCATCCTACATTCACTGATCCCCCTCTGTCTGCCCATCCTACATTCACTGTTCCCTCTCTGCCTGCCCATCCTACATTCACCTTTCCCTCTCTGTCTGCCCATCCTACATTCACTGTTCCCTCTCTCTCTGCACATCCTACATTCACTGTTCCCTCTCTGTCTGCCCAGCCTACATTCACTGTTCCCTCTCTCTCTGCCCATCCTACATTCACTGTTCCCTCTCTGTCTGACCGTCCGACATTCACTGTTCCCTTTCCGTCTGCCCATCCTACATTCACTGTTCCCTCTCTGTCTGCCCATCCTACATTCACTGTTCCCTCTCTGTCTGCCCATCCTACATTTACTGTTCCCTCTCTGTCTGCCCATCCTACATTCACTGTTCCCTCTCTGTCTGCCCATCCTACATTCACTGTTCCCTCTCTGTCTGCCCATCCTACATTCACTATTTCCTCTCTGTCTGCCCATCCTACATTCACTATTCACTCTCTGTCTGCCCATCCGACATTCACTGTTCCCTCTCTGTCTGTCCATCTTACATTCACTGTTCCCTCTCTGTCTGCCCATCCTACATTCACTGTTCCCTCTCTGTCTGCCCATCCTACATTTACTGTTCCCTCTCTGTCTGCCCATCCTACATTCACTGTTCCCTCTCTGTCTGCCCATCCTACATTCACTGTTCCCTCTCTGTCTGCCCATTTTACATTCACTGTTCCTTCTCTGTCTGCCCATCCTACATTCACTGTTCCCCCTCTGTCTGCCCATCCTACATTCACTGTTCCCCCTCTGTCTGCCCATCCTACATTCATTGTTCCCTCTCTCTCTGCCCATCCTACATTCACTGTTCCCTCTCTGTCAGCCCATCCGACATTCACTATTCCCTCTCTGTCTGTCCATCCTACATTCACTGTTCCCTCTCTGTCTGCACATCCTACATTCACTGTTCCCTCTCTGTCTGCCCATCCTACATTCACTGATCCCTCTCTGTCTGCCCGTCCAACATTCACTGTTCCCTCTCTGTCTGCCCATCCTACATTCACTGTTCCCTTTCTCTCTGCCCATCCTACATTCACTGTTCCCTCTCTGTCTGCCCGTCCTACATTCACTGTTCCCTCTCTGTCTGCCCGTCCAACATTCACTGTTCCCTCTCTGTCTGCCCATCCTACATTCACTGTTCCCTTTCTCTCTGCCCATCCTACATTCACTGTTCCCTCTCTGTCTGCCCATCCTACATTCACTGTTCCCTCTCTGTCTGCCCATCCTACATTCACTGTTCCCTCTCTCCCTGCCCATCCTACATTCACTGTTCCCTCTCTGTCTGCCCATCCTACATTCACTGTTCCCTCTCTGTCTGCCCATCCTACATTCACTGTTCCCTCTCTGTCTGCCCATCCTACATTCACTGTTCCCTCTCTGTCTGCCCATCCTACATTCACTGTTCCCTCTCTGTCTGCCCATCCTACATTCACTGTTCCCTCTCTGTCTGCCCATCCTACATTCACTGTTCCCTCTCTGTCTGCCCATCCTACATTCACTGTTCCCTCTCTGTCTGCCCACCCTACATTTACTGTTCCCTCTCTGTCTACCCATCCTACATTCACTGTTCCCTCTCTGTCTGCCCATCCTACATTCACTGTTCCCTCTCTGTCTGCCCATCCTTCATTCACTATTCCCTCTCTGTCTGCCCATCCTACATTCACTATTCCCTGTCTGTCTGCCCATCCGACATTCACTGTTCCCTCTCTGTCTGCCCATCCTACATTCACTGTTCCCTCTCTGTCTGCCCATCCTACATTCACTGTTCCCTCTCTGTCTCCCCATCCTACATTCACTGTTCCCTCTCTGTCTGTGTGGTGTATGTGCCTTTAAGAGCAATTGTGGTGTATGTGCCTTTAAGAGCCCCAGGTGTGCGTAATGCCGGAAATTGCCACTTGGGCTATATAAGCCTGTGTATTGTGTATATCCTTTAGAACCCCCCCCCAGACTTGCTTAGTAAATACCTATGAACCAACTCCTGTCTTCAGTGTCTTTATCTACACACGGACACTACAGTGGTGACGAAGTGGAAACGGACTTACCTGCAATTCGGCAGCACCTCAAGGACATCGATTCCTCCAGCGTCCAGAAGACTCAAGGAAGTAATAGAAATTGTGGTTTCACCAGCTGGCCAAGCTGGTGGCAGGTACTGCGCTAATCCTTTCTGGGCATCAGGCTGGGGCTCCAGCGGCGGGCTCTACAGCTGAGACAGGCAGCGAAATCGGAGGCAAGCAATAACGGACTGGGAGGGTGCACTTGAGAGACGGCCGGCGCGGCAAGCAGGTCAGCGTTTAGACCTCCATCGGGAACGAGTCTCCAACAGTGAATAAACGGAAACCACAGTAAAACAGCGTTGTTATCGGTAGCAGCGGCGGGAAAGCGCAGGAAGCGCCATATCGTTGCTACAGAGAGAAAAAAAAGCGCGGGAAGCACCATATTTTTTTTTGAAATGCCTAAGTCTGGCAATATTGATGCTTTTGATAACGAAACAGAGCCTAACTTTGGCAATATTGATGTTTTTGATAACAAGATAGAGGATTGGACCACATATGTAGAAAGAGTGGAGGTGTTTTGCACCGCAAATGGAATAGAAGCTGAAAAAAAAGCTTCAGTGCTTCTGGATCTAATGGGCGCAGAAACATACAAGCTGTTACGCAACTTAATCACTCCAGCCGAACCGATGGACAAGAATTTTGAGGAGATTGTTGCTACCCTACACTGCCAGTTCGAGGCAGGACTGGCAGATTCTCTGCAAGACAAATTCATCTGCGATACCCTAAGTGTAGAAACACAAATAAAGGTATCTTCTGGAAAAGATTTAACACTGGACAAGGCTTTCAGTGCAATAGGAGCGGCAAAGATACAGCAAAGGCCACAGGACTTCGGCACCCATGAAATGACACGGGGTTTCGAGAGATGTTATCGCTGCGGCAGATCCAACGATGACCAGAGGGATTGCGGGTTCAAAGAAAAAGCATGCAGGCGATGCGGGAAGATGGGACACATTCCCGGTGTATGCCGATCTGAAAATAAAAAATCCACTAACGGGAAAAGAATCAATAAGGAAAAGCCCAGAAAGGTACAAATGATGATGGACCGTAGCTCCAATGACCAGAAGAGCGATAGCGACTCCGGGAACAAGAGACTAAGCTCTCTCAAATTACATAATGTAATTGCCAATGAAGATTACCAGACCATTTGGGTTACCCTCATAATAGCAGTGTCCCCAGTTAAAATGGAGCTAGATACAGGATCAGCTCTAACCGTAATAAATCGACGAGATTACGAGAGGCTATTTTCGCATATACCTCTAAAAGACACATCCATTATCTTAAAAACATATACGGGGCAGAAAGCATACCCCAAAGGAAAAATAAAGGTGCCTGTGGTATACAACGGCAAAGAAATACAAAAGTTGTATTTATACATTCTACAAGATGGTGGTCCACCGTTGTTGGGACGTGAATGGATAAGGAAGATACGTTTAGACTGGCACTCCATTCAGGCACTGACGGTGACCAGTAAGGAAAAAAACAATGATGACATCATACCTGAACGATTAAAAGACATCTTGGCCAACGCCAAAGAAGTGTTTCAAGAGAAACTAGGAACCTTGAAAGGCATCACCGCCTCAATAAAAGTGGAAGATGCAGCAATTCCAAATTTTTTTAAGGCAAGACCGGTGCCATACGCAATACGTCCGGCAGTCGAGGCAGAGCTGGAGAATTTGGAAAAGGCAGGCGTATTATCCAAAATAGATTGGAGCGAATGGGCAAAACCCATCGTTCCAGCCATGAAAAAAGCATTGAAAAATTACTCTGAGGAACAGAGAAAAATTCGCATCAGTGGGGACTTTAAGGTGACTGTAAACCCGGTCCTTCACACGGTACAGTATCCTCTTCCGAGGGTAGGAGATATTTTCGCCTCACTATCCGGAGGAAAACGTTTCACAAAAATTGACTTGGCACAGGCATATCTACAGATGGAGGTTGAGGAGACCTCTAAAATGTTTCTCACAATAAACACACACAAAGGCCTGTACCAGTACAATCGACTGGTTTTTGGAGTAGCATCAGCTCCAGCTATCTGGCAAAGAGCTATGGAGCAAGTCCTGCAAGGGATTCCGGGGACTCAGTGTTACCTAGACGACATCCTTATAACAGTAGAAAACGACAACGAGCACCTTGACAATTTGGAGCAGGTGCTCACTAGGCTGAAAGAACGGGGCCTACGAGCAAATCGCCCCAAGTGCGAATTTTTCCAAAATCAGATATCATATTGTGGCCACATAATTAATAAGGAAGGGTTGCATAAGTCACCTGAAAAAATTGAAGCAGTTATAAAAGCCCCAGCACCTGAAAATGTTTCACAATTGAGGTCATTCCTGGGATTAATAAATTACTATCATGAATTTTTACAGAACTTATCAACTATTCTACACCCTCTTAATGATCTTCTACACACAGGAGTGATTTGGAAATGGAATGAAGACTGTAAACGTGCCTTCCATAAATGTAAAGACTTAATCACATCCGAGAAAGTTTTGGCTCATTACAACCCATCACTACCAATCAGACTGGCGTGCGATGCATCCCCTTATGGCATAGGAGCAGTATTGTCCCATAGATTCCCTGATGGCTCGGAACGGCCGATAGCTTTTGCGTCATGCTCATTGAACTCAGCTGAGTGTAACTATTCCCAGATAGACAGGGAAGCACTCAGCCTGGTATGGGGAGTGAAGAAATTCAACCATTACCTACACGGACAAAAATTTACCTTGCTGACTGACCATCAACCCCTCATCTCCATATTCAACCCTAAGAAAGGTGTCCCCATTATAACGGCACAAAGACTACAGAGGTGGTCCGTTTTTCTAGGGGCACACCAATACAACATTGAATACAAAGGGTCAAAATAGCATGGGAATGCTGACGGTTTATCGCGCCTGCCGTTGCCAACGATAGAAGAGGCACCTACAGTAGACCCAGTAGAGATATTCCACTCTACCATAGTGGAATGTCTACCGGTGACAAATTCTGCCATTGAAAGGGAGACCAGAAATGACCCTACTCTCTCACGGGTCTACGATTTAACAATGAAGGGATGGCCAGCACATGGCGAACCACTGTTGCCAGCATTCTCGCAAAGAAGAGAACAGCTGTCAGTGTGCCGAGGAACCTTGATGTGTGGATCCAGAGTGGTGATTCCACCCAAACTCCAGGATAAAGTGCTAAAGGAGCTTCACGAGGGGCATCTGGGTGGAGTGAAATTGAAGAACCTAGCTAGGGCGTTTGTATGGTGGCCAGGTATCGATGGAGACATCGAACACATGACCAAGAGCTGCCTAGGATGCCAGAAGGTCCAAAATGCTCCGCCACAGGCCCCTCTACATCCATGGGAGTGGCCCTCATCTCCCTGGCAAAGGGTGCACATCGACTTTGCTGGTCCATTTATGGACTCAATGTTCTTAATCGCAGTTGATGCACACTCCAAGTGGCCGGAGCTAATAAAGATGTCCTCCACCGCCACGGAAAAAACCATCACAGTATTAAGGACCATATTTGCCAGGAATGGGCTGCCGGAACAGATATGTTCTGATAATGGACCGCAATTTGTGTCCGAAGAATTCAGAAAGTTCTTAAAGAACAATGGGGTAAAGCACTACACGTCCGCCCCATACCATCCCGCCACCAATGGATTGGCTGAAAGGTTTGTCCAGACCTTTAAGAAGGCCATAAAGGCCATGGGTAATGAAGACATAAAACTTCAGCACAAGGTGGATAACTTCTTATTTGCATATAGGAATGCAACACATATGGTTACAAACCAGACTCCCGCCATGATGTTCTACAATAGAAACCTAAGATGCCGGCTGGATTTGGTCAAGCCCAACATCCGAAGGGACGTGGAGAACTGGCAGTTTCAGGGCATGAATGAAAGGCCAACTAGGGCCTTCCAGATAGGCCAACCGGTTTCGGCCTGGGACTACCGTACCGAGAAATGGCAGCCTGGAACTATCTGCACATGACTAGGACCACTGATGTATACCGTGGACATTGGAGAAAGCATAATAAGGCGCCATGCTGACCAAATCATCAAGTCATCCGTAAAGGGACAACCTACACCACCACGCTATACATTTAACGATGAAGTAGAGATACCCATATCTACCTCCGATCCGGTGATACTGGAACCCAATGAACCCGACACTGGCCTTCAAGCCGAAACAGCCTTGCCAGAAGAACCTACTACACCACCAGAAACTACTACTCCCCCGAGGCGTTATCCGGACCGAGTCAGGAAGCCTCCTGAGAGACTAACATATAATTAATTAATACAGAAATGTATATTATTTTGCATATAACATATAATTAATAATTACTTAAAATATGATGTACTAGTTAGATAGAAGGGGAGGAATTGTGGTGTATGTGCCTTTAAGAGCAATTGTGGTGTATGTGCCTTTAAGAGCCCCAGGTGTGCGTAATGCCGGTAATTGCCACTTGGGCTATATAAGCCTGTGTATTGTGTATATCCTTTAGAACCCCCCCGAGACTTGCTTAGTAAATACCTATGAACCAACTCCTGTCTTCAGTGTCTTTATCTACACACGGACACTACAAAAGAGCTACAGTTTTAAGGCACAATCAGATATTACATATGCTTTAAGCTGAGTATAATAGGCATACAACCCGTGACAGTAGAAAGCGATCTACGACTCCCCGAAGCAGACTGACACGACCGGACGGACGGGGAGGCAGTAGGGTGGTCTCGGATTGGGTGGATTCCTGCAGTCTGCTGCAGTGGTCACTTCCGTTGTGTCATCTCTAAAGCTGCTGGAGGTGTTAGGCCATCAGCCACCTCAGAGTTTAAACTTGACCAAGGTGTTAGGCCGTAGCCACTTTGGGGAAGCCTTCGACCCTGACTGCCTGATTTCCACTCTCGGTCATCTATATTTATAGTTATTTTTGTGGGCTGGTAATCACCTGGTGTCAATCATTTTATCCCCATCCTATTGTCCAATTGTGAAGCGGGAAGGCAACCCTCGCCGTCCCTTTCTGTATGACTGACAAGGCCTCCCTCTTAACTTTCTGAGGAATGTTTTGTCAAGTTTCTTCATGGGCATTTTATGGCTTCGTGGCTCCTTGTTATCTAGCAGGTGCTATTCTCACAGTTTCGTTACATTTTACAATTCACTTATCACTTCTATTTGTCTTTTGATGCTTGATAATCGACCTTGCTGGCATTTATGCTATCTTTTTCCGCTTGCCTGTTGCCAGTCTCTGTTCTAAGAATTAAAACCCATCTTTGAATCTAACAGCTATTCCTTAGACTCCCTGCTCGCAGGGACTCACCTCACTGGGCTAAGGCCACAGATCGGTGCAGGTTACCTGTGTAAAGACTCTGAATCAGAGATAAGAACTGGTCCATCGAACCTCAATCAGCTACAGAAGTGCAATAACCAGTAAGCACAGCCCAATATTCATCCCGTCTGATGGAAACATAATGAATTTCAGCAGTCATGACCCAAAGATTCTAAGGACTGTGTTAGGGGAAGGGGACTAATCAGCACTTAAGAACATAAGAACATAAGAAACAGGAGCAGGAGTAGGCCAATCGGCCCCTCGAGCCTGCTCCGCCATTTAATAAGATCATAGCTGATCTGATCCTAACCACCAATCCACTATCACAGAACCATCTCCTGAATCTAACAGAATTAGACACACGAAATAGGAGCAGGATCAGGCTACATGGCCCCTGGGCCCGCTCCGCAACCCACAGGGCCATGACCGATCCGAACCTAGACTCATGTCCAAACTCCTGCCCACTCTCCGTAATCCTTAATTCCCTTTACTTCTAGGAAACTGTCTATTTCTGTTTTAAATTTATGTAATGATGTAGCTTCTACAGCTTTTTGGGGCAGCATATTCCATGGACCTAACACCCTCTGAGTGAAGTCGTTCCTCCTCATCTCAGTTTTGAAAGAGCAGCCCCTTATTCTAAGACTCTGCCCCCTAGTTCTAGTTTCACCCATCATCGGGAACATCTTCACTGCATCCACCCGATCCAACCCCTTCACAATCTTATATGTTTCAATAAGATCGCCTCTCTATCTTCTGAACTCCAATGAGTAGAGTCCCAAACTACTCAACCTCTCCTCATATGTCCATCCCCTCATCCCCTGGATTAACCAAAGCAAATAAAGTGTTTACAATACATATACATAAAGAAAGAATAAATAATTATATAGAGAATTTGAATACTGTAAAACTACTCTCCAGCTGTTCACCTGTCTGTAATTAGATAACCTCTGTTGCTTTTGGTGCAGTTCAATAGGAAACAAAGCATTATCAATACATTTCACCTTATATATGAACATAAGAACATAAGAAGTAGAAGCAGGAGTAGGCCATACAGCCCCTCGAGCCTGCTGCGTCATTCAATAAGTTCATGGCTGATCATCGACCTCAAAAGCCCTTTCCTGCCCGATCTCCATATCCCTTGATCCTCCATGAGTCCAAAAATCCATCTACCTCAGTCCTGAATATACTCAAAGACTCAGCATTCACAAGCCTCTGGGGCACAGAATACCAAAGATTCTCCACCCTATGAGTAAAGAATATCATTCTCAGCCCATTCTCAAATTGCCTGCCCCTTATCCTGAGACTATGTCCACCAGTTCCAGACACTCCAGCCAGGGGAAGCAACCTCTCAGCATCTAACCCTGGCAATAGACTCATACAGTCGTAGAGTTATACAGCACAGAAAGAGGTGATTCGGCCCATCGAGTCCCCGCCGGCCATCAAGCCCTGTCTATTCGAATTCCATTTTTCAGTACTTCTTCCGTAGCCTTGTATGCTGTGCTGTTCCAAGTGCTCCTCTAAATGCTTCTTGAATGTTGTGATTGTTCCTGCCTCTACCAGCCTTTCAGGCCGTGATTTCCAGATTACAAGCAGCCTCTGGATGAAAATGTTTTCCCTAAAATCCCCTCTTAACCTCCTGCCCTTTACCCTGAAACTATGCCCCCTGGTTATTGACCCCTTCAGTAAGGGGAAAGGTTCCTTTCTATCTACCCTATCTGTGCCACTCATAATTTTGTATACCTCAATCGGGTCCCCATTCAGACTTCACTACTCTAAGGAAAACAACACCAGCCTGTCCAGTGTCTCTTCATAGCTGAAGTGCTCCAGCCCAGGTAACACCCTGGTGAATTCCTCTGCACCCTCTCCAAAGCAATCACATCCTTCCTGTAGTGTGGCGACCAGAACTGCACACAGTATTCCAGCTGTGGCCGAACTAGCGCTTTGTACAGCTCCATCATAACCACTCTGCTCTTATATTCTATTCCTCAGCTAATGAAGGCAAGTATCCCAGTAACCTTCAGAATCTTATAGGTTTCAATGAGAGCACCTCTCATTCTTCTGAATTGCAGAGGGTTTAGGCACATTCTACAAAATCTCTCATCATATGACTGCCCTCTCATCCCAGGAATCAATCTCGTGAACCTTTGTTGCTGCACCAAATATGCTTATAACCAACCTTCTGCAGCCAACAGCAATAATCTTCCCCTCTGCCACTGATTACATTCGGAAAACACGAATACAGCACCATGAAGGGGAGAGATCAGTCATCTATAACAATAATTTCAAATTGGAACCGACTTGTTCCATTCCAGTTAGTGACCCACACTCAGTACAAATTTACAGTGACAGATACTCCCAGTAATGCATGGCCACTGGAGTCAGGTTTTCCACTCCTGTTACTGACCCACACTCAGTACAGTTCTACAGTGACAAATACTCCCAGTAATGCATGACCACTGGTGTCAGGTGTTCCACTCCGGTTAGTGACCCACACTCAGTACAGTTCTACAGTGACAGATACTCCCAGTAGTACATGACCACTGTGTTCAGGTGTTCCACTCCAGTTGGTGACCCACACTCAGTACATTTCTACAGTGACAGTCCATTACACGAATACCTTCTCTCAGAGAGTTGCTTACACTGATGACTGAGAGAACAATACACAATATTACGCTAAATGCAATAACTTCATAACACAGCGAGACCGTGAGTTACAAACAGAATTTTAATTTCAGTTGACGCGTTGGAATAAAATATCAGAGGTAATTCAGGACATTTGATTAACCGAAATGTTATGATTGATCAGGTGTCTGAATAACAGTGACGACTAGATGAGGATGCAACATTATCAGTCACACATCAAAACCAGAGACCAGCTCACACACAGATTTACACAACTTCAAAAGTTATAATCACTTACCATGAACTCCAATGACGGGAATGATCACGAAGATAATTTTCTCCACACAGTGATATGAGTCTTTCATTTTCTGTGTGAAGCCGTGTTTCCCTTCGTGCTGCAGGCAATCTCTCTGAATTAAACTCTGGGGTGGTACAGTACCAGAGCCTTTCATTCATACCCTCTGGGATTCCCACGGGGATGTTGATTTTGCAGCAGCGCTGAAAATACTCTTTTCAAAAAGCATTTGAACAAACAGATGACGACAGTGGAGTTAATTCCTTGTTGTGATGGAATATATTTACTGCTGAGATTGAAATTGAACACCTCAAAGACCGGACAATTCTGATCACATGGTATAACTTATGGAAATTGCCAGCTGTATTCTCCCACCAATGGGGTTGTTGTTTCAAACACCACCAGGCCCATCGCAAGATCTCATATTGTTCTGGTGATGTCCTTCACTCTGCTGTGGCCATTCAGTAATTAAATTCCAAATGTTAGAGCGTCCTCTCGGGCTGCTCTACTGCACTCTCGAATGGGGCTGACCGCCTTAAGTGTGGCCATTTAGTTAAACAATTAAATTGGCATATTTGTCTCGATGGATCCTCAAACAGGTACAACCCCTCAAATTAATAGAGTACCTCAAAGTAATGCAGTGCCTCAAACTAATGCAGTGCCTCAAACTAATACAGTAACTCAAACTAATACAGTACCTCAAACGAATGCAGTACCTCAAACTAGAACAGTACCTCAAACTAATGCAGCTCCTCAAACTAGTAGCCAGACCCGCCCACAACCTCTCTGGTCCAAAATCCAGTAATCTCGTGTTCCCACAAACTCACAGTGCATGGGATCTCACTTATCAGACAACATGAGGGCGTTACCAGGCTAACAAGAACTGATCGTACAGATTATTTGAAAAGTTTAACAATGCGAATTCTAAATATATATTTAAAATTCTTAAGTTTATTTATGTTAAGTTAGTAATGGTTTATTAAATACAGGCATGGCAGGGCACCTCATTCCCGAGTAATGAACATCTTGTGCTATGTGTGAACTCCAGTACACTTCCCTTGTCCTGGACAGCCAAATGTGCAGGACGTGTCGTCAGCTGTAGGAGCTCGAATTCTGGGTCACAGAGATTGAGCAGCAACTGGATTCACTGCGGTGGATCCGTGAGGCTGAGCGCTACTTGGATAGCACGTTTCAGGAGTTGTTCACCCCTCAACTTAAGAGTGAGCAGGAAGAGAGGGAATGCATGACCGCCAGACATAAAATGAGGATATGGCCGGTAGTTTAGGAGTCCCCTGAGTGCATCTCACTCTCTAACCGGTATTCAGTTCTAATTACTGGAGAGGGCTGTTGTTCACCTGGCGAGGACAGTCAGAGCCAAGTCCGGCGCACCTCGGGTGGCTCAGCTTTACTGTGGGGGATGGAGATGAGTGGAGATAGGTCAGGAAAGCAACAGTGAAGGGGATTTAATAGTTTGTGGAATAGACAAGCGTTTCTGCGGCCGCAGACATCAATCCAGGATGGTACTTTGCCTCCCTGGTGCCAGGGTCAGGGAATTGTCTGCACGGCAGAAGAAATTTCGGAGGGTAGGGTGAACAAACTGAGATCATGTTCCATATCGATAGCAATGACATATGTAGGAAGAAGAGTGAGGACCTGCAGGCAGATTTTAGGGAGCTAGGAAAGAGTTTAAAATCAGGACTTCAAAGGTAGTAATACTCGAATTACTCCAGGTGCCTGTGCTTTTGAGTACAGAAATAGGAGGATAGAGCAGATGAATGCCTGGCTGGAGAGATGGTGCAAGAGGGAGGGCTTTATATTCCTGGGACATTGGGACCGGTTATCGGGGAGGTGGGGCCTATAAAAGCCGGACAGGTTGCACCTCAACAGGGCCGCAACCAATGGCCTCGATGGGGAGGGAGTGGGTTGCTCGTAGTGCTGGGGATGTTTTATACTAAATTGGTAGGCGCTGGGTACCAGGCTGTAGCACTAGAAAGATGAAACAAGGTGCAAAAAGGATTGGAGAGATGAATAGCCAAGAGTAATACATAATGAGGTATTATGTGGGGTCAGACTAAAAGAATACAAGTCAGGTTCACACTCCAATATGGATAAATGCATGAAGTGTGGTAAATAATTTTTGTGAGCTGCAGACGCAAATAACCACAGGGAAACAAGATGTTGTGGTGATTACGTTGACATGGCTCAAGAAAGGGCAGGATTGGGTACTCAATATTCCTGGGCATAAGGTGTTCAGGAAGGAAAGGGAAGGAAATAAGGGAATTGGGATGGCAGTATAGAATAAGGGGAATTTTACAGTGCTGGAGAGAAAGGATGTCCTGGAGGGGTTAAGGACAGAATCTATTTGGTTAGAGTTAAGAAAAAATAGAGGTAACATTACACGAATAGCTGTATTTCATAGACCACTAACTAGTGCGAAAGATCGAGAGGAGCAAACATGATAAACAGCGGAAGCAGCATGCTATAGACAGGGCAAAGCGCTCCCACCATCAACCGATCAGAACAAAGTTCTGCAGTCCTGCCTCATCCAGTCCTGAATGCTGGTGGACCATTAAACAACTAACAGGAGGTGAAGGGTCCAGTAAAATCCCCATCCTCAATGAGTGCAAAGGACAAGTCTGAAGCGTTTGCAACGATTTCCAGTCGGAAGTGCCAAGTGCCAGTCTTCAGCCAATTCGAATTACTCCAGGTGATCTCAAGAAACGGCTGAGCACATTGGATACAGCAAAGGTTATGGGCCCTGAAAACATTCCGAATGTCGTGCTGAAGGCTTGTACTCCACAACTAGCCACGACTCTAGCCTAGCTGCACCAGTACAGCTACAAAAAACTTGCATCAACCCGACAATGTGGAATCCAGCCCAGATATGTCACGTCAACTAAAAGCAGGACAAATCCAATCCGTCCAACTACCTGTCCATCAGTCTACTCGCAATCATCAGCAAAGTGATGGTAGCTGTCATCGACAGTGCTATCAAGCAGCACTTGCTCAGCAAAAAGCTGCTCACCAAAGATCAATTCAGGTAATGGCAGGACCATTTGGCTCCAGAGCTCATTACAGCCTTGGTCCAAACAGAGACGAAAGAGCTGAATGCCAGAGGTGATGCGAGATTGACAGAATTTGACCGAGTGTGGTATCAAGGGAGCCCAGCAAAACTGAAGTTAATGGGAATCAGGGGGAAAACACTTCACTGGCTGTAGCCATAACTAGCAAAAAGGAATATGGTTGCGCTTGATGGACATCAGTCATCTCAGGCACAAGACATCACCTCAAGATTTCCTCAGAGCAGTGTCCAGGGGCCAAACGTTTTCAGCTTCTGCATCAATACCCACCGCCCCTTGAAATTCAATGGCATTACCATCGCTGAATCCCCCAGCATCAAAATCCTGGGTGTCACCATTGACCAGAAATTTAACTTGACCAGCCACATAAATGCTATGGCAACAAGAGCAGGTCAGAGGCTGGGTATTCTGCAGCGAGTGTCTCAACTCCTGACTCCTCAAAGCATTTCCACCATCGACAAGGCAAAGGTATGGAGTGTGTTGGAATCGCCTCCACTTGCCTGGATGAGTGCAGCTGCAACAACACTGAAGAAGCTCGACCCCATCCAGGACAAAGCAGCCCACTTGAATGGCACCCCATCCACCACTTCATACATTTGCTCCCTCCACCATTGGCGTACCGTGGCTACAGTGGGTACCATCTACAGGATGCACTGCAGCAACTCGCCAAAGCGTCTTTGGCAGCACCTCCCAAACCTGCGACCTCTTCCACCTAGAAGGTCAAGGGCAGCAGGCTCATTGGAACACCACCACCTCCAATCTCCCCTGCAAGTCACAAAATCCTGAAACTGCCTAACTAACAGCACTGTGGGAGTACTTTCACCACACGGACTGAAGCGGTTCAAAAATGCAGCTCACCACCAAATTCGCAAGTGTAATTAGGGATGGGCAATAAATGCTGGCCTTGCCAGCGACGCTCACATCCCATAAACGAATTAAAATAAGACAGGCAGAGTGTTGGAGACAGACAGAGCCAAACAAAGAGACAGAGACAGACAGGTAGTGACAGACAGACTGACATAGTCAGATCTATATAGACAGAGAGACAGATACATACAGAGAGACGAGCAGACAGAGGCACATAAAGTAAGAGAAAGAGGAGTGAAAAGAGAAATAGACTCCGAAAGAGAGAGCCAGACAGAGCTAGACACAGAGATACAGACGGATTGAATAAGAGAGAGAGGGACACAGATGGACCACAACACATTTTGCAACAGAAACTGACAGAGAGGGGGACAGACAGAGACACAGATACATGGACAGGATGAGAGAGTTAGACAGAGAAAGAGACACAGATGGACAGAGAGCGTCACACAGCCAGACCTAAATATATGATCAGACAAACAGACAGACAGCGACACAGCCAGACAGGGAAAAATTCAGACTGAGACAGTGACAGCAACAAGGACAGACACAGGGAGACAGATAGACAAACAGAGCCAGAGAGAGAGAGAGAGAGAGAAGAGACAGACAGAGGTAGACAGATGGAAAAAAACATTCAGAGACAAACATATATCCTGAGATGGAGAGACTCAGGCAGGCAGAGCAAAGGCAGATAGTGAAAGACTGACAGAGACAGACAGAGACGGAACAATAAATTCCGAGTGAGACACACACACACAGGCAGACACATATAGAGAATCATAGAAATAGAATCAGAAATTTACACACAGAAGGAAGCCATTTCTCAGTCTATCCCATTCTCCGTTTTTAAACAAATGTACAATTTTAGCAGTCCTCCGGTTCTCTGGCACCACACATGTAGCAAGAAAGGATGGGAAAATGATGGTCAGAACCTCTGCTCTTTCCCCTTTTGCTGCTCTTCATAGCCTGGGATATATTTCATCCGGTTCTGGGGATTTATCCACTGTCAAAGCTGCTAAGCCCCTTAATACTTAATCTCTCAGTCTGCCTTTGTCAGGCACATGCTGTCTGTTTAAAGCTGTCGGTCTCTTTCTGCGTGTCTGTCCCTGTCTGTCTAACTGGCACAGGCTGTCCGTTTCCACATCTTTCTCCGTCTGCGTGCCTCTGCCTGTCTCACCTACATACACACACACGCACACATGCACACATGCAGAAACACAGTAACAGATGGAGAGACAGACATAAAGACTGAGTCAGGCAGACAGAGGCAGGCAGACAGAGAAAGACATTTAAAAAGACAGACTGTGCAGATGACATACAGATAGAAACACACACGCAGAAAGAGACCGACAAAGTAAAACAGACAGACTCTGCCAGACGGAGGCAGATTGAGGCAGACTGAGACAGACAGCAGAGACAGAAAGCAGAAGACTGTTGAAGTGACTGACTGAGACTGACGCAGACTGAGGTAGAATGAGACAGGCAATCAGGCAGAGACAGATAAACAGAGACAGACAGAAATATAAAGCGATAGATGGTGAGGCACAGACAGAAACAGACAGCGAGACAGATTTAGACAGACAGGCAGAGAGTTAGATAAAGACAGAGGCAAACACAGTGACAGAGACAAAAAAGTGACAGAAACAGGTAGGCAGTGACAGACAGACTGAGATAGTCAGACGGACATGGACAGAGAGACAAATATATAGAAAGACAGAGACAGAGAGGCAACAAAATAAATAGACCCAGACCGACAGAGCCAGACAGAGGCAGACATTAGATGATAGCAAAATACTGCGGATGCTGGAAATCCGAAATAACAACGGAAAACGCTGGAATAACTCAGCAGGCCTCCTCTCTACTTAGGCAGTCCTTTAGAACCGTGGATGAATTGCTTCCACACTAAAGGTGAGTTCTCAGGTGACTGATGAGTCCAAGGTGGGACCTACAGTCTCTGTCACAGGAGGGGCAGACGGTGATTGAAGGGGCGGGTGGCTGGATCACATGGTAGTTGAAGGGGCGGGTGGGTGCGGTGCTTGTGCTGACGTGCGCTCGTTCTGCTGTTTGTGCTTGGCTTCAACTTGCTCCTGGCGAAGAGACTCGCGGAGTTCGGCACCTTCCCGGATGCTACTCCTCCACTTTGAGCAGTCATGGGCCAGGGATTCGCAGGTGTCGAATGGGATGTTGCACTCTTTCAAGGAGGCTTTGAGGGCATCCTTGAAGCGCTTCCTCTGCCCACCTGGGGCTCTCTTGCCGTGCCGGTGCTCCGAGTAGAGCGCTTGTTCTGGGAGTCTCGTATCGTGCATGCGGACAATGTGGCCCGTCCATCGGAGCTGATCGAGCGTGGTCAAAGCTTCGATGCTGGCGATGTTGGCCTGAGCGAAAACACTGACGTTGGTGTGCCTATCCAGCCAATGGATTTGCAAGATCTTGCACAGACAGCGTTGGTGGTAACTCTCCAGTGCTTTGAGGTGCCTGCTGCACATGGTCCATGTCCCTGAAGCATACAGGAGGTCGGGAATCAGTGCTGCTCTGTAGACCATCAGCTTGGTCCTGGGTTTGATGTCCTGGTCCTCATACATTCTCTTCCTCAGGCGACGAAGGCTGCACTGGCACACTGAAGGCGGTGTTGGACTTCGTCATCGACGTCTGCCCTTGCTGATAGAAGGCTCCCGAGGTATGGAAATTGGTCTACATTGTCCCAGGCCTCGTCATTGATTTTGATGATCGGGGGGCATTAATGTGTGGCGGGAGCAGGTTGTTAGAGAACCTTTGTCTTACGGATGTTTAGTGCAAGGCTCATGCGCTTGTATGTTTCGGTGAAGGTGTTGACGATGGTTTGGAGTTCGACCTCAGAGTGTGTGCAGACACAAGCGTTTTCTGCATACTCTAATTCGACGACAGAGGATGGGACAACCTTGGATCTGGAATTGAGTCGATGGAGGTTGAACAGTTTCCAGTTTGTTCTGTAGATTAACTCCACTGCAACGCAGAGCTTACTGAGGATGAGATGGAACGTTGCAGCAAGCAAGATCGAGCAGAGCATTGGTGCGATGACACAGCCTTGCTTGACAACGGTCCGTACGTGAATTGGGTCAGTGGTGGATTTTTTGTTCAGGATCACGGCTTGCATGTCATTATGAATCAGTCGCAGGATGGTGACAAACTTTTGAGGGCAGCCGATTTTAAGGAGGGAAATACATAATCCCTCAAGGTTGAAGGTGTTGAAGGCCATTGTGGGATCAAAGAAGGCCATGTACAGCAGTTGATGCTTTTCCCTCCATTTCTCTTGCGCGGTGAATATCATGACAATTGTGCCCCTCATTGGGTGGAACCCGCAATGCGAATCTGGGAGTAGCACTCCAGCCACTGGGAAATGGCGATTGAGGAGGATTCTTGTGATGACTTTCCATGTTGCAGACAGCAGGGAAATTCCTCTATAATTGCTGCAATCGGACTTGTCACCTTTCTTGAAGATGGTTATGACTACATCATCTCTGAGCTCCCCTGGCATGCTCTCCTCCTTCCAAATAAGATAAATGAGTTCAGGTATTCACGCCAATAGTGCTTCTCCGCCACGTTTTAGCGCCTTAGCAGGGATTCCACATGCTCCTGAGGCCTTGTTGTTCTTCCATTGTAGGATGACCATTTCAACCTCATGCCGGGCTTGGGATGTGCTGAGGTGGTGGCGGGTAGCTTGCAGCGGGATGGAATTGAGGAAACTCGCGTCGAAAACAGCATCTCGGTTAAGGAGATCTTCGAAGTGTTCCTTCCAGTGGTAACTGACTGCCTCTCTGTCCTTGATGAGTATCTCTCTGTTCTTGATCCACAGTGCGGTAGGACCTTACCTGCTTGGGCCAAAGATGGACTTGAATTTGCTAAAGTATACACGCATGTCATGGTTGTCAGGGGGATGGAGGTGTCGAGGGATCAGAGATAGATATAGATAAGTATAAGGGAGGGATGTTTGTGAGGGGGTCAGAAAAGTTTGCTCACTTCTAATAGGATACTGCAAGCAAGTCTTAGTATCCAAGTGGGGAATGTAAGGTTCCAAAAATTTCGGCAGCACCCGACGATTACTTGATTACAGAAAACCTGGTTGGAATATACTTGATAAATCCAGGATATAAAAAGATGGCTGTAGCTGGGCTCGTGGCAGAAAAGAAAAACAGCCTGTCTGAGCATTTAAGTACTTGAAACTGGCAATCAATTGCGGTTAGGAAGTTTCAACACGGAACAAAGGATTGCTTGTATACACAAACTCTCAACAGTTTTGAATCAATGGCTTAAGTGGTACCGCCCAATCAAGTTGCAGTTGGGCGGTAACCACAGGAGAAAAGGATTGTTTACACAAACACTTAACGGTTGATTACCAAGCATTCAAGAAATCAGCGGGACATTTCAAAACATTTCAAACTGGGATAGCTCCATTCACAAACCAGTTAAACGAATGGGAAACGCATCATAGCAGCATTCAAACCCATTAAGGTCATTGGGGAAAGTTCGGTCGCTTTTGTGTAACCCAGATACGGCCAGATTTGGGCGCAAAGATAAGCGCTCCCAATGGGGTGTAAAGATAGACCCTCAGGAAGCCATTCTCTCTCTCTCTACTGCCTCGCCTCCGGTGCCCTGCCTTCAAGAGGGCCATCACAGCTCACCCAATGAAGTGGAATACCAGCAGTTACTTTTGAATTACTGGGGTATCTCCACTTCGGGCGGTGAAAAATCCAAGGCAGACCACAGGGGCACGGAGCAGGCGTTTACTGGTGAGGATAAACTTTCTGGCCCATTACAAGGCTACCTAGATAGGTATAAGGGGTGGGAACTAAAGGGGAATCTGGTGAAATTGTCATTGTTAGTCAATTTTCCCTCGATGTGTATTCTTCTTTTCTCCTCCCTGTTAAAGTAAAAGTGTGCTGTAATTCATAATTGTTTTCACTGTATAGGAATTCATTCTTTATTTCAAGAAATCATTGGTTTTCTTTGCACCAAACCACTGGTCTTGTTTTGTCCATATCGCTACCGAAACAAGTCCGGTGGTCAGAACCAAAGGGGAAGCGATTCGAACCGCACGTGGCTGGAACTGCTCAGATACACGACTGACTGACCAGGCAAAATCCCCAAACCAAAATCACCAAAACCCCTGCAAAATCGCGACCACGGCAGGACCGTCAGTGAGAGTATGAGATGTAGCAGATGGAGGTCTGGGTCTGGAGAGAGCAGCAGTTATTGGTTTCCTTTTAACTACACCACTGATCTGTTTGTGGTTAGGTACCCGCAAGCTTTGGAAAATTAAAGCAGAGAGTTGGGATAAGGACATGGAGGTTGAAGAATACGAGGCCAAGATAAAGCGCCTGGTGGACCAGTTTAGTGAGGGCAAAAGCCACACGAGGCAAGAGTTAGAGTACGTGAAGTGCCTAGTTACAGAGGCTAAGAGTAATGAGATGAGGGTGCAGGAGTAGAACGCCCGCCTCATACAAGCAGTAAGAGCGCAGGAGGAAAAGGTTAGGGAGGTAATGGCAGCGTTTAAGCTGGCCTGCGACCAAGGGTTCGAGGAAGCAGATCATGGCCCCTGTAGGGAAGAAAAAGAAAGCTTGAATAAGGCTTTAAAGAGGGCAAAGGGGATGATATGTCTTATCAGCCTGAACATAGGCCAGTTGGACTTTACCAGCAACCCAAATAGAACTGTCCCACAGGCAAAACCCAGAACAAAGTTGGTTAGGGAATCAGAGGTCCCACGACCGCCACCCATAGCTCCGATCTTTCAGGAGCTCTGGCAGCAAGGGGGGGTGGAGGATGAGGTGGTAGAGGAAGCACAGCAGGCCCCAGTGGATAGGCCAGGACCAGGAGAAGTGTACCACCTCCGACAATGGAGGTACGTTCCGCCCGTTGATGATGATGAGCCAGGGGCCATCCAGAATCAGTTGGGTGTCATGTGGCACCCAACAGCTCAAGGTCATGGTTAGCCACATCCCCAAGCTCAATAAAAAGGGAGACCCCTCTCTGCACTTCAGGGAGATAGAACAAGCAGCTTGTGTTAATGACTGCGATGACGCAGAGCAAACTAAAATGCTGCTGTTTCCCTGGTAGTTGATCTCCTCCAGACTTTATCTGACGAATGCAAAAGGGGGCAGAAAGAATACGAGGAATTGAGGAAGGAGATATTGGAGGCCATGGGACTCAATGATGGTAGACCGTTCGCCCATGTAGAAATAACGGTACAGGTCCCAGGGGAGAACTCGCAGGGGGTCGCAGACAGGCTGTGACCAGTCTACCGGAGAGCATGCTCGGGACTGCCAGGGCGGGCAGCACTGAACACAACCCAATTGGCCCACTGGCTCCGTTGTCTTATGATAAACAGCCTAGCCCAGGTCAAAGCACAGGCTGTGGCTTGTTCCCGAAACCCCCAGACCACAGAAGAAGCGGTGATCCGCCGGCTCACAACAGGATTTAGAAACATGAGGGGTACCAAGACGCACCAACCCAAGGGAAACGTCCATGAGGTTAAACCTGGGGGCCTGAATAAGAAAAAGTGGCACCAGGAGGGGAACCGTCCTTCCCAGACTAAGTAAAATTGTTATGGCTGTGGGAAGGACGGTCACTGGAGAAAAGACTGTAAGAATCCCTGGAAAGATAACAAGGGAAAAAATCCCACAGCCCCAGTCCAAAAGGTGGAGACAGGAATTCCGCCCGCCTCGGTCGAGTCACTATTGAAGGCAATGCGGTCTCTTCTGACTGGCCAGGGGAGAGTAGCAGCCACCACCGATGATTTGACATCGACTGCCCCATCCCACTCCCAGCAACGACTAGAGCACTTGCAGCCTGTTGACCTGTGTCCCCACGAAAATGCTGAGGGGAGCAGTCCCTATGCTAAGATGGGGGTGAAGACGGTGCAGGGGAGATATTCGGTGGACACTGGAGCTTATGCACGGTGGTTCATTCGGAAGACCTGACTAATTAACCCCGGTCTAACAAGGTCCCATTTAGCTTAATGGGATCCACAGGGAACGAGCAGGCTGGGGAAAGGTCAAAACCTTTGGCCATAGGTTTAGGATCCCTCCATACCACGTGGGAGTGTAACCAAAAGACCGACGAGGTGGCCAAGCAGGGGGACAGGGAAGGAGAGTTCTGGAACCCCTGTAGAGCAGGCCTGGTAGCAGCATTCCGGGACAATGGAGGCACACAGGGGATAGTTTTGGCCCTGGACCAAAAGCAGGTCCAAGCCCAAGATCCCGCCTTTAAGGCCGCCCTGGTAAGGAGAAAGAATTTAGAACAGGGTTACTGGCAGGCTGCTAGTTATATTATACAAGTAAGTTGTTTAAACCCAAAAAGAAAGAGCAGCCAGTCGGGTCAAGGTCTGAGGTTAGAAATCCTCAGCCCGCAGTGGGTACAAGCTCACAGGCTGTACAGGCAGGTGCTGTGGCTTGTGTTAGGGGAGGAGCCATGCCGCCCACTGTTCAGGACACTCCCACTCTCTTATGGGACTCCGGGGAGGAGCCTGATCCAGGTTTTAAACCTGAAGGGGAAGACTCTCAGCCACTGGCAGCTGGTGGCGAGGGTATGCCCGTCCCCAGCCCAGGTTTGGGAAGGGAGGGACCCGAGGGAGAAGGTCCCCAGCCAGCAAGGACTGTGACCCGAGCTAAGGGTCCACTCGCCGGGGTAGCCCCACAAGCTACACACCCTAGGACGTCTCTTCGGGTACCCTAGCCCAGGAAAGTATGGTCACCAGCTTTCCAGCTAAAATGTGTGGACTCCCGAGTCAGGGAGAAGCCAAAAGACAGAGGTCCCCAACCAGCAGCCATAAGCTGTGAGGGACCTGAAGTTGGGATCATTCCAGCTTCGCTGCAGGCAGTAGCCTGCAACGGTCCTAACAGAGATTAGGCCAGCCACCCAGAGATGGGCGGAGCTTGTATATAGCTTTGTTTAAGTGTAATAATGTGTACAAGTAAGTTAGAGTGTGTTAATTTTAATTTTATATTGCAATCTGTAGTTTTAAGTATTAAAGTATAAGTTTTAAGTATGGAACCGATCCAGAGTGTTGTCCATGTGAGCCGAAGTCGCGGGACCCAATCACATTCCCCGAGCCAGGGGACCAGGCTAGATTTTTTTTAAGTCTTTTTCAGAGCTTCAAAAGGTGTGGAGGACCATCGTGTCTTTGAATGCTCGGGAAAGGGAGCAACACTAGCCTAGGTTTGGGAAGGCAGGGGTCTGCGGCAGGCAGATGCCCACGAGGGGAGCTGGCCAGGATGACTGGGATCCAATTCAACCCAGTATTCTAGGGAGACCGGCTTCACGCATGGGGAGGCCTCCCTCCAATGCCCAAGGATACGGATCGTCACCCCAAGGAAAAGACGGCATCGGAAAATATTTTAATAACTGTTTACTTTAGCATAGAAAATAATTACGCTATCCGTGAGAAGTAATATATAAATTCTATTAATATTCACACACTAGAACACATTGGGCCAGAAATTCCAGGCCAGAAGCGTGAGTACGGTCGGCTTACTCACGCTTCTGGCCGTTGGAAATGCCGAAGTTCAGCATGAACAGCGCATGTGGGGAACGCTGGCATTTCCAGACCTCGAGCGCGTGCGACTGCACAGGCAGTGCTTGCGCAGTGAACTTCGTGGATTTCATTCATGAAATCCGTGAGGGTAAGTCATTAGAAATTACACGTGAAAAAAGCAAGTGTAAATTTGTTCATTGGCTGCGGAGGAAGATATACTTTATCGTGGAGCTTTTGAAATTCAATATTTTTGTTTGGGAAAGGGAGGGAAGTTATTTTAAGAAATTTTAAAAAGTTTTAAAGTTTAAATTTTTTTTTAAAAAGGGTTTTCAGAACGGTAGGTAGAAGGAGCAATTGTGGCTGTGTGAATGGAATGTGAGAATGAGTTATGTATGTATGTCCACATATATTCCTTTACGTATATGTATGTATGTTTTATATTCCTTTACTAATGTGTATGAATGTATGTTTTTAATTATGATTTTCCAATAAGTTACTTTCTCTGAAAGTCATAATTAAATAATACATTCATACACATAAATAAAGGAATATATACATAACACGCAAAGGAATATATACAGACATACATACTTTCAGAAGCTCCACGATAAGAAATATCTTCCTCAGCAGCCTGTGGAGCAACTGTACCCATGCTTTTTTCATTTGTAAGTTGTAATGACTGGACCTCACTGAAAGCATTAATGAAAGCGGCGAATTATACTGCGCATGCGCTGCCTGTGCAGTCGCACGCGTTCTGCTTCTGAACCCCTTCGTTCAGAGGACAGGAAATGCCGGTTTTCCCCACATGCACTGTGAATGCTAAAAACCGGCATTTCATCCGGCCAGATGCGTATGTACCCCGACCGTACTAGCGCATTTGGAAGGGAATTACTGGGCCAACATTTTACATGTCAATAAAATAAAAAATTTAACAATTGCACGACTTGCCCCCTCGCATCTGCGACTGAGGGCCCAAGGAGGTGCATTGCACAAGAGGTCATCATCGTACGTATCCTCACACTGTTCCCTTTGGGGAACTGTATGAAGTGGTGGAAGGATTTATGGCCGTCATTAACGCTCATTCCGTGACCGTAACCATCTTTGCACCAGCCTTTAGGGTGGTTAGTCCTATGGCGGGAGGGTTTTTCGGGCTCCCACAACCCATCTGCGGGGGGGGCCACCAACACCCACGGACGCAAGTATCCCACTGGATGTCCACCCAGAATTTAAAGTTGGAGCTCCGACTCCACTTGCCGGGACTGTCTGGAGTGGGGTTCGAAACCCTACTCCTTCTGGCCCAGCGGCGGGGATGCTTACTGCTATGCAAAAGGCCCACTCCGCACAAAAGGTGACACTCATACGTTTCCTGCGCCGTGGCTGGAGCCCTATGCTGCCATTTCACGTTGCTAATTGGATTGGGCCTTTGTCATAGCGGTCGGATCCCCGCCGCTGGGCCAGATCAGGGTAGAGTTTCGAACCCCGCTCCAGACAGTCCCGGCAAGTGGAGTCGGAGCTCCGGCTCTAAATTCTGTGTTGACATCCAGTGGGATATTTGCGTCCGTGGGTGTGGGTGGCCCCCCCTCCTTGTATAGCTTGTGGGAGCCCGTAAAACCCTCCCGCCATAGGACTAACCGCCCTAATGGGTGGTTCAAAGATGGTTACGGTCACGGAATGAGCGTTAATCATGGCCATAAATCCTTCCACCACTTCATACAGTTCCCCAAAGGGAACAGTGTGAAGACACGTATAACGACGACATTGCTAAATAAATAAATGGAATTTTAAAAATTCTTTTAGGGCTTTTAAAAGTCTTTAAATTGCTTTAATTCTCTTTAAAACTACTTCAGATTACTCAAAATAATGTAAACATTTTAAAAAGTTTATAAAAGTTACCAAAATCTTCAAAAAACTTCCAAAAACCTATTTAAACTGCTGCTTTGCATGTAAAAATTCTTAGCAGCTTGACAGAAACATTGGGGGCGTGTCCAGTGAAACTGAGACCTCAAGGGGCGTGTCTCACTTACACTGCACGCTCCTGGCTTCGCGCTGGCTGCACTCCTGGGCGGCGTGACGTCATACGCTGCCCGGGAATGTGCTTTCTATTTCTGCAAGTTCAGGCGTCCCAGAAGCTGATCGGCACGAGCGTGGGGTAAGTGCAAATACGGGGCTTGCACGCGCTGCAAGCCCCGTTCTGGAATTTCTGGGCCAATGATTGACGAGTAGAATTTGTAACAATACTTGGTACATCATTGTTCACAGCAATTAAACTGTTATTTGAAATCCAGATTAAGATGAAGTGTTCACAAAAGGCTTGTTAATTGTATATTTTGCATTATGTACTGATGCCAACTCCAAAGGAAATAATGTGTGAATTTAGTTCCTAACTTTGAGATTGTACTATTTGTTTGGATTCAATTGCACAAATTGCATACGCCTGTGAGTTGTTGTATTTGCAGATTGTGGAAGTTTGAAATACATTTATGGCTGAAGAATGGTGCCATTTATCAAAGTGTCAGGCAATTGCATTACAAAAAAAAGAAAAGGAAAAGGGGAAGCTCGTATTCTTCCGTTTGTATTTTTTAACAAATATATTTTGGCTTGGTGTTAATCCCATTATACTTGTTGTATCGTGATAAAGCTCTATGATGTCACAAGTGGTGTAGGGGTATTAGACCCTCCGTGCTTGTATTACTGTAAATAATCATGTTTTTCTATGGATAGATGCCTACCGTGCACTGACATTCTCTCTCGGTAAGGGGGATGGAGGTGTCAGGGGATCAGATATAGATATAGATAAGTATAAGGGAAGGGTGCTTGTGGGGTCAGAAATCTTTTCTCACCTTAAATAGGATACTGCAAGCAAGTTTTAGTATCCAAGGATAGACTGTAAGGTTCTCAAAATTTCGCCAGCCACCGAAGATTATTTAAGTAAAGTAAACCTGGTTAGAATGTACTTTAAAAGTGGTTGGAATGTACTTCAAAAACGCAGGACATCAAAGATGGCTGCACCAGCCTCGTGGCAAAAGAGAAAGACAGCCTGCCTGAATATCTCCCAGCACTGGATGACAAGGGATTGAAAACAATACCAACTTCTGAAAGACTGAAGTAATTGAAACTGTCAATCAACTGTGGTTAGGAAGTTTCAACAAGGAACAAAGGATTTTTTATTTACACAAACTCTTAGCAGTGTTGACTCAAGGGCTTAAGTGATTGCTGTCTATCTAGTTGCAGTTGAAATGTAACCACAGGACAAAGGATTTTTAACATGAACACTTAAGGATTGTTTACCAAGCACTCAAGAAACCAGCGCAACATTTCAAAGCATTTCAAACTGGGACAGCTCTATTCACAAACCAGTCAAACGAATGGGAAACGCATTCAAACCCATTATAGTCAATGGGGACTGTGCTGTCTCTCTTTAGGAATTTATGTTAGCTTTCCAGTTAATTCAGGGGTTTGAGTAATTTGGGTCGATTCCCATTGTGTGCCACCACCTAGTGGATATTTGGTACCTAGCAACTGCAGTAAAAGGGCAGTAAATTGCAGTAAAGCACATAAAGTGCAGTAAAGTAAACTACTGTAAAGCACAGACCTACAGCCACACATGGTCTGGGAAGTTATATTGTTACCACGCCTGAGCCTTGGATACTATTTGTCTGTAAGTACTAGAGAATGTTATAGATGATTAGTGTAAACTATATTTTGCAGAAAATGTTTAGTTTGTAACTTTTCTTTGTAAGCAAACTTACACAGCTAGCCGGGAAATGCTCGCTCTCTGTCTAGCTGGTTAACTAGTAGCTGTATTTTGATGCACTATGTACAGGGCTAATTTAAAGAGAATGCCTTCCAGTTTGCTAAATGTTTATTCACAATAAGTTGTGTTTCCACTTGTTTGGTAAGTTACATGCCAAATGTACTTTGTTGCTCAGGCGTACCTAAATTTGTGTATGCATATCAGTTAGGTGCTTGTATACTAATGTGTGCTTCCATTTCTGTATTGTATTTCAGTTTCACGACAAGAATCTTACAGTAAAGTTTTACAAGAAAAGTCAAGCCTTGTGATTTTTATGGGAAGATACCAAGTTGTTAGCTACCTGTCTAGCTCTGCATAGGAACGCGCTGCGACGGCAGAATAGGGACAGATCGGTCCTTTTTGTGTAACCCAGATACATCCAGATTTGTGCGCGAAGATAAGGCCTCCCAATGGGGTATAAAGATAGCACCGCCTATCTCTCTCTCTCTACCACCTCGCCTCCGGTGCCCTGCCTTCAAGAGGACCGTCACAGCCCACCCAATGAAGTGAAATACCAGCAGTTACTTTTGAATTGTATCCGGGAGGTGAAAAATCCAAGGCAGACCGCAAGGGCACGGAGCTGGCGTTTACTGGTGAGCATTAACTTTCTGGCCCATTACAAGGCAACCTAGATAGATATAAGGGGTGGGAACTAAAGGGGGATTTTATTAAATTGTAATTTTAGTCAATGTTCCCTCGATGTGTCCGCCTCATTTTCCCCTCCCCGTTGAAGTAAAAGTGTGCAGTATTCATAATTAATTTCACTGTATAGCTATTTATTCCTTATTTCAATAAAACATTGGCTTTCCTTGTACCCAACCACTGGTCTCGTTTTGTCCATATCGCTACTGAAATAATTCCGGTGGTCAGAACTAAAGAGGAAGCAATTCGAACCGCACGGGGCTGGAAAAGCTCAGACACACGGTTGACTGACCAGGCACAAAACCCCACAACCAAAAAACCTCTTGCACTATCTCGCTCCCTCTCTCCAATGTCTGTGTCTCTCCTTCTCTCTCCACAGTCTGCCTCTCACCACTGTCCGCCTTTCTCCGCAGTCTGCCTCCCTCCCTCTCTCTGAAGGTCTGCCTCCCTCTCTCTCCACTGTCTGTGTCTCTCACTCTCTCTCCAGAGACTGTCTCTCTCCTTCTGTCACCGCAGTCTGTCTCTCTACCACTCTCTCCACAGTCTGTCTCTCTCCCTCTCTCTTCACAGTCTGTCTAGTTCCTTTTCCCTCCAAGTCTGTCTCCTCCCTCTTTCTCCACAGTCTGCCTCTCTCCCTCTGCCTCCAGTCTGTCTCTCTCCCACTGTCTCCACAGTCTGTCTCTCTCCCACTGTCTCCACTGTCTGTCTCTCTCCCTCTCTTTCCACAGTCTGTCTCTCTCCCTCTCTCCTTGGATTATCTCTCTCCCTCTGACTCCAGCCTGTTTCTCTCCCACTGTCTCCACGGTCAGTCTCTCTCCCTCTCTCTCCACACTCTGTCTCTCTCCCTCTCTCTCCACCCTCTGTCTCTCTCCCTCTCTCGCCACAGTCTGTCTCTCTTCCTCTCTCTCCACAGTCAGTCTCTCTCACTCTCTCGCTACAGTCTGTCTCTCACCCTCTGTCTCCACACTCTGTCTCTCTCGCTCCCTCATCACAGTCCGTCTCTCTCCCACTCTCTCCACAGTCTGTCTCTCTCACTCTCTCACCAAAGCAAGTCTCTCTCCCTCTGTCTACTCAGTTTGCCTCTCTCTCCCTCCACAGTCTGCCTCACTGTGGCTCTCTCCACTGTCTCTCTATCGCCCTGTCTCTCCACAGTCTTTCACTCTCCCTCCCCCTCAACAGTCTGTCTGCCTCACTCTCTCTCCACAGTCTTTGTTTCTCTCTCTGTCTCCACAGTCTGTTACTCACCCTCTTTTTCCACATTCTTTCCTTCCCGCTCTGTCTACACATTCTGTCTCTCTCCCTCTCTGCCCACATCCACTCACGCTCTCTCACCCTCTCCATCCTCTCTCTGTCTGTCTCCCTATCTCTCCACGTCTTTCCCTCTCCCTCTCGCTACACTGTATGTCTCTCTTGCTCTATCTGAACCGCCTGCCAATCTCGCTCTTTCTCAACAGTCCGTCTCTCTCCCTCTCTCCCCAAAGTATTTCTCTCTCCTTCTCTCTCCACAGTCTGTCTCTCTCCCTCTCTCTGCAATGTATCTCTCTCCATCTCTCCACAGTCTATCTCTCTCCCTCTGTCTCCACAGTCCGTCACTCTCCCACTCTCTCCACAGTTTGTCTCTCTCCCTCTCTCTCCACAGTCTGTCTCTCTCCCTCTCTCTCCACAGTCTGTCTCTCTCCCTCTCTCCACAGTCTGTCTCTCTCCCTCTCTCTCCACAGTCTGTCTCTCTTCCACTCTCCACAGTCTGCCTGAATAACTGAATCACTGAAACCCCACAGTGCAGATAGAGGCCATTTCGGCCCATCGAGCCTGCACCGACACATATCGCACCCGATCCCCATAACCCCTACACCAACACATATCCCACCCTATCCCCGTAACCCCACGTATTTAATCCCCCTAACACTAAGGGTCAATTTATCATAGCCAATCAACCTAACCTGAATTCCGGGCATATTTTTGTGAATTTTGGGTAGAAATCCTCCCTTATGCCCTGATATTTTCTACAAGCTGTGAGGAAGTGCATCTCTGTCTCCACCACTCCCTGACTGCAGTGAGAGAATATCCTGTCTCTCTCCGTCTCTCTCCACTGTCATTCTCTCTTCCTCTCTCTCCACAGCTTGTCTCTCAAATTCAAATTCAAATTCAAATTCAAGTTCAAATCGCTTTATTGGCATGACAAGATACATCTTATGTTGCCAAAGCATCGAAAAACATTTATGGTTGAACACATAATCACTGATCTATCCATACAGTGTATAAACAGGTATATCCCTGAGTGTATAAATATATATTCTTATAATTTGTATATACTCTTTTCTTCGATTTAGTGTTTATCCCTCTGTTTATGGCAAGCTGTGACATGGTGTGCCGCTAAGGTTACACAATTTATCTCTTCCCCTAGTAGGTATGGGAGTATTTGGTCGTCATTCACATTTCTGAATTCCGGGCATATTTTTGTGAATTTTGGGTAGAAATCCTCCCTTATGCCCTGATATTTTCTACAAGCTGTGAGGAAGTGCATCTCTGTCTCCACCACTCCCTGACTGCAGTGAGAGAATATCCTGTCCTCTCTTGGTAGCCGGGTCTGCCTGTGTCTACCTTTTTCGGTCGCCAGGCTATGCTCACTAAGTCTGTACATTGTCAAGGTTTTTCTCAGTTTGCTATCCTTTACCATGGTCAGGTAATCAGCCATGTTGTATTGTCTGTTTAGGGCCAAGTAGCAATTGAGTTTGTTTTCGGTTTTTGTTGTTTCTGCCCAATATGACAGATATTTTTTGCTTTTGCTTAGTGACGATTGTGTTGGGTCAAATTCTATGTGTTACGCTGTCACTGTCCTGGGGCTGGTTGTTGTTAGTAGTGTTAGTAGTTACTTCACTGCGTCCCAGGATTAAATTGACTGAGAGTATTCTTCTTTATGGTCCTCTCTTAGCATTTCAGGGCTTCGTAATGATAGTAACATAGTAACATAGAGATAGGAACAGGAGTAGGCCATTCGGCCCTTCGAGCCTGCTCCGCCATTCAATGAGATCATGGCTGATCCTCGTCTGAGATCATAGCTGATCTTACCAGTTCAGTACCCCGTCCCCGCCTTTTCTCCGTAACCCTTAATCCCCTTAGCCTTCAGAAATATATCCAATTCTCTCTTGAAAATATTTATTGAATTAGCCTTCACAGCCCTCTGTGGCAGGGAATTCCACAGGCTCACCACTCTTTGAGTGAAGAAATTCTTCCTCATCTCTGTTTTAAATGATTTGCCCGCTATTTTTAGACTGTGGCCCCTGGTTCTGTGCTCCCTGGCCATTGGAAACATTCTCTCTGAATTCAGCCTGTCCAGGCCTGCCATAATTTTATATGTTTCGATGAGATCCCCTCTCAATCTTCTAAACTCCAGTGAGTACAAGCCCAAACTATTTAATCTCTCTTCGTAGGTCATTCCCGCCGTTCCAGGTATCAGCCTGGTGAATCGCCGTTGCACTCTTTCCATGGCAAGAACATCCTTCCGCAGATGTGGCGACCAAAACTGTACACAATACTCCAGATGCGGTCTCACCAGCACCTTGTACAGCTGTAGTAAGGTATCCCTATTCCTATACTCGAACCCCCTTGATATGAAGGCCAACATACCATTTGCCTTCTTAATCGCCTGTTGCACCTGCATGCTCTCCTTCAGTGACTGGTGCACAAGAACACCCAGGTCCCTCTGCACTTCCCCATCTCCCAATCTATTGCCATTTAGATAATAATCTACCCTCCTGTTTTTACCCCCAAAGTGGATAACGTCGCATGTATCCACATTATAGTGCATCTGCCACGTATCCGCCCATTCCCCCAACCTGTCCAAATCGCACTGTAGCCTCCTGACATCCTCATCAGAGCCCACCCCTCCTCCTAGTTTAGTGTCGTCAGCGAATTTGGAAATATTGCATCCAATTCCCTGATCCAGATCATTTATATATATTGTGAACAGCTGGGGTCCCAGGACAGATCCTTGCGGCACCCCGCTGGTCACTGCCTGCCACTCTGAAAATGAGCCGTTTATTCCAACTCTCTGTTTTCTATCCGCCAGCCAGTTCTCTATCCACGTTAATACTTTGCCCCCAATCCCATGAGCCTTAATTTTGCATGACAATCTTTTGTGTGGAACCTTATCGAAGGCTTTCTGGAAGTCAAGGTACACCACATCCACTGGCTCTCCCCCATCTATTTTACCAGTTACTTCCTCAAAAAATTCCAGCAGATTAGTCAAACACGATTAACCCTTTGTAAATCCATGTTGACTCTGTCCGATCCTTTCCCCATTTGTCAAGTGCTCCGCTATTTTATCCTTAATAATGGACTCTAGCATTTTGCCCACAACCGATGTAAGGCTTACTGGTCTATAAATCCCTGCTTTCTCTCTACCCCCCTTTTTAAATATTGGGGTAACATTAGCTACCCTCCAATCCACGGGTACTGTTCCCGAGTCAATGGAGTTCCGGAAGATGATCCTTAGAGCATCTGCTATCTCCAGGGCCACCTCCTTAAGTACCCTAGGATGTAGTTTATCAGGCCCCGGAGATTTGTCGGCCTTCAGTCCCCTCAACTTACCCAACACCATATCCCTAGAGATACTAATTTCTGTCAGCTCCTCCCTCTCATTAGTCCCTATGTTTGCCGATATTCCTGGGAGGTTATTTGTGTCCTCCTTTGTGAATACAGAACCAAAGTATGAGTTTAATTGGTCTGCCATTTCCTTATTCTCCATTATATATTCTCCCGAATCGGACTGCAGGGGACCGACTTGGGATTTTACCAGTCTTTTCCTCCTGATATACCGATAAAAGCTTTTGCAGTCTGTCTTTATTTTTGCTGCAAGTTTACTTTCGTATTCTATTTTCCCCTTCCTGATTAATCCCTTTGTCCTCTTCTGCTGTATCCTGTACTGCCCCCAATCTTCCGGTCTGGTGCTTTTTTTTGCCAGTTGATATGCCCTTTTTTTTGATTTTATGCTGTCCCTAATTTCCCTCGTTATCCACGGTTGAGTCACCTTTTTAGGTTTATTTTATGCCAAACCGGTATAAACATGTTCTGGAATTCTTCCATTCTATCTTTGAATGCTTGCCATTGTCTATCCACTGTCAATCCCCCCAGAAACACCACCCAATCAATCTTACCCAATTCCCATCTCATACCCTCGTAATTCCCTTTATTTAAGTTCTGGACCTTAGTCTCTGATTCAATTTCCTCACTCTCCATCTCTACTGAGAGCTCGATCATATTATGATCGCTCTGACCCAAGGGGCCTCGTACAAGAAGATTGGTGATAAGTCCCTTCTCATTGCACAATACCCAGTCTAAAATGGCCTGATCTCGAGTCGGCTCCTCGACATATTGGTCCAGATAACCGTCCCGAAAACATTCCAGGAATTCCTCCTCCTCAGAATTTTTACTAATTTGGGTAGTCCAATCAATATGTAAATTAAAGTCACCCATGATGACAGCTGTGCTCTTATCGCACGCTTCTCTAATTTCCCTTTTTATGCCTTCCCTCACCTCCATATTACTATTTGGAGGCCTATATATCACACCCACTAACGTTTTTCTCCCCTTGCTATTTCTCATTTCTAACCATACAGATTCCGTTTCATCCGAGTTAATATCCTTCCTTTCCATTGCATTAATCCCCTCCTTTACCAGCAATGCTACCCCACCTCCCCTACCTTTTTGCCGATCCTTCCTAAATATTGTATATCCCTGGATGTTAAGTTCCCAGCCTTGCCCACCCTGCAGCCACGTTTCTGTAATCCCAATCAAATCATACTTGTTTACCTCTATTTCCACAACTAATTCATCCACCTTGTTCCTAATGCTTCTAGCATTAAGATACAAAGCCTTCAGGCTTGCTTTTTTCACACTCTCATTATGAATTAGTTTGGCCCTTTGTGTTTCTCTCCTTTGCTTATTGCTTCTCACCTTTCTACCATCTATTTCTGACTTCATATGACTTCCCTCTTTTCCACTACCTAGCAGTGGGGGTTGCCCATTTTTAGGTGTTTCCATTTTTTTTGGTTTCCATATCTTTTTTGGATAGTGATTATTAATGGATATTGGCCTAGTTCTGCCCTGCATGCATTGTTTACAGTTTCCCTTTGAGTCCGGAGGATACTTTTACAGAATTCTGCATGTAGGATCTCAATTGGGCGTTTGTCCCATTTTGCAAATTCTTGTTGTGTTAGCGGTCCCCACAACTCACTGCCACAGAGTGCAATTGGTCCAATTACTGATTTAAACATTTTGAGCCAAATGCTAATTGGGATTTCTTTTCGGATTGCTTTTTTAATGGCTTAGAAAGCCCTTCTTGCTTTCTCTTTCAGTTCATTCTCAGCCACATGAAAATTTCCCGTAGAACTGATTTTCAAGCCCAAGTATGTGTAGTTAGTATGATTTTAATTTTGGGTCCCTGATGTCTGGATCTTTGCTGCAACACAAGGACTTTGTTTTTTTGGGTGTTTATTGTCAGGGCCCCGGTCTGACAGAACGACTCCAGCAGATTCAGGTTCTGCTGTAGACACTCCTTAGTTGGAGACAGCAGAACCAGGTCATCTGCATAGAGGAGGAACTTAACCTTGGATTCATATAGGGTGAGGCCGGGTGCTGTAGATTTTACAAGTAGTTTTCCCAATTCATTTATGAAAATATTAAAGTGTGTCGGTGAGATGGGCGAGCCCTGTGTCACACCACGCCCCTGTGGGAAGTATTTTGATTGTTTGTTTCCAATTTTAACTGCACATTTATTGTTTGTATACTTTGATTTAATTACATCATATGTTTTTCCCCCTACACAACTTTCGATAAGTTGCACGAATAGAACGTCGTGCCAGATGGAATCGAAAGCATTCTGGAAATTTAAAAAGCAGGTGAAAATTTTGCTTTTCTTTTGATGAACATGTTTGTCAATTAGGGTCTGTAGGGTGAAGATATGATCTGATGTTCTATAGTTTGGTAGGAATCTAATTTGGCTTTTACTCAAGACAATTTGCTCCTCAAGGAAGTTTAAAAGTCTTTTGTTTATGATACTACAGAATACCTTCCCTAGGTTACTGTTTACACAGATGCCTCAATTGTTATTTGGGTCGACATTGTCCCCACTTTTGTATATGGGCGATATGAGTTATTTGTTCCAGATATCAGGGAAGTAACCGACACTCGGAACCAAGTTGAAGAGTTTTAGGATAGCCAGTTTCATTTTATCGTCTGTGTGTTTAATCATCTCGCTTAGTATGCCGTATTCACTGCAAACTTTTCCTGGTCGCAGGTCCTTGAGTTTTTCAAATAGCTCTTTTTCTGTTATTATGGAGTCTAGCGGGCTTTGGTTATTTTTTATGGCCATTTCGAGCTTTTCCAGTTTTTTGCATATTTGGTATTTCTCTGGGCTTAGTGTGTTTTTCTGGTATAATTTTTCAAAGTGGTTTTCCCATGTGTCTCCATTTTGAATGGCCAATTCGTCGTGTTTTGTCTTGTGTAATATATTCCAGTTGTCCCAGAAACAATTGGAATCAATGGATTCCTCAATGGAGCTGTGTGTATTATTAATATACTGCTCTTTTTTGGTTCTGAGTGTGTTTCTGTATTGTGTTAGTGTTTGACAGTAATTAAGGCGTAATTCCTCGTTTTCTGGCTGTCTGTGATTTTGGTTTGATATTTTTCTAAGTTTTTTCCTCATGTTATCGCAATCTGGGTCAAACCATTTTTCATAGTTTTTTGTTTTGGGTTTGTTCTTGCGAACTTTCAAGGTTGACCTTGTTGCCAAATTATCAAAAATATTATTTAGGGTATTCACTGCCCGGTGTATGCCTTCTTTATTGTGAGTGTATATGTTTTCCAGAATGGTGTCCAAGAGAGCTTGAGTTGATTGATTGCTAATTGCATTCTGGTATTTTTCGGTGCTGTTTTTGGCCCATCTGTAGGATTTTTTGGTGTTGTACAGCTTACTGGGTTGTGTTTCTGTGTTGGTTGTTTCTGTCTTTTTAAGATACGTAGTAATTTGACTGTGGTCTGACAGTGTTGTTTGTGGTTTGACTGTGAATGCTCTGAAAGAGGATGGGTCCAAATCCGTAATCATATAGTCTAAGTTGCTGCAGCCAAGAGGTGAGCAATAGGTCGATCTTCCTAGGAGGTCTCCCATGAACCTACCATTGACAATGTACAGACCCAGGCTTCGACAGAGCTGCAGGAGCTGTTTTCCATTAGCGTTTGTCTGTTTGTCGCAGTTATGCCTGTATGGATGGGAAGGGATATCGAAGTGGTTATTCCCGAATATTTAATTGTTTCCCTGATTATTGGTGAAGTCTGGTTCTTCGCCAGTTCTTGAATTGAGGTCATCACAGATCAACACGTTCCATTGGGCCTGGAATTGGATAATCTCCCTCTCAATGTTGGAGAAGGTGTCCTCTTTAAAGTACGGGGATTCCACTGGGGGGATATAGAGTGCGCAAATGAAAACATCTTGCGTGTTAGAGATAATGCCCCTCTCAATTTTGAGCCATATGTGGTTTTCGCCCTTTTTTATAAATTTGAAGCAATTCTTAAGCTCTGTTTTAAACCAAATCAGTATGCCTCCAGAGTCTCTGCCTTGGGTTACTCCTGGCAATTTATTGGAGGGGACCACCAGCTCTGTGTACTCATGGGGACGGCCAGTGCCTCCTTCTCCTCTACACCAAGTTTCCTGTAAAATGATAATACCCAGATCTTTAACTTGATCTGTGAATTCTGGGGTCCTACTTTTCACGTCGAGCACAGAAGAGCGTATACCTTGGATATTCCAGGTCGAAATATATAAGGATTTCATGTTAAGTTTGATCTTTTACTATGATAGGTTAAAGAATGATATGTGTTTGTCGTGTCTAAATGGAGGAAAAAAAGAACATTTCAATTGTCTATAAATGGTAATACTACTTGGTTACAACTCTTTCTAGTAACTAGTCCTTAATTTTTTTTCATTTTCTGATCCATAAGGCGGAAATAGATGCTGCTGCGCGTCTGCATAGTGTCTCTTAATGGATTGTATCTGCCTGAGGTATTGCGTACGCCCTGAGCACCTCTGCCTCTGCCTGGCTGGGGCTGGTCCAGTTCCCCTGTAGGACAGGAGTGGTGCAGGTCCGACATTGTTGTTGTGCGTATGGATCCTCTCTGGTCCCGGTTGGTGTGGGGGTGGTCTCTGTAGTAGTCCTGGTCTGTATGCCATTGGTCTTTGGTGATCGGGGGGGGGGGGTTCTCTTGGGATCTGCGTGTGGACCTGGTTAAAAGTGGCCTACTACAGGGCCTTCGCAAAGACCGACATTCGCTTCCTGTGGATATGGACGCGGCCGTGAAGACATTCCACATCGAGGGTGGGGTGCTGGGCCAGGTGCACGTTGTGTTTTAATTCACAGTCTCTTGCTATACTGGAATTTATCTCATGGATTGTTTTGTTGTTAAAGTCTGTTCTCGGCAATAGTGTGGAAACAATGATTCTAGTGTTTGGGAATGTATTGCTTGCCTTCTCAATCACTGATCTGAGCGATGTTGCTACCCTTTTCTGCTGGGCCTTTAGGTCATTTGATCCAGTGTGTATTATTATGTGTTGGTGGGAGCCTAATAGGGTTTTGGTCAGCCATTCCAGGGCTCTGTCTGTTGTTGGGCACCGGATCTTTTTTAATATATGTCTAGGGAAGAGCTTTTTCTCCCATAGAAATTTCCCATTTGAGTCTATGAGTATTACAATGTCAGCCTTGTTGGTGTTTACTGTCTGGTGGCTTTTGCCTGGACTCGTAGGTTGTGTGTTGGACTGGGGTGGTCGTGTCTGGTGTGTGCACTTCTTTTGTGAGCGGCTCGCTTGTGGTTCCACAGTGGTGGGGGAAGACTGAGCTTCAATATGCTGGTCGGTCTATGTGGCACCCCCTGTATTGTGCGTCTGCTGCTGTTGTTCAGTGTGGGAGTGCAGCTGTTCAGTCAGGCTCTGTATTGTCTTATCTCTAGCCTCTGGCTGCTGGGCTAATGGTGCTATCTCTCTCCTATGGCTCTCTTTGTTTTTCTACAGCTCTTTCACCTGACTCCCAAGTAAATTCAGCTCTCTCCTGTGTCTCTCCCTCTCTTGCTTGTGTTCATGTTTCAGTTTAAGGACCTCCCCTCTAAGTTTAACCAGCTCTGTCTCCAACTGGTTAAATTTATCCTTTAGTTGTATCTGGCTGTGGGATCCCAGGGTATGTGTCCGGTCAGAGCTGGAGGGCTCACACACTTCCTGGCTAGGCTGCTCTTCTCTTGCTGAGCTGGAAGTGGTAGGGGGAGTATGTGTGGCTTCCTCCCTGGTAATTAAGTTGGGGTTGGTCAACTCTACCATGTGGCTGTGGGGCCCCGGTGTGAGTGTCTGGTTAGAATTGCGTGGCTCCTTCACTTCCTGACCAGGCTGATTTACTCCTGGTGAGTGGTAAATGGTGGGGGGAGTGTGTGTCGCTTTTTCCCTGGTAGCCACTCTGGGGCTGTTCCTTCCCCTCTCAGTTATTTCTTTCACTTTCTTGGAGGCCGTTTCAAAGTCGTCGAGGTTGCCTTGCACCCATACTGTTCCGTTACTCTACATGTTGACAGTCGTGGTTGCACTATCAGGGTCCCCTGATTTCTTAATTTTCAGTTTGGACCCATTAGCGGCTTTTCATGCTTAACCCTGGAATAGTGTGAATTTATTGCTCTGATCCAAGCCGCTGACTGATCTGAGTAAAAAATGAGATTACACTTTTTCCCACTGCTGTACCAGTCAGCAAAAAGAGTTTCTGGTTTTGCTCTCAGCTGCTGTTGCTTGAGCGATTTTGTAGCATTTTTATTGGTGTTGGGGGCAATCTGGAAGAGGTTGCTCTCAGTGTGCCTTGGGAGCTGCTGTGGCTCCTCTGATTCGCTCATTTTTAGTAGTGTAGAGGTAGAAAATATTGTTGACCTTAGAATAAGGTTTTCTGGGGCCTCGGGTTTGGTGTTTCCCTCTCCCGGCTCGTAAACTTTCCCAGGCCCCGGACTCGCTCACTCTCCAGGCCCTCCCCAGGCCCCATACTCACTGTCCTGGTCTGCGTCTGGGATTTGATTTTTCCCGGTGTCTCCCGGCTGCTCCCCTCCCACTCAGTGGTCTCTGGGCCTCTGTTTCGGGCAGGCTCCTCGGGCCTTTCCCTGGCTTCAGGCTCCCTCCCCAGGACCCGTACTCACTGTCTGCGTCTGGGAGCAGCTGCCTCACGGTGCCTTCGGGCTGCTCTCCTCTCCCTCAGAGGTCTCCAGGCCTCTGTCTCGACCCGGCTCCTCTGGCCTTTCCCTGGTTTACGGTCCCGTGTTCTGGCCACCGTACAGGACTTGCGCTCCGACCTCCGTTCTGGTCCCGTGCGACCGCCGCTCAGGACTCGCGCTCCAGCTGCTGTTCTGAACCCGTGCGGCCGCTGTTCAGACTCGTGCTCCAGCCACTGTTCTGGGCCCGTGCGGCCTCCGTTCAGATTCTTCCTTGGTGTGTATATTCTTCTCCTTCTACTGTCTTTTTCCTTTGTCTTATCTTTCTGTTTTCTGCTTTCCTCTGGATTTTTTTCTCTTTCAGGTCCTGTCTTTGGTGCTTTTTTTTGTTTGTTTTTTTGGCGGCCTTTTCTTCTTTTCTTTCTGCGCTTAAACTAAGTTAAACTAACTTTAAACTTAATCTAGACAAAACTAAACTAAACAGAACTAACTTAGCTGGAATTTATACCTCTTAAAACTTGAAATGTAACTTTTTTTTCCCACTTTAAACACTAAAAAACATTAAACTTCAGCAGCTCATTTTTCGTGCGACCTCTCCTCTCTCTCCCCTCCTCCCAGTCTCCACCCCTCACAGTCTGAAACTCTCCCTCTGTCTCCAAATTCCGTCTCCGTCCCTCTCTCTCCACAGTCTTTCTCTTTCCCTCTCTCTCCACAGTCTGACTCTCTCCCACTCTCTCCACAGTCTGACTCTCTACCTCTCTCTCCACTTTCAGTCTCTCTCCCTCTCTCCACAGTCTGTCTCTCTCCCTCTTGCTACTCTGTATGTCTCTCTCGCTCTATCTGAAGAGCCTGCCAATCTCGCTCTTTCTCAACAGTCCGTCTCTCTCCCTCTCTCCGCAAAGTATCTCTCTCCATCTCTCCACTGTCTATCTCTCTTCTCTGTCTCCACAGTCTGTCTCTCTCCCTCTCTCTCCAAAGTCTGTCTCTCTCCCTCTCTCGCCACTGTCATTCTCTGTTCCTCTCTCTCTCCACAACCTGTCTCTCCCCCTCTCTCTCCACAGTCTCTCTTTCTCCCTCTCTCTCCACAGTCTCTCTAACTCCTGCTCTCCACAGTCTGTCTCTCTCCGTATCTCTCCACCGTCAATCTCTCTTCCTCTCTCTCCACAGCCTGTCTCTCTCCCCCTCACAGTCTGACAACCTCCCTCTGTCTCCAAAGTCCGTCTCTCTCCCTCTCTCCACAGTCTTTCTCTTTCCCTCTCTCTTCACAGTCTGTCTCTCTCCTTCAGTCTCCACAGACTGACTCTCTCCCTCTCTCTCCACAGTCTGACTCGCTCCCTCTCTCTCCAAAGCCCGTCTCTCTCCCTCTCTCTACACAGTCTGGCTCTCTCCCTCTCTCTCCACAGTCTGAATCTCTCCCTCTCTCTCCACTTTCAGTCTCTCTCCCTCTCTCCACAGTCTGTCTCTGTCCCACTTTCTCCAGAGCCAGTCTCTCTCCCTCTCTCTACACAGTTTGTCTCTCTCTCTCTCCACAGTCTGTCAGTCTAACGCTCTCTCCACAGTCTGTCTCTCTTCCTGGCTCTGCACAGTGTGTCTCTCTCCCTCTTTCTTCACGGTATGTCTATCACCCTCCCATTCCAAAGTCTGTCTCTCTCCCTCTCCCGCCACAGTATGTCTCCCTACCTCTGTCTCCACAGTCTGGCACTCTCGCTCTCTCTCCACACTCTATCTATCTCTGTCTCTCGCCTCAGTCCATGTCTCTCCCTCTCTCTCCATGTTCTGTCTCTCTCCCTCTAACTCCGCAGTCTCTCTCTCTCACTCTCTCTCCACTGCTTGTCTCACTCCCTCTCTCCACAGCCTGTCTCTCTCCCTCTCTTTCCACAATCTGTCTCTCTCTGACTCTCTCCACAGTCCGTCTCGGTCCCTCTCTCCACAGTCTGTCTCACTCCCTCTCAATTCAATTCAATTCAAATCGCTTTATTGGCATGATAAGGTGCATCTTATGTTGCCAAAGCATCGAAAAACATTCATGGTTGAACAGATAAACGCAGATCTATCCATACAGTGTATAAACAGATATATCACTGAGTGTATAAATATACATTCGTATAATTTGTATATACTCTTCTCTTTGGTTTAATGGTTGTCCCCTTGTTTATGGCAAGCTGTAACATAGTGTGCCGCAAAGGTTACACAATTTCTGTGTTCCTCTAGTAGGGATGGGAGTTTTTGGTCGTCATTCAAATTTCTGAATTCAGGGCATATTTTTGTGAATATTGGGTAGAGATTCTCCCTTATGCCCTGATATTTTCCACAAGCTATGAGGAAGTGCATCTCTGTCTCCACCACTCCCTGACTGTAGTGAGAGCATATCCTGTCCTCCCTTGGCAGCCGGGTCTTCCTGTGTCTTCCTTTTTCGATGCCAAGGCTATGTTCACTAAGTCTGTACCTTGTCAAGGTTTTTCTCAGTTTGCTATCCTTTACCATGGTCAGGTATTCAGCCATGTTGTATTGTCTGTTTAGGGCCAAGTAGCAAATGAGTTTGTTTCGGGCTTTTGTTGTTTCTGCCCAATATGACAGATTTTTTTCCTTTTGCTTAGTGGCTATTTTGTTGGGTCGAATTATCTGTGCTACGATGTCACTGTCCTGGGGCTGGTTGTTGTTAGCAGTGTTAGTAGTTAATTCACTGAGTCCCAGGACTAGTTGACTGAGGCTTTTCTTCTTTATGATCCTCTCTTGGCATTTCAGGGTTTCGTAATGATAGCAGTGGGGGTTGCTCATTTTTTGGTGTTTCCAAAATTTGGTGACCCTTTTTTGGATAGTAATTATTAATGGATATTGGCCAATTCTGCCCTGCATGCATTGTTTATGGTTTTCCTTTGAGTCCGGAGGAAACTTTTACAGAATTCTGCATGTAGGATCTCAATTGGGTGTTTGTCCCATTTTGCAAATTCTTGTTGTGTTAGCGGTCCCCACACCTCAGTGCCATAGAGTGCAATTGGTTCAATTACTGATTTAAAAAATTTGAGCCAAATGCTAATCGTGATTTTTATTTGGATTGATTTTTTAATGGCATAGAAAGCCCTTCTAGCTTTCTCTTTCAGTTCATTCACAGCCAGATGAAAATTTCCCGTAGAGCTGATTTTAAAGCCCAAGTATGTGTAGATAGTGGTTTGTTCAATTTAATTGTTCCTATTGTGAAATTTATTCTGGGTCCCTGATGTCTGGAACTTTGCTGGAAAACAAGGACTTTGGTTTTTTGGAGGTTCATTGTCAGGGCCCAGGTCTGGCAGAATGACTGTAGCAGATCCAGATTCTGCTGTAGACCCTCCTTAGTTGGTGAAAGCTGAACCAGGTCATCTGCTTAGAGGAATTTAACCTTGGATTCATATAGGGTGAGACCGGGTGCTGTAGATTGTTCAAGTAGTTTTGCCAATACATTTATGTAAATATTAATGAGTGTTGGTGAGTTGGGCGAGCCATGCATCACACCACGCCCCTGTGGGAAGTATTTTGTATTTTTGTCTCCAAATTTAATTGCACATTTATTGTTTGTATACATTGATTTAATTACATCATATTTTTTTCCCCCTACACCAATTTCAATAAGTTTCAAGAATAGACCGTCGTGCCAGATTGAATAGAAAGCCTTCTGGAAATCTATAAAGCAGGCAAAAATTTTGCTTTTGTTTTGATGAACATGTTTGTCAATTAGGGTCTGCAGGGTGAAGATATGATCTGATGTTCTATAGTTTGGTAGGAATCCAATTTGACTTTTACTCAAGACATTGTGCTCCTCAAGGAACTTTATAAGTCTTTTGTTTATGATACTACAGAAACATTTCCCCAGGTTACTGTTTACACAGATGCCTCGATAGTTATTTGGGTCAACTCTGTCTCCACTTTTGTATATGGACGTTATGAGTCCTTTGTTCCAGATGTCAGGTAAGTAACCGACACTCAGAACCAAGTTGAAGAGTTTCAGTATAGCCAATTTCATTTTATCGTCCGTGTGTTTAATCATCTCGCTTAGGATGCCGTCTGCACCGCAAGCTTTTCCTGGTCGCAGGTCCTTGAGTTTTTCAAATAGCTCTTTTTCAGATATTATGGGCTCTATCGGATTTTGGTTACCTTTTATGGCAAATTCGAGCTTTTCCAGTTTTTCGCATATTTGGTATTGCTCTGGGCGTTGAGTGTATTTCTGGTATAATATTTCAAAATTGTTTTCCCATGTGTCTCTGTTTTGAATGGCCAATTCGTCGTGTTGTTTTTTGTGTAATGTATTCCAGTTGTCCCAGAAACAATTGGAATCAATGGATAACTCAATGGAGATGAGTGTATTCTTAATATACTGTTCTTTCTTGGTTCTGAGTGTGTTTTTGTATTGTGTTAGTGCCTGACAATAAGTAAGGCGTAATTCCTCGTTTTCTGGTTGTCTGTGTTTTTGGTTTTATATTTTTCTGAGTTTTTTCCTCATGTTCTGGCAATCGGGGTCAAACCATTTTTCGTAGTTTTTTGTTTTGGGTTTGTTCTTGCGAACTTTCAAGTTTGACATTGATGCCAAATTATCAAAAATATTATTTAGGTTACTCACTGCCTGGTTTACGCCTTCTTTCTTGTGTGTGTATGTATTTTCCAGAATGGTGTCCAAGAGAGCTTGAGTTGATTGATTGCTAATTGCATTCTGGTATTTTTCCGTGCTGTTTTTGGCCCATCTGTAGGATTTTTTAATGTTGTACAGCTTACTGGGTTATGTTTCTGTGTTGGTTGTTTCTGTCCTTTTAAGATATGCAGTAATTTGACTGTGACCTGACAGTGTTGTTTATGGTTTGACTGTGAATGCTCTGAAAGAGGATGGGTCCAGATCCGTAATCATATAGTCTACGGTGCTGAAGCCAAGAGGTGAGCAATAGGTGGATCTGCCTAGGTAGTCTCCCATGAACCTACCATTGACAATGTACAGACCCAGGCTTCGACAGAGCTGCAGGAGCTGTTTTCCGTTAACATTTGTCTGTTTGTCGCAGTTATGCCTGTGTGGATGGGAAGGGAGATCAAAGTGGTTATTCCCAAAGATGTAATTATTCCCCTGATTATTGTTGAAGTCTGGTTCTCCGCCAGTTCTTGAGTTGAGGTCACCACAGATCAACACATTTCCCTGGCCTGGAATTGGATAATCTCCCTCTCTATGTTGGAGAAGGTGTCCTCTTTGAAGTACGGGGATCCTGTCGGGGGGATATAGAGTGTGCAAATGAAAACATATTTCATGCTAGAGATGATGCCCCTCTTAATTTTGAGCCATAAGTGGTTTTCGCCCTTTTATATAAATTTAATGTAATTCCTAAGCTCTGCTTTAAGCCAAATCAGTATGGCTCCAGATTTTCTGCCCTGGGTTACTCCTGGCTGTCCCATTGTGTACAGCTCTGTCTACCCAATGGGACAGCCAGTGTGCCCTTCTCCTCTACACCAGGTTTCCTGTAAGAAGATAATATCTAGATCTTTAATCTCATCTAGGAACTGTGGGGTCCCACTCTTCATGCCAAGCATAGAAGAACGTAGACCTTGGATATTCCAGGTTGAGATATATAAGGATTTCATGCTAAAATTGATCTTTTTCTGTGATGGGTTAAAATATGATAAATAGTGATATGTGTTCGTCGTGTCTAAATGGGGAAGAAAGAACATTTCAATTGTCTATAAATGCTGAGGATAATTGGTTACAACTCTTTCTAAAAACTAGTCCTTATTTTTTTCTGATCCATAAGGCGGGAGTAGATGCTGCTGATCGCCTGCATTATGTCTCTTAATGGATTGTCTCTGCCTGTGGTATTGCATACGCCCTGAGCACCTCTCCCTCTGCCTGGCTGGGTGTGGTCCTGTTCCCCTGTAGGAGAGGAGTGGTGCAGGTCCGACATTGTTGTTGTGCGTGGGGATCCTCTCTGGTCCCGGTTAGTGTGGTGGTGGTCTCTGTTGTAGTCCTGGTCTGTACCCCGTCGGTCTTTGGTGATCGGGGGTGTGTCCTCTTGGGATCTGAGTGTGGACCTGGTTAAAAGCGACCTCCTACAGGGCCTTCGCAAAGACCGACATTCGCTTCCTGTGGATATGGACTTGGTCGTAAAGGCATTGCTCATCGAGTGTGGGGTTTTGGGCCAGGTGCACGTTATGTTTTAATTCACAGTCTCTTGCTATGCTTGCATTTATCTCGTGCATTATTCTGTTGTCGAAGCATCTTCTCGGCAATAGTGTGGAAACAGTGATTCTAGTGTTTGGGAAGTTGTCGCTTGCTTTCTCAATCACTGATCTGAGCGATGTTGCTCCCTTTTCTGCTGGGCCCTTAGTTCATTTGTGCCGGTGTGTATTATTATGTGTTTGGGTGAGCCTAATTGGGTTTTGGTCAGCCATTCTAGGGCTCTGTCTGTTGTTGGGCACCAGAGCTTTTCTACTTTACGTCTAGGGAAGAGCCTTTTCTCTCAGAGGTATTTCCCATATGTTTCTATGAGTATTACGATGACAGCCTTGTTGATGTTTACTGGTTTGTGGCTTTCGTCTGGACTCACAGGTTGTGTGTTGGACTGGAGTGATCGTGTCTGGTGTGTGCGTTCCTCTTGTGAGTGGCTCGGCTGTGGTTCCAAAGTGGTAGGGGCAGACTGGGCTTCAGTATGCTGGTCGGTCTGTGTGGCTCCCCCTGTATTGTGGGTCTGCTGCTGCTGTTCAGTGTGAGAGTGCAGCTACCCAGTCGGGCTCTGTACTGTCTTATCTCTAGCCTCTGGCTGCTGGGCTAATGCCGCTCTCTCTCCCCTGTGTCTCTCTTTGTCTTTCTGCAGCTCTTTCACCTGCTTCCCAAGTAAGTTCAGCTCCCTCCTGTGTCTCTCCCTCTCTTTCATTTGTTCCAGTTTTATTGGTAAAATAATATTTTCTTGGTCGGCAATGATGTTTTCTTCTCTCGCCATAGTCCGTCTCGCTCCATCTCTCCACAGTCTTTCTCTCTCCCTCTCCTTCCACACTCTCTCTCTCTATCTCTTTCCACAGCCTGTCTCTCTCCCTCTCTCTCCTCAGTCTGTCTTTCTCCCTCTCTCTCCACAGTCATTCGTTCTCCCTGTCTCCACAGTATGTCTCTCTCCCTCTCTCTCCACAGTCTGTCTCTCTCGCTCTCTCTCCACAGTCTGCCTCTCTCCCTCTCTCTCCACAGACTGTCTCTGACCCTGTGTCTCCAAAGTCTGTCTCTCTCCCTCTCTCTCCACAGTCTGCCTCTCTCCACAGTCAGCCTCTCTCCACTGTCTGTCTCCCTCTCTCTCCACTGTCTGTCTGCCTCCCTCTCCCTCCACATTCTGTCTCTCTCACTCTCTCTCCACAGTCTGTCCCACTCCCTCTCTCCACAGCCTGTCTCTCTCCCTCTCTCTCCACAGTCATTCGTTCTCCCTGTCTCCACAGTATGTCTCTCTCCCTCTCTCTGCACAGTCATTCTTTCTCCATGTCTCCACAGTCTGTCTCTCTCACTCTCTCTCCACTGTCTGTCTCTCTCCCTCTCTCTCCACAGTCAGCCTCTCTCCACTGTCTGTCTGTCTCCCTATATCTTCACTGTCTGTCTCCCACCCTCTCCACAGTCTGTCTGTCTCCCTCTCTCTCCACAGACTGTCTCTGACCCTGTCTCTCCAGATTCTGTCTCTCTCCCTCTCTCTCCACTGTCTGTTTCTCTCCCTCTCTCTACACAGTCTGTCTCTCTACCTATCTCTCCTTAGACTTTCTCTCTCTCTCTATCTCCAGTCTGTCTCTTTCCCACTCTCTCCATAGTCAGTCTCTCTCCCTCCCTCTCCACAGCCTGTCTATCTCCCTCTGCCTCCACAGTCTCTCCCTCTCCCTCTCTCTCCTTAGACTTTCTCACTCACTCTCTCTCCACTTTCTGTCTCTCTCCCTCTGCCTCCACAATCTGTCTCTCTCCCACTTTCTCCACAGTCTGTCTCTCTCGCTCTCTCTCCACAGTCTGCCTCTCTCTCTCTCTCTCCACAGACTGTCTCTGACCCTGTGTCTCCAAAATGTATCTCTCTCCCTCTCTCTACACAGTCTGCCTCTCTCCACTGTCAGCCTCTCTCCACTGTCTGTCTGTCTCCCTATCTCTTCACGGTCTGTCTCCCACTCTCTCCACTGTCTGCCTCTCTCCCTCTCTCTCCAGAGACAGTCTCTCTCGTTCTGTCACCGCAGTATGTCTCTCTCCCTCTCTCTCCAAATTACGTCTCTCTCACTCCCTCTCCACAGTCTGTCCCACTCACTCTCTCCACAGTCAGCCTCTCTCCCTCTCTCTCCACAGTCATTATTTCTCCCTGTCTCCATAGTCTGTCTCTCTCCCTCTCTCTGCACTGTCTTTCTCTCTCCCTGTCTCTCCACTGTCTGTCTCTCTCCCTCTCTCTCCACAGTCTGTCCCTCTCCCTCTCTCTCCACTGTATGCCTCTCTCACTCTATCTGAACAGCCTGTCACTCTCGCTCTTTCTCAACAATCCATCTCTCTACCTCTCTCCCCACAGTCTGTCTCTCTCCCTCTCTCTCCACAGCCAGTCTCTCTGCCTCTCTCTACTCAGTTTGTCTCTCTCACGCTCCAAAGTCTGCATCTCTTCCTGTCTCTGCACAGTCTGTCATTATCCCTCTCTCTTCACGGTCTATCTATCCCCCTCCCTCTCCACGATCTCTCTCTATCGCTCTCCCTCCACAGTCTGTCTCACTCCCTCTGCCTCCAAGGTGTGTCTCCCTCCCTCAATCTGCACAGCCTTTCTCTCTACCTCTCTCTCCACACTATGCCACTCTACCTCTCTCTCCACAGTGCATGTCTCTCCCTCTCTCTCCACTTTCTGTCTCTCCCTCTTTCTACATAGTCTGTCTCTCTCCCTCTCTCTCCATATTCTGTCTCTCTCACTCTCTCCACAGTCCGTCCCACTCCCTCTCTCCACAGTCTGTCTCTCTCCCTCTCTCTCCACAGCCTTTCTTTCTCCCTGTCTCCACAGTCTGTATATCTCCCTCTCTCTCCGTTGTCTTTCTCTCTCCCTCTCTCTCTACAGTCTGTCTCTCTCCCTCTATCTCCACAGTCTGTCTCTCTCCCTGTCTCTTCACTGTCTGTCTCTCTCCCTCTCTCTCCAGAGTCAGCCTCTCTCCAAGATCTGCCTCTCTCCACTGTCTGTCTCTCTCCCACTGTCTCCACAATCTGTCTCTCCCTCTCTCTCTCCACAGTCTATCTCTCTAAGGCTCTTTCCATAGTATGTCTCTCTTCCTGTCAATTCAATTCAATTCAAATCGCTTTATTGGCATGATGATAAGATACAGCTTATGTTGTCAAGGCATCGAAAAACATTTATGGTTGAACACTAAACGCAGATCTATTCATACAGTGTATAAACAGATATATCGCTGAGTGTATAAATATACATTCGTATAATTTGTATATACTCTTTTCTTAGGTTTACTGGTTGTCCCTCTGTTTATGGCAAGCTGTAACATAGTGTGCCGCTAAGGTTACACAGTTTCTCTGTTCCCCAAGAAGGTATGGGAGTTTTTAGTCGTCATTCAAATTTCTGAATTCAGGGCATATTTGTGTGCATTTTTGGTAGAAATTCTCCCTGATGCGCTGATATTTTCCACAAGCTGTGAGGAAGTGCATCTCTGTCTCCAGCACTCTCATGCTGCAGTGAGAGCAAAACCTGTCATCTCTTGGCAGCCGGGTCTGTCTGTGTCTGCCTTTTTCGATGGCTAGGCTATGTCTCTCCACAGTCTTTCTCTCCCTCCCGTCAACAGTCTGACTCTCTCCCTCTCTCTCCACCGTCTCTCACACCTTCTATCTCCAAACTCTGTATCTCTCCCTCTCTCGTCACAGTCTATCCCACCCCCTCTGTCTCCACAATGTGTCTCTCTCCCTCTCTCTCCACATTCTCTCTCTCTCTCTCCCTCTTCATCCTCTCTCTGTCTATCTCCGTATCTCTCCACAGTCTGTCCCTCTCCCACTCTCTCCACTGTACGTCTCTCTCATTATATCTGAACAGCTTGTCACTCTCGCTCATTCTCAACATTCCATCTCTCTACCTCTGTCCCCAAAGCCTGTCCCTCTCCCTCACCCTCCACAGTCTGTCTCTCTCTCTCTATCCACAATGTGTCTCTCTCCATCTCTCCACAGTCTGTCTCTCTCCCTCTGTTTCCACAGTCTGTCTCTCTCCCTCTCCCTCCACTGCTTGACTCTCTCCCTCTGTCTCAGCAGTCTTTCTCTCTCCCTCTGTCTCCAATGTCTGTTTCTCTCCCTCTCTTTCCGCAGTCTGTCTATCTCTCTCTCTTTGCTTAGACGTTCTCTCTCCCTCTTCCTCCAGCCTGCCTCTCTCCCACTGTCTCCACAATCAGTCTCTCACCCTCTGTCTCCGCAATCTGTCTCGCTCCCTCTGTCTCCACAGTCCGTCTCTCTCCCTCTTTCTCCTCAGTCTGTCTGTCTCCCCCTCTCTCCACAGCCAGTCTCGCTCCCTTTCTCTACTCAGTATGTCTCTCTCTCTCTCTCCACAGTCTGTCTCTTTAATGCTCTCTCCACAGTGTGTATCTCGTCCTGCCTCTGCACAGTCTGTCTCCCTCCCTCTCTCTTCATGGTCTGTCTATCTCCATCCCTCTGATCAGTCTGTCTCTCTCCCTCTCCCTTCACAGTCTGTCACTCTCCCTCTCTCTCCACAGTCTGCCTCTCTCCACTGTCAGCCTCTCTCCACTGTCTGTCTGTCTCCCTATCGCTTCACGGTCTTTCTCCCATTCTCTCCACATCTGTCTCTCTCCCTCTCTCTCCACTGTCTGTTTCTCTCCCTCTCTCTCCACAGTCTGCCTCTCTCCACAGTCAGGCTCTCTCCACTGTCTGTCTCCCTATCTCTTCACGTTCTGTCTCCCTCTCTCTCCACTGTCTGTCCGTCTCCCTCTCTCTCCACTGTACGTCTCTCTCACTCTATCTCCACAGTCTGTCTCTCTCCCTGTCTCTTCACTGTCTGTCTCTCTCCCTCTCTCTCCAGAGTCAGCCTCTCTCCAAAATCTGACTCTCTCCACTGTTTATCTCTCTCCCACTGTCTCCACAGTCTGTCTCTCACTCTCTCTCTCTCCACAGTCTATCTCCCTAAGGCTCTTTCCACAGTATGTCTCTCTTCCTGTCAATTCAATTCAATTCAAATCGTTTTATTGGCATGATAAGGTACATCTTATGTTGCCAAAGCATCGATAAACATTTATGGTTGAACACATAAACGCAGATCTATTCATATAATGTATAAACAGATATATCGCTGAGTGTATAAATATACATTCGTACAATTTGTACATATTCTTTTCTTAGGTTTACTGGATGTCCCTCTGTTTATGGCAATCTGTAACATAGTGTGCCGCTGAGGTTACACAGTTTCTCTATTCCCCTAGTAGGAATGGGAGTTTTTGGTCGTCATTGACATTTCTGAATTCAGGGCATATTTGTGTGAATCTTTGGTAGAAATTCTCCCTGATGCCCTGATATTTTCCACAAGCTGTGAGGAAGTGTACCTCTGTCTCCACCACTCCCTGACTGCAGTGAGAGCATACCCTGTCCTCTCTTGGCAGCCGGGTCTGTCTGTGTCTGACTTTTTCGATGGCCAGGCTATGTCTCTCCACTGTCCTTCTCTCCCTCCCGTCAACAGTCTCTCTCTCACCCTCTGTCTCCACACTCCGTATCTCTCCCTCTCTCTTCAGAGCCTATCCCACCCCCCTCTGTCTCCACAATGTTTCTCTCTCCCTCTCTCTCCACATTCTCTCACTCTCAATCCCTCTTCATCCTCTCTCTGTCTCTCTCCCTATCTCTCCACAGTCTGTAGCTCTCCCTCTATCTCCAATGTACGTCTCTCTCACTCTATCTGAACACCTGGTTACTCTCGCTCTTTCTCAACACTCCATCTCTCTACCTCTGTCCCCAAAGTCTGTCTCTCTCCCTCACTCTCCACAGTCTGTCTCTCTCTCTCTATCCACAATGTGTCTCTCTCCATCTCTCCACAGTCTGTCTCTCTCTCCCTCTGTGTCCACAGTCTGTCTCTCTCCCTCTCCCTCCTCTGTCTGACTCTCTCCCTCTGTCTCAACAGTCTTTCTCTCTCCCTCTGTCTCCTGTCTGTCTCTCTCCCACTGTCTCCAATGTCTATTTCTCTCCCTCTCTTTCCACAGTCTGTCTATCTCTCTCTCTCTCATTAGACGTTCTCTCTCCCTCTTCCTCCAGCCTGCCTCTCTCCCACTGTCTCCACAGTCTGTCTCTCACCCTCTGTCTCCACAATCTGTCTCGCTCCCTCTGTCTCCACAGTCCGTCCCTCTCCCTCTTTCTCCTCAGTCTGTCTGTCTCCCTCTCTCTCCACAGCCAGTCTCGCTCCCTCTCTCTACTCAGTTTGTCTCTCTCTCTCTCTCCACAGTCTGACTCTTTAACGCTCGCTCCACAGTCTGTCTCTCTTCCTGTTTCTGCACAGTCTGTCTCCCTACCTCTCTCTTCATCGTCTGTCTATCTCCCTCCCTCTGATCAGTCTGTCTCCCTCCCTCTCCCTTCACAGTCTGTCTCTGACCCTGTGTCTCCACAGTCTGTCTCTCTCCCTCTCTCTCCACTGTCTGTTTCTCTCCCTCTCTCTCCATAGTCCGCCTCTCTCCACAGTCAGCCTCTCTCCACTGTCTGTCTGTCTCCCTATCTCTTCACGGTCTGTCTCCCTCTCTCTCCACTGTCTGTCTCTCTCCCTCTCTCTCCAGAGACTGTCTCTCTCCTTCTGTCACCGCAGTCTGTCTCTCTCCCTCTGTCTCCACATTCTGTCTCTCTCACTCTCTCTCCACAGTCTGTCCCACTCCCTCTCAGCACAGTCAGTCTCTCTCCCTCTCTCCACACTCTGTCTCTCTCCCTCTCTCTCCACAGCTTGTCTCTCTCCCTCTCTCTCCACAGTCATTCTTTCTCCCTGTCTCCACAGTCTGTCTCTCTCCCTCTTTCTCCACTGTCTTTCTCTCTCCCTCTCTCTTCACAGTCTGTCGCTCTCCCTCTGTCTCCACAGTCTGTCTCTCTCCCTGTCTCTCCACTGTCTGTCTCTCTCCCTCTCTCTCCACAGTCTGTCCATCTCCCTCTCTCTCCACTACGTCTCTCTCACTCTATCTGAACAGTCTGTCACTCTTGCTCTTTCTCAACAGTCCATCTCTCTACCTCTCTCCCACAGTCTGTCTCTCTCCCTCTCTCTCCACAGCCAGTCTCTCTGCCTCTCTCTACTCAGTTTGTCTCTCTCTCACTCCACAGTCTATCTCTCTTCCTGTCTCTGCACAGTCTGTCATTCTCCCTCTCTCTTCACGGCCTATCTACCCCCCCTCTCTCCACAGTCTGTCTCTGTCCCTCTCCCTCCACAGGCTGTCTCACTCCCTCTGCCTCTAAATGTGTCTCCCTCCCTCAATCTGCACAGCCTCTCTCTCTATCTCTCTCTCCACAGTATGTCACTCTCCCTCTCTCTCCACAGTGCATGTCTCTCCCGCTCTCTTCACTTTCTGTCTCTCTCCCTCTTTCTACACAGTCTGTCTCTCTCCCTCTCTCTCCAGAGTCAGCCTCTCTCCAAAATCTGCCCCTCTCCACTGTCTGTCTCTCCCTCTCTCTCTCTACAGTCTATATCTCTAAGGCTCTTTCCACAGTATGTCTCTCTTCCTGTCAATTCAATTCATTTCAAATCGCATTATTGGCATGATAAGGTACATCTTATTTTGCCAAAGCATCGAAAAACATTTATGGTTGAACACATAAACGCAGATCTATTCATACAGTGTTTAAAAAGATAAATCGCTGAGTGTATAAATATACATTCGTATAATTTGTATATACTCTTTTCTTAGTTTTACAAGTTGTCCCTCTGTTTATGGCAAGCTGTAACATAATGTGCCGCTAAGGTTCCACAGTTTCTCTGTTCCCCAATTCAAATTTCTGAATTCATGGCGTATTTGTGTGAATTTTTGTTAGAAATTCTCCCTGATGCCCTGATATTTTCCACAGGCTGTGAGGAAGTGCATCCCTGTCTCCGCCACTCCCTGACTGCAGTGAGAGCATACCCTGTCCTCTCTTGGCAGCCGGGTATGTCTGTGTCTGCCTTCTTCGATGGCCAGGCTATGTCTCTCCACAGTCTTTCTCTCCCTCCCGTCAACAGTCTGTTGCTCTCCCTCTCTCTCCACAGTCTCTCTCTCACCTTCTGTCTCCACACTCTGTATCTCTCCCTCTCTCGTCACAGTCTATCCCACCCCTCTGTCTCCACAATGTGTCTCTCTCCCTCTCTCTCCGCATTCTCTCTCTCTCTCTCCCTCTTCATCCTCTCTCTGTCTCTCTCCCTATCTCTCCACAGCCTGTCCCTCTCCCTCTGTCTCCACTGTACGTCTCTCTCACTCTATCTGAACAGTTTGTCACTCTCGCTCTTTCTCAACATTCCATCTCTCTACCTCTGTTCCCAAAGTCTGTCTCTCTCCCTCACACTCCACAGTCTGTCTCTCTCTCTCTCTATCCACAGTGTGTCTCTCTCCATCTCTCCACAGTCTGTCTCTCTCCCTCTGTGTCCACAGTCTTTCTCTCTCCCTCTCCCTCCACTGTCTGACTCTCTCCCTCTGTCTCACCAGTCTTTCTCTCTCCCTCTGTCTCCTGTCTGTTTCTCTCCCACTGTCTCCAATGTCTGTTTCTCTCCCTCTCTTTCCACAGTCTGTCTATCTCTCTCTCTCTCCTTAGACGTTCTCTCTCCCTCTTCCTCCAGCCTGCCTCTCTCCCTCTGTCTCCATAGTCTGTCTCTCACCCTCTGTCTCCACAATCTGTCTCTCTCCCTCTGTCTCCACAGTCCGTCTCTCTCCCTCTGCCTCAACAATCTGTCTCCCTCTCGCAGTGTCCAGTCTGTCTATCTCCCTCTCACTCCACAGTCCATGTCTCTCCCTCTCTCTCCACAATCTGTCTCGCTCCCTCTCTCCACAGCATGTCTCTTGCCCTCTCTCGACAATCTGTCTCTGTCCCTCTGCCTCCACAATCTGTCTCTCTCACTCTGTCTCCACAGTCTGATCCACATAATAACTGACTGTAAAAGCTTTTATAGATACGTGAAGATACAAAGATTGGTGAAGTCAAGCGTAGGTCCCTTGCAGTCTCAATCAGGAGAATTTATAATGGGGAACAAAGAAATGTCAGGACAACTAAATACATATTTTGTCCTGTCTTCACAAAGGAGGACACAAATAACCTCCCAGAGATGCCGGGGAACATAGGGTTTGATGAAAGAGTGGAACTGAATGAAATCAGTATTTGTAGGGAAATGGTGTTAGGAAAATTGATGGGACAGAAGGCCGATAAATCCCCAGGGCTTGATAATCTACATCCCAGTTTAGTTACGGAAGTGGCGCGAGAAATAGTATATTCATTGCTGGTCATCTTCCAGAACTCGATAGACTCTAGAACAGTACCCATGGATTGGAGGGTAGATAATGTTACCGCACTGTTCAAAAAAGGTGGTAGAGAAAAAGCGGGGAAATATACACTGGTAAGCCTGACATCGGTAGTGGGGAAAACGCTAGAGTCCATTATAAAAGATGTAATAGCAGAGCATTGGAAAGCAGTGACAGGATCGGACAAAGTCAACATGGATTTACAAAAGGTAAATCATGCTTGGCAAATCTACTGGAATTTTTTGAGGATCTAACTGGTAAAATAGATAAGGGAGAACCAGTGGATGTGGTGTATTTGGACTTTCAGAAGGATTTGGATAAGGTCCCACACTAGTGATTATCGTGCAAAATTAAGCCACATGGCATTGGTGGCAAGGTATTGACTTGGATAGAGAAGTGGTTGGCGGACAGAAAGCAAAGAGTAGGAATATACGGCTTGATTTCCGAGTGGCAGGCAGTGACTATTGGGATACCGCAAGGATCGGTCCTAGGACCCCAGCTGTTCACAATATATATTAATGATCTGGACGAGGGAATTGGATGTAATATCTCCAAATTTGCAGACGACACAAAGCTGGTGGGGAGGGTATGCTGTGAGGAGGCTGTCGTGAAACTCCAGTACGATTTGGACAGGTTGGATGATTGGACAGAAACATGGCAAATTCACTATAATCTGGATAAATGTGAGGTTATCCACTTTGGTGGCAAAAACAGGAAGGCAGATTATTATTTGAATGGCAATACATTGGGAGAAAGGGAAGTGCAAAGAGACCTGGGTGTTCTTGTGCAACAGTCGCTGAAGATAAGCATGCAGGTGCAGCAGGCGGTTAAGAAGGCCAATTATATGTTGACCTTCGTAGCAAGAGGGTTCGAGTAAAGGAACAAGGATGTCTTGCTGCAGTTGTACAGGGCCTTGGTGAGACCACACCTTGAGTATTGTGTGCAGTTTTGGTCGCCTTATCTGAGAATGGACGTTCTTGCCATGGAAGGATTGCAGCGAAGATTCACCGGGATGATACCTGGGAAGGCAGGAATGACGTATGATGAGAGGTTGTGTCGATTGCGTTTATACTCAATGGAGTTTAGAAGATTGAGAGGGGATCTCATCGAAGCCTATAAAATTCTTTCAGGCCTGGACAGACTAGATGCAGGAAGGATGTTTCTGATGGCTGGGGAGTCCAGAACCAGGGGTCATAGTCTAAGGATAAGGGGTAAGCCATTTAGTACTGAAATGAGGAGGAATTTCTTCATCCAGAGAGTGGTGAACCTGTGGAATTCTCTGCCACAGAGTGCGGTGGTGGCCAGTTCATTAAATATATTCAAGAAAGAGTTGGGTATATTTCTTAAGGCTAAAGGGACCAAGGGACATGGGGAGTAGGCAGGGACTGGGTAGTGGATTTGAATGATCAGCCATGACCTCATTGAATGGTGGAGCAGGCTCGAAGGGTCGAATGGCCTACTCCTGCACCTGTCTTCTATATTTCTATGTTTCTATGAGAGGGAGAGAGACAGACAGCAGAGAATGGGAGAGAGGCAGGCTGTGGAGAGAGCCGGAGAGAGACAGACTGTGGAGAGAGCGGAAGAGACACAGACTGTGGAGGCAGAGTGAGAATGACAGACTGAAGAGGCAGAGGTGGAGAGAGAGTCTGTGGAGAGAGGGAAAGAGAAACAGACAATGGAGAGTGAGGGAAAGAGACAGACTGTGGAGAGAGATAGAGAGAGACAGACTGTGGAGAGTGCGGGAGAGAGATAGACTGTGGAGAGAGAAAGAGAGAGGCAGACTGTGGAGAGAGAGGGAGAGAGACAGCCTATGGGGAGAGAAGGAGGGAGACAGACTGTGGAGAGAGGGAGAGTGACAGCCTGTGGCGAGGGAGGGAGGGAGACAGGCTGTGGAGAGTGCGGGAGAGAGACAGACTGTGGAGAGTATGGAAAAGAGGCAGACTGTGGAGAGAGAGGGAGAGAGACAGATTGTGGAGAGCGAGGGAGAGGGACAGACTGTGGAGAGTCTGGGAGAGAGACAGACTGTGGAGAGTATGGAAAAGAGGCAGACTGTGGAGAGAGAGGGAGAGAGACACATTGTGGAGAGAGAGAGAGAATGGCAGACTGTGGATAGATAGGGAGAGTGACAGATTGCAGACAGTGCAGGAGACAGACACACTGTGGAGAGTGCAGCTGAGAGGCAGACTGTTGAGACAGAGGGAGCGAGACAGATTGTGGAGAGTGCAGGAGAGAGACAGGCTGTGGAGAGAGAGGGAGAGAGGCAGACAGTGGAGAGAGCGGGAGAGAGGCAGACTGAGGACAGAGATGCAGAGAGACAGATTGTGGAGAGAGAGGGAGTGAGACAGACTGTGGAGCGAGAGGGAGAGAGGCAGACTGTGGAGAGAGGGGAGGGAGAAAGACTGTGGAGACAGAGGGAGAGAGACAGACTGTTCGCTATTGCTGTGGGGGAGGATTTAAACTAAAAGTACAGTGGTTGGGAACCTGAGCAGGGAGACAGAGGAAAGGGAAACAAGGATAAAAGCAAATGATAGGAAGGAGAAAAACAAAATTGGCAGTCAGAGAAATCAACGGTTCAATCAAACCTGGCCACTATAAATACATTCTGATAGGTCTAAGAGCGTTAAAAAAACAAGCCTGAATGCTTTGTGGCTTAATGCGAGGAGCATTTGTAAAAATGTGGATGAATTGGCTACGGAAATAGAGGTAATCGAATATGATTTTGTTGGGATTACGGAAACGTGGCTCAAGGATGTCCAAGACTGGGAACTCAACATCCAGGCGTATTCGATATTCAGGAAAGATAGTCAAATAGGAAAGGGAGGTGGAGTAGCATTACTGGTTAAAGAAGAGATTAATACAATTGTAATGAAGGATATTAGCTCTGATGAACTGGAATCTGTATGGGTAGAATTAGAAATACTAAGTTGAAAAAAACTTTAGTGGGAGTGATATATAGACCTCCAAACAGTAAGGCAGATGTTGGGGATGGCATTGAAAGAGAAATTAAAGAAGCGTGTAAGGGCACAGCAGTCATCAGGGTGACTTTAATCTACATATAGATTGGGCTTGGCATGGAGGGAGTGCAGCGAAGATTCACCAGACTGATACCTGGGATGGCAGGAATGATGTATGATGAGAGATTGGGTCGATTGGGCTTATATTCGCTAGAGTTTAGAAGAATGAGAGGGGATCTCATTTAAGCTTATAAAATTCTAACAGGACTAGGCAGACTAGATGCAGGAAGTATGTCCCCGGCAGTCCAGAACCAGGGGTCACAGTCTAAGGATAAGGGATAAGCCATTTCCGACAGGGATGAGGTATTTTTTCACCCAGAGAGTGGGGAATCAGTGGAATTCCCTACCACAGAAGGCAGTTGAGGCCCTTTCTTGAAATATACACAAGAAGGAGTTAGATATATTTGTTAAGGCAAAAAGGGACCTAGGGAAATGGGGAGAAAGCAGAGACAGGGTACTGAATTTGGATGATCAGCCATGATCTCATTTAATGGCGGAGCAGGCTTGAGGGGCCGAATGGCCTACTCCTGCTCCTATCTTCTATGTTTCTATGTTTCTGTATCTAACCCGTTCTGTACCTCCCGTGCAGGTGTTTGATCGAACAGTGCAGAGGTAGCTTAATGTGGGCGAGATTTTGCGCTGCTTTAGGTGGCACACATGGGGAAGCCATCATTGTCTAGTGCACTGGTGCCTTTCCAGAGTGGCCTGACAGTTGGCTGCGGCCTTCAAAGTGAACCGAGTGTAGACAGTGTGTGAGTGAGTATGTTAATATCCCCATCACTGGCCCCGCGGACGGCCCGGGGGAGAGCGGCTCACCACAATATCAGGCTCAGGGTCAACCTGTAGACAGTGTGTGAGTGTTGTGTGAATGTCACCGATCACCGGCCCCGCGGACGGCCCGGGGGCGAGCGTCACATCACAATATCAGGCCCAGGAAGCCCAGTGTAGACATTGTATGAGTGAGTGTGTGAATATCCCCGATCACCGGCCCCGTGGCCCGGGGGCGAGCGGCTCACCAAAATAACTTGCCCAGTGAGTTTTCAGGCAGCAAAGTCTCCACTTCTTTTCACCCTTTAATGAATTTTACAATCAAAGTAAAGGGATATTTCACCATATTCTTCAACTGAACTCTGAACTTAGTCTGGGTCAGTGCATAAGTCCCAGTGTTTGTGCAGCAACTCAGCAGCTGCATCATGAATCCAATTCCCATTGCCCGTTGAGCAAAATTTACAGTCACAGGCCCTGCAAACCAGAGTCGCATCAATATCGATATCACGGTAAATACTACCCATAACAGGATGAAATTGCCCGAGATAAGAAGCAGGATAATTATGGATTTCCTGCGGCTCTCCATCTCTGGGTCTCTGGGTCTCTCCCCGCTGCTGGGACCCCGGAGTCTCCTGCGGGCTCTGCTGGAAACTAAAATGTGTCTGATGGTGACAGCATTGAGCAGCAGAATCACCACAAATGGGACCCCCGGGGTGAGAATATAATGAAGCAGCGCAATTGCTGTCCAGACCCGTGAAAACATAACGTTGCTTCTGACAGCACAAAACCAGGGGAAGTTGTTAAGCACATACCAATCTTGCATCATAAAATACCACATAATGTTCTTTAAACCGCTCAGCACAGTCACTGTTCCCAGAACTACAGACGCCGTTTTCTCGGTGCAACATTTAATTTTCAGCTTCTGATGACAAATGGCCACAAATCGATCAAAGGTGAAAGTGACGGTGAACCAGACAGAACAATCTGTGGCTGCGAACAGCAGGACGGCGTGGATATTACACATGGGAAGAGACTGCATGAAAAGAAACTGTTCCCTATAAACAATGGGAATCTGCCTCAATATTAGATCGAAGATAACGACCAGTAGATCCGCCGCTGCCATGGCAACCAGGTAGCGAGTGACACATTTGGAGAGACCGCAGTTTCCCCGAGTCAGGATCACAATCGTCACTACGTTCACTGTGAGAAAGGGAAGTAAACAGAAATTATACATCAGGCTGGGAGCCAGAGCAGCAGTTTGATGGAATTCGGGATGAAATCTGCAACTCACTAGCGCCATTCAATGACATAATCTAATTCTATTACCTGTGGAGCTGAATACAGGGTTCATTGTAAGAATAATCGGGAATGTATTGTGGAATCAATATATGAAATGGGGATAAATACAACATGAATGTAACGGATGTTTGATCAATGAGAGATTAAATGAAAGACCAACCTTTAGCCCAGCAGACAAAAGCATCGCCCGAGGCACCAGGGACACAAAGGACCAGAACCTCTCCAGAAGACTTCTTGTCCTGGGATCAGTCAGGATTTATAGCGGTGCAATTCGCTTCTGTGCCCCTGTGTTAGGGAGGGGGAAATCCCGCTTGGATTCCTGCTCCTGGTTAGAATATCCATTATATTGAGAACTGAAAATAAATGCAACAGCAAAACACAGAAACTACAAACTTGGCATGTAATAATTACAGGCAATTGGATTTGAAATGTAAGGGTGTAATATGACGATGATAAGATAATAAATAGAATTTCACTGCAGTTATAAAGAATACTGGGCTGTCAGAAGTCATCAAATTGAGTTTTCTACATTTTTGTTGAAATACACAAATTGCATCTCATTGAAAGGGAGATTTTCTAATTAACATTGCAAAGAATAGACACTGGATTATCATAAGTAGTGATCATTGAACAGGTAATGTCCCACTAATTACATTTATTAACATCGAAATCAGGCGAATTCACCCACAGACAAAGTGCCACCGAATGCTTTTATACAGTATCTGAACACACAAGGAACAGATATATTCTTGTACTTTTTCACCTGTTGCTTTCCAACTTGTGCAGTGTATATTAGACGGGAAAATATGAAACGATTTTCTTATCCTCAGTACTTCAGTTACAATCAGCTGGGATTGTTTATCCTTACGTACAGCAGGAGGCAATAGAGAATATCGCTGGGTCTCACTGACCGATCCACTAAACTGCGCCAGATGGGCATGGGATCATATTGTAAATTCAAAACTAAGATTGGAAATAAAATTATTGAAATCTGGTTGAATGAAAATGTTGTGAGATTATAAATTATCCTTGTAATCCTATTCTAACCAGCAGACGCAGAGCCACGAGTGCAGAACTGGAGATGGTGGGAAAGCAGACATTGACTGGAACTGAATGATTAGCGGATATTTCAGGCATTTAAAGTTATAGATGTGACCTGCCAGGATTTGTTCCTGTGACTCTGTAATAACCATACCAATCATTAAGTGAAAACAGCAAAATACTGCGGATACTGGAAATCTCAAATAAAAACAGAAAATGGTGGAAATGTGTCAGCAGGTCAGGCAGCATCTGAGGAGAGAGAAAAACAGAGCTAACGTTTCAGGTCAATAAACTTTCGCCATTACGTGAAAAGTCTCCTAAACCAAGACAGCATTCTTCTGATCTGATAGAAATGTTCAGTGTAGATAGCTGACTGAAATTCGTTAAATAAAGATTCAACTTCAATAATTTTGCTTGAGTTGAATATAGAGCATTTAAATTGGGTAACACTATATCACCTTCAGAATCAAGAGCTGACAGCAGCGCGCATAGGATGGGGAATGAAATGGAGAGAAACACAGTTAAACACGGTCGACAGAATTAACAGCTGGATACAGAGACTCACCAGGACACCAACTGCTGCGAGGAGGGAGTGAATGACAAGAACAATAATACAGTTAAACATGGTCTACAGAATTAATATCTGTATACAGGGGCACCAACTGCTGCGAGGAGGGAGTGAATGACAAGGAGAGAAACACAGTTAAACATGGTCGACAGAATTAATAGCTGGATACAGAGACACACCAGGGGCGCCAACTGCTGCAAGGAGGGAGTGAATGGCAAGAACAGTAATACATGGTCTACAGAATTAATATCTGTATACAGGGACACCAACTGCTGCAAGGAGGGAGTGAATGACAAGAACAGTAATACATGGTCTACAGAATTAATATCTGTATACAGGGACACCAACTGCTGCGTGGAGGGAGTGAATGACAAGAACAGTAATTAAGTAAAACATGATCTATAGATTTAAAAACTTGATAAAGAGACTTAACAGGGACACCAAGAGTACAGAGTACATGTCATTATTTGTAAACAACAATACATGCCTTAACAAAGATGCAACAATTTTAAACACAGAATATCATTGACAACTTAGTAGCCCACGGTAAACAGCTGAATAATATTACCGTGTAACATAGGTTATAGAATTAATATCTGGACATAGATACTTACGTGGAAAACCAATAGCAGCCAGGAGGGGATAGTAAATTGTTTGTATATTCCGTGCTATTCTTTCTATCCGCAAACCTAATAACCAACTTTCCATATTGGTTGTAAAACCCATGCGTTCCCTTCTGCGAGTGACTGGTGGAACTTGTGCTGGGGGCAACGCGCTGACTGTGTGAGGGGACGCAGTGAAGGGAGCACATTATTTAGAGCAGTGGGAAATTCCCGAGTGACATCATTAGGCCGCACTGTAACTGGCATTAATTACAGTCATTGAACAAACAGATTAATTGAACCATTGTCACCACATCACATTAATGCAGCATAATCTAGCTCATCTTATTGTACACAGTTTTAAATTAAAAGTGAGCGAATATGCAATATTTCATTCACCCATAAAATACCGTGGACAGAATAGAGAGAACTTGTTTATCTTCCGGTATTGAACTCAAACTGATAACAAACGACGACAAAATGACAGAAAGAAGGAATGAATGAAAGATGGAAAAGAATGAACTGTCCCAAACATGTTCACTGATTTAATCCATCCAAGGCCATCAGGGTAAAGACATTGAAAATAAAGAAATGTTCCTAAATGGCAGGATCCCACTGATGGAAAAATAGGACTCGCCTACATGGCACTGCTTCCACCTCAAATCCACGAATTAATTTCCCAGGGCTGCCTAGAATTACTTTTTTCATTATTAAATCATGGGATGTGGGCATCGCTGGCAAGGCCAGCATTTATTGCCCATCCCTAGTTGCCCTTCAGAAGGTGGTGGTGAGCTGCTGCCTTGAACCGCTGCAGTTCGTGCAGTGAAAGTACTGCCACAGTGCTGTTGGATAGGGTGTTCCATGATTTTGACACAGCGACGGTGAATGATCAGCGATATATTTCCAAGTCAGGATGGTGTGTGACTTGGAGGGGAACTTGGAGGTGGAGGTGTACCAATGCACCTACTGCCCTTGTCCTTCTAGGTGGTAGAGTTCGCGTGTTTTAGAGTTGGTGCCGAAAAAGCCTAGGCAAGTTGCTGCAGTGCATCTTGTAGATGGTACACACTGCAGCCACGCTACGCTGGTGGAGGAGGGAATGAATGTTTAAGGTGGTGGAATGGCTGCCAATCAAGCAGGCTGCTTTGTCCTGGATGGTGTCGACATTATTGAGTTTGTTGGAGCTGCACTCATCCAGGAAAGTGGAGGGTATTCCATCACACTCCTTACTTGTGCCTTGTAGATGGTGGAAACTTTTTGACGAGTAAGGAGCTGAGACACTCGCCGCAGAATACATAGCCTCTGACCTGGTCTTGTTGCCACAGTATTTATGTGGCTGTTTCAGTTAAGTTTCTTGTCAATAATGACGGCCAGGATGTTGATGGTGGGGGATTCGGCGATGGTAATGCCATGGAATGTCAAGCGGCGGTGGTTAGACTCTCGCTTGTTGTAGAAGGTCAATTGCCTGGCACTTCTGTGGTGAGAACGGTACCTGCCGCTTATCAGCCCAAGGCTGTAGGCCGTCCAGAGCTTGTTGCATGCAGGCTTGGAATGATTCATTAACTGAGGAGCTGTGAATGGCGCTGAACACTGTGTGGTCATCAGCGAACATCGCCATTTCAGACCTTATTTTGGATGGAACTTCATTGATGAAGCAGCTGAAGATGGTTGGGCCTAGGACACTGCCCTGGGGAACACCTGCAGCGATGTCCTGGGGCTGTGATAATTGACCTGCAACCACCACAGCCATCTTCTTTTGTGCGAGGTATGACTCCAACCAGTGGAGCGTTTTCCCCCTGATTCCCAATGACTTCAGTTTTACTAGGGCTCCTTGATGGCACAGCCGGTCAAATGCTGCCTTGAGGGCAGTAACTCTCACCTCAGCTCTGGAATTCAGCTCCTTTGTCCATGTTTGAACCAAGACTGTAATGAGGTCGGGAGCCGACTGGTCTTGGCGGAACCCAAACTGGCCATGAGTGAGCACGTTATTGGTGAGTTAGTGCCGCTTGCTAACACTGTCGATGAAACCTTCCATTACACTGGTGATGATTGAGAGTAGTCTGATGGGGCGGTAACTGGCTCAGTTGGATTTATCCTGCTTTTTGTGGACAGTACATATCTGGACGGTTTTCCACATTGTTGGATAGATGCCAGTGCTGTAGTTGTAGTGGGACTGCTTGGCTAGAGGCAAGGATAGTTCTGGAGGACAAGTCTTCAGCATGATAGCCGGGTTGTTGTCACGGCCATATACTTTGCTGTATCCAGTGCGATCAGCCGTTTCTGATATCACGTGGAGTGAATCGAATTGGTTGAAGAATGCCTTCTGTGGTGGTGGGGCACTCAGGAGCAGGCCGATATGGATCGTCCACTCGTCACTTCTGGCTGAAGATGGTTGCAAATGCTTCAGGGTTGCCTTTTGAACTCAGGTGCTGGGCTCCAACATCATTGAGGATGGGGATATTCTTGAAGCCTTCACCTTCGGCTAGTTGTTTAATTGTCTCTCACCATTAATGACTGGATGTTGTAGGACTGCAGAGCTTTGATCTGATCCGCTGATTATGGGATCACTGAGCCCTCCCTGTAGCATGCTGCTTCCGCTTTTTAGCATGCATGCAGTCCTGTGTTGCAGCTTCCCCAGGTTAACACCTCATTTTTAGTTCCACCTATTGCTGCTTTTGCATTCTCTTCTACAATCCTTATTGAGCCAGGCTTTGTCCCCTGGCTTGGTAATAATGGTAGAGCGAGGGATATGCTGGGCCATGAGGTTACAGATTGTGTGGGATACAATTCTGCTGGTGCCGATGCCCCACATCACCTCATGGATGCCCAGTTTTGAGCAGCTAGATCTGTTCTGAAGCTATTGCATTTACCTCTGTGGTAGTGCCACACAACACTATGGAGGGTGTCTTCAGTGTGAAGATGGGAGCTCACCTCCACAACGATTGTGCGGTGATCAATTATCCCACTCCTGTCATGGTAATATGCGTATGCGACAGGTTGTTTGGTGAGGACGAGATCAAGTAAGTTTTTTCCTCGTGTAGGTGTTGGAGGCAGACAGAAAATCTGATGGGGATACAGACTGCCAGAGACAGACGGGCAGAAATGCGAGGGAGAGAAACTGACCGAGTGGATGGATGGGACAGAGAAGGAGACAGAAAGGGGAGGCAGATGGGGGGAGATAAAGTGAGAGAGAGAGAGATACAGATGGAGGAAAAATAAGTTATAGTAATATTGTGGAAGACACGCAGTAGGGTGGTGGACGGGCGAGGGGACAGAGAGAGAAGCAAACAGGTGGCACAGCCAGGTGACGCAGATTGAGGAATGACAGACTGGCGAAAGCGATGGTGGGTGATGGCGAAAGAGACACTTGGGGCGAGGGTGACGGGGTTGAGCCAGAGAGGGGAGGGCAGGGTGAAACTCAGACAGACAGGGCGAGACAGAGAAACAGAAAGACCGGCGGAGGGAGTTGCAGGACACAGATCAGCCGTGGAATACAGAGGAGAGGCCGAAAGTAGGGAGGCAGACAGAGGGAGTGAGATAAAGAGAGAGTCGTAATGTGGGAGATAGAGAGAGAGTGACAAACCGTGGGAAACACTGCGGCAGAATGAGTGATGGATGGAGCCCGACTGGGGGAGACAGATGGCGGGTGATGCAGTGAGAGACAGATGGTGCAGACATATCTGAGACGGCAGGTGTGAGGAAGCAAATGGTGACAGTCGAGGTTGACTGTCATGGGTTAGAGACTGCACAGAGAGAAAGAGAGGCAAATATTCGGGAGAGGGAGCGAGCGAAAGACCGGGGGTGGAGAATGACAGGGAAGAAGGAGAGAGAGAGAGCCAAACATGCAGGAGGCAAAGAAACGGAAAGATATTCTCAGTCAGACGGGTAACAGACAGGGGAAATAGAGAGAGAGAGATAGTGGAGACAGATGGAGTATGACAGACTGTGGGGAGACAGAGAGAGACAGTCTGTGGGAACAGAGGGAGAGAGACGGCTGTGGAGAGAGGGGGAGAGAGACAGATTGTGGAGAGAGAGGGAGAGAGAGACTGTGGAGAGAGAGGGAGAGAGGCAGACAGTGGCGACAGGGGGAGAGGTTCATGCTTTGGAGAGAGAGAGGGAGAAATACAGGCTCTGGAGAGAGAGGATAAGAGACAGACTGTGGAGAGAGAGGGTGAGAGACAGACTGTGCAGAGAGAGGGAGAGAGACAGTGTGTGGAGACAGAGGGAGAGAGACAGACTGTGGATAGAGGGAGAGAGAAATTCAAAGCAGGGTGAGGGAGAGCGCAGAGAGTGGAAAGAGAGGGAGAGAGACAGACTGTGGAGAGAGTTGGACTGAGTTTCGGTAAGTGTGAGTTAGGATAAGTGGGGTGTTAGGTGCTCTTTTCAAACTTTAACTCTGTGGGTTGTAGTTAATAAGGCCTTTCTGGTGCAATGTGACTGTTGGTAAACCATTTATCTGGAGCAATTAGAGGGATTGATTTAATTTAAATCCAATTCATTAAAGGGGATACTAGCATCTAAAACCGGGCAGAGGGTGTCCATAACTAACATTTAAAAATTTAAATAATTACATAGAAAGGAGCAGGTGATGTGTTACTGTTGCGAGATGTGGGAGCCGGTGGACCAAATTGAGGCTCACGGTGATTACGTCTGTGACAAGTGTCTGCTGCTACAGGAACTCCAGCTCCGTGTTGATGAGCTAGAGTCTGAGCTTCAGACACTGCGACACTTCAGGGAGGGGGAGAAGTACCTGGACTCTGTGCTTCAGGAGGTGGCCACAGCTATGAAGTTAATTAATTCAGATGTAGCCCATGATCAGGGACAGGACGGTGTGACTATGAGTGAGGCAGGTACAGGGCTCCAGGTGGAAGTGCTGGAGGAGCCGCAGCCCTTCCTCTTGTCCAACATGTTCGAGGTTCTTATTTCCTGTGGGGACAGGAGCAGGGACTGCAGGGAGGATGAGCAACCTGGCTACAGCAACGTGGAACGGACGGGGGACCATTCAAGAGGGGAGTAAATTGAAATGTTGTAGTGGTAGGGGTTAGTTATATTAGGGGGATAGATAGAGTTCTCTGCAGTCGAGAGCGAGAGTCCCGAAGGCTGTGTTGCCTACGCGGTGCCAGGGTTAAGGACATCTCCTCTGGGCTGGAAAGAAACTTGCAGTGGGAGAGGGTGGATCCAGTTGTCGTGGCCCATGTTGGTACAAACGATGTAGATAGGACTAGGAAGCCGGTTCGTTTAAAGGAGTATGAGCAGCTAGGCGTCAAATTAAAAATCAGAACCTCAACGGTATTACCTGAGCCACGAGCGAATTTGGCTAGGACAAATAAAATTAGAGAGTTAAATGCGTGGCTCAAAGACTGGTGTGGGAGAAATGGGTTTTGCTCCCTGGGACACTGGCACCAGTACTGGGGCAGGAGGGAGCTGTTCCGTTGGGACGGGCTTCACTTGGCCAGTGCTGGGTCTAGAGTCCTGGCGGTTCATATAACTAGAGAGGGTTTAAACTAACTAGTGGGGAGGAGGTTCCGAGAGAGCAAATAATAAAAATGACAACAGAGAAGTTCATATATTAGGTAGCAGTGGGGAAATTAAAAACCAGAGCGTGTCAGGAAGGGGCAGAAGATAAGGAGTAAAAGGTAAAGTAATAAAAAGGGCAAAACCAGGAACTAAGTGTCACAAAACATCTTTGAAAGTTCTCTATCTGAATGCACGTAGCATTCCTAACAAAATAGATGAGTTAATGACACAAATAACTACATATTGGTATGATCTTGTGGCCATTACAGAAACATGGCTGCAGGGTGACAATGCCTGGGAATTAAACATACCAGGTTATTTAACGATCAGGAAGGAGAGGCAGGAAGGAAGGGGAGGTGGGGTGGTTATGTTAATAAAGGAAGGAATCACTGTAATACAGACAAATGATATTGGGTCAAAAGATCAGGATAATGAAACAGTTTGGGTGGAGATAAGGAATAATAAGGGGAAAAAAAACAATCGTGGGTGTAGTCTATAGGCCTCCGAACAGTTGCAACTCTGTTGGACGGAGTATCAATCAGGAAATAGTTGAGGCTTGTAATAAGGGAACTTCTATAATTATGGGGGAGTTTAACTATCATATTAATTGGACAAATCAAATTGTGCAGGGCTGCCTTGAAGAAGAGTTCATTGAATGTATTAGGGATGGGTTTCTTGAGCAGTATGTAACTGAACCGACCAGGGGGCAAGCAACCTGAGATCTGGTCCTGTGTAACGAGACAGGATTAATTAAAAATGTCCTAGTAAAGGATCCCCTTGGAATGAGTGACCATAACATGGTTGAATTCCACATTCAATTAGAGGGTGAGAAGTTTGTAACTCAAACAAACGTGCTGAGCTTGAATAAAGGAGACTATGAAGGTTTGAGAGCGGAATTGAGTAGAGTCAATTGGGAAAATATATTAAAGGGTAAGACGATACATGATCAGTGGTTTACATTTAAGGAGTTATTTTACAACTTCCAAAAAATATATATTCCACTGAGAAGAAAAGGGTGTAAAAGAAAAGACAGCCATCCGTGGCTAGGTAAAGAAATTAAGGACAGTATTCGATTAAAACAAGGGCATAAAAGGTAGCCAAATCTAGTGGGAGGATAGAGGATTGGGAAAACTTTAGAAGACAGCAAAATATAACAAAAAGATTGATTAAGAAAGGGAAGATAGATTATGAAAGTAAATGAGCAAAAAATATAAAAACAGATAGTAAGAGATAAAAAGAAAAAGGGTGGCTAAATTAAATGTTGGTCCCTTAGAGGATGAGACCGGGAAATTAATGGTGGGAAATATGGAGATGGCAAAAACACTGAATTAATATTTTGTATCAGTCTTTACAGCAGAGGACACTAAGAATATCCCAACACTGGACAAACAGGGGGCTATAGGGGGGGAGGAGTTAAACACGATCAAAATCACTAAGGAAGTGGTACTCGGCAAAATAATGGGACTCAAGGCGGATAAATCACCTGGACATGATGGCTTACATCCTAGGGTCTTGAGGGATGTGGCGGTAGGGATTGTGGATGCGTTGGTAATAATTTTCCATAACTCCCTGGACTCGGCAAAGGTCCCGGCAGACTGGAAACTGCTAATGTAACACCTTATTTAAAAAGGGCAGCAGACAGAATGCTGGAAACTATAGGCCGGTTAGCCTAACATCTGTGATTGGTAAAATTTTGGAATCAATTATTAAGGAGACAGTAACAGGACATTTGGATAATCATAATTTAATAGGAGAAAGTCAGCACAGTTTTATGAAGGGGAAGTCATGTTTGACAAATTTGCTGGAGTTCTGTGAGGAAGTAACATATAGGGTGGATAAAGTTGAACCAGTGGACGTAGTGTATTTAGACTTCCAAAAGGCATTTGACAAGGTGCCACACAAAAGATTATTGCTTAAGATAAAAAATAATGGGATTGGGGGTAATATTCTGGCATGGATAGAGGATTGGCTATCTAACAGAAGGCAGAGAGTTGGGATAAATAGTTCATTCTCAGACTGGCAATCAGTAACTAGTGGTGTTCCGCAGGGGTCAGTGCTGGGACCCCAACTCTTTACAAACTATATTAACGATTTGGAGGAGGGGGCCGAGTGTCACATATCAAAATTTGCAGATGATACTAAGATGGGAGGGAAAGTAGTGAGTGAGGAGGACATAAAACATCTGCAAGGGGACAAAGACAGCCGAAGTAAGTGGGCAGAGATTTGGCAGATGGAACCTCAAGGGTAATAATCTCTGGATTGTTACCTGAGTCACGAGCGAATTTGGCTAGGACAAACAAAATTAGAGAGTTAAATGCGTGCTTAAAGACTGGTGTGTGAGAAATGGGTATTGCTTCCTGGGACTCTGGCACCAGTACTGGGGCAGGAGGGAGCTGTTCCGTTGGGACGGGCTTCACTTGGCCAATGCTGGGACTAGAGTCCTGGCGGATCATATAACTAGGGCTGTAGATTGGTATTTAAACTAACTAGTGGGGGGGAGGTTCCCAGAGAGCAAATAATAAAAATGACAACATAGAAGGTCATAGACTTAGGTAGCAGTGGGGAAATTAAAAACCAGATCGTGTCAGGAAGGGGCAGAAGGTATGGAGTAAAAGGTAAAGTAATAAAATGGGCAAAAGCAGGAACTAATTGTCACAAAACATATTTGAAAGTTCTCTATCTGAATGCACGTTGCATTCGTAACAAAATGGATGAGTTAATGGCACAAATAATTGCATATGGGTATGGTCTTGTGGCCTTTACAGAAACATGGCTGCAGGTTGACAATGCCTGGGAATTAAACATACCAGGTTATTTATCGATCAGGAAGGACATGCAGGAAGTAAGGGGAGGTGGTGTAGCTATGTTAATAAAAGAAGGAATCACTGTAATACAGAGAAATTATATTGGGTCAAAAGATCAGGATAATGAATAAGTTTGGGTGGAGGTAAGGAATAATAAGGGGAAAAAAACACTCGTGGGCTTAGTCTATAGGGCTCCGAACAGTTGCAACTATGTTGGGCGGAGTATCAATCAGGAAATAGTTGTGGCTTGTAATAAGGGAACATCTATAATTATGGGGGATTTTAACTATCATAATAATTGGACAAATAAAATTGGGCAGGGCTGCCTTGAGGATGAGTACATTGAGTGTATTAGGGATGGATTTCTTGAGCAGTATGTAAATGAACCGACCAGGGGACAAGCAACCTTAGATCTGGTCATGTGTAACGAGACAGGATTAATTAAAATGTCCCAGTAAAGGATCCCCTTGGAATGAATGACCATACCATGGTTGAATTCCATATTCAATTAGAGGGTGAGAAGGTTGGATCTCAAAGAAGCGTGCTAAGCTTGAATAAAGGAGACTATGAAGGTATGAGAGCGGAATTGAGTAGAGTGGATTGGGAAAATAGATTAAAGGGTAAGAAGATACATGATCAGTGGTGTACATTTAAGGGGTTAAATTACAACTTCCAAAAAATATATATTCCACTGAGAAGAAAAGGGTGCAAAAGAAAAGACAGCCATCCGTGGATAAGTAAAGAAATTAAGGACAGTATTCGATTAAAACAAGGGCATATAAGGTAGCCAAATCTAGTGGGAGGATAGAGGATTGGGAAAACTTTAAAAGACAGCAAAAAATTACAAAAAGATTGATTAAGAAAGGGAAGATAGATTATGAAAGTAAATTAGCAAAAAATATAAAAACAGATAGAAAGAGATCTTATAGTTATATAAAAAGAAAAAGGGTGGCTAAAGTAAATGTTGGTCCCTTAGAGGATGAGTCCGGGAAATTAATGGTGGGAAATATGGAGATGGCAATAACACTGAATGAATATTTTGTAGCAGTCTTTACAATAGAAGACACTAAGAAAATCCCAACACTGGACAAGCAGGGGGCTATAGGGGGGGAGGTGCTAAACACGATCAAAATCACTAAGGAAGTGGTACTCGGTAAAGTAATGGGACTCAAGGCGGATAAATCACCTGGTCCTCATGGCTTACATCCTAGGGTCTTGAGGGATGTGGCGGTGGGGATTGTGGATGCATTGGTAATAATTTTCCAAATCTCCCTGGACTCAGCAAAGGTCCCGGCAGGCTGGAAAACTGCTAATGTAACACCATGACTTAAAAAGGGCAGCAGACAGAAGGCTGGAAACTATAGACCAGTTAGCCTAACATCTGTGGTAGGTAAAATTTTGGAGTCCATTATTAAGGAGACAGTAACAGGACATTTGGATAATTTTCATTTAATAGGACAAGGCCAGTATGGTTTTATGAAGGGGAAGTCAGGTTTGACAAATTTGCTGGAGTTCTTTGAGGAAGTAACATATAGGGTGGATAAAGGGGAACCAGTGGACGTAGTGTATTTAGACTTCCAACAGGCTTTTGATAAGGTGCCACACAAAAGATTAATGCTTAAGATAAAAAATCACGGGATTGGTGGTAATATTCTGTCATGGATAGAGGATTGGCTATCTAACAGAAGGCAGAGAGTTGGGATAAATGGTTCGTTCTCAGAATGGCAATCAGTAACTAGTGGTGTTCCGCAGGGGTCGGTGCTCGGTCCCCAACTCTTTACAATCTATATTAACGATTTGGAGGAGGGGACCGAGTGTAACATATCAAAGGTTGCAGATGATACTAAGATGGGAGGGAAAGAAGTGAGTGAGTAGGACATAACTGGCTAAGTAAGTGGGCAGAGATTTGGCAGATGGAATACAATACTGGAAAGTGTGAGGTTATGCACTTTGGCAGGAAAAATCGTAGAGCAAGCTATTATCTTAATGGCAAGAAACTTGAAAGTACTGAAATACAAAGGGATCTGGGGGTCCTGGTGCACGAAACTCAAAAGATTAGTATGCAGGTGCAGCAAGTGATTAAGAAGGCCTATGGAATGTTGGCTTTCATTGCTAGGGGGACAGAATATAAAAATATGGAGGTATTGCGTCAGTTGTACAAGGTATTTGTGAGACCGCACCTGGAATACTGCATACAGTTTTGGTGTCCATACTTAAGAAAATACATACTTGCTCTCGAGTCCGTACAAAGAATGTTCACTCGGTTAATCCCGGGGATGAGGGGATGGACATATGAGGAGAGGTTGAGTTGATTGGGACTCTACTCATTGGAGTTCAGAAGAATGAGAGGCGATCTTATTGAAATAAATAAGATTGTGAAGGGGTTGGATCAGGTGGATGCGGGGAGGATGTACCGATGATGGGTGAAACTAGAACTAGGGGGCATAGTCTTAGAATAATGGGCTGCTCTTTCAAAACTGAGATGAGGAGGAACTACTTCACTCAGAGGGTGTTAGGTCCATGGAATATGCTGCCCCAAAAAGGTGTAGAAGCTACACCATTACATTAATTTAAAAAAGAAATGGAGAGTCTCCCAGGAATAAAGGGAATTAAGGGTTACGGGGAGCGTGCAGGAATTTGGACATGAGTCTAGGTTCGGATCGGGCATGGCCCTGTGGGTAGCGGAGCGGGCCCAGGGGTGGTGTAGCCTGATCCTGCTCCTATTTCGTGTGTCTAATTCTGTTAGATTCAGGAGATGGTTCTGTGATAGTAGATTGGCGGTTAGGATCAGATCAGCCATGACCTTATCGAATGGTGGAGCAGGCTCGAGGGGCCGATTGGCCCACTCCTGTTCCTATTTCTTATGTTCATATGTTCTTATGTAATACAATACTGGAAAGTGTGAGGTTATGCACTTTGGCAGGAAAAATCTTAGAGAAAATTATTATCTTAATGGCAAGAAACTTGAAAGTACTGAAGTACAAAGGGATCTGGGGTCCTGGTGCACGAAACTCAAAAGGTTAGTATGCAGGTGCAGCAAGTGATTAAGAAGGCCAATGGAGTGTTGGCTTTCATTGCTAGGGGTATAGAATATTAAAATATGGAGGTATTGCTTCAGTTGTGCAAGTTATTGGTGAGACCGCACCTGGAATACTGCATACAGTTTTGGTGTCCATACTTATTAAAATACATACTTGCTCTCGAGTCAGTACAAAGAAGGTTCACTTGGTTAATCCCGGGGATGAGTGGATGGACATATAAGGAGAGGTTGAGTTGATTGCGACTCTACTCATTGAAGTTCAGAACAAGGAAAGGCGATCTTATTGAAATATATAAGATTGTGAAGGGGTTGGATCGGGTGGATGTGGGGAGGATGTTCCCGATGATGGGTGAAACTAGAACTAGGGGCATAATTTTAGGATAAGGGGCTGCTCTTTCAAAACTGAGATGAGGAGGAACTACTTGACTCAGAGGGTGGCAGGTCCATGGAATATGCTGCCCCAAACAGCTGTAGAAGCTACATCATTACATAAATTTAATACAGAAATAGACAGTTTCCTAGAAGTAAAGGGAATTAAGGGTTAAGGGGAGCGGGCAGGAATTTGGACATGAGTCTAGGTTCAGATCGGACATAGCCCTGTGGGCAGCAGAGTGGGCCCAGTGGCCGTGTAGCCTGATCCTGCTCCTATTTCGTGTGTCTAATTTTGTTAGATTCATGAGATGGTTCTGTGATTATAGATTGGCGGTTAGGATCAGATCAGCCATGATCTTATTGAAAGGAAGAGCGGGCTCGAGGTGCCGATTGGCCTACTCCTGCTCCTAATTCTTATGTTCTTATGAGACAGACTGTAGAGAGAGAGGGAGAGAGACAGACTATGGAGACAGAGGGAGAGAGAATGTCTAAGGAGAGTGAGGGAGAGAGACAGACTGTGGAACGAGAGGGAGAGAGGCAGAGTGTGGAGACAGTGGGAGAGAGACAGACTGGAGACAGAAGAAGAGAGACAGACTGGAGACAGAGCGAGAGAGACAGAATGTGGTGAAGGAGGGAGAGAGACAGACTTTGGAGAGAGAGATAGAGAGGCACACTGTGGTGACAGAGTGAGAGAGACAGACTGTGGAGACAGAGCGAGAGTGACATTCTGTGGGGAGAGTGGGAGAGAGACAATTTCTGGAGAGAGAGGGAGAGAGACAGACTGGAGACAGAGGGATAGAGGCAGGCAGTTGAGACAGAAGGAGAGAGAAAGACTGTGGAGGGAGAAGGAGATAGACAGACCATGAAGAGAGGGAGAGAGACAGACAGTGGGGAGATGCAGACTGTGGAGTGAGGCAGAATGTGGAGACAGGCAGACAGTGGAGAGGGAGGGAGAGAGACATCATCTGCTCCTGCCTTATGGATTAGGAAGCAAAATGACTAGCCCTTTTCACTTTTTCACAACTGAAAATAAAGGGATATGACTGTTAGAAAGAGTTGCAGCTATATACTGTCAGTATTAATAGACACTTGAAATGTACTTCTTTCCCCCATTTAATACGACAAAGACACACATACCTATCATAGTAAAAGACCAATCTACACATGAAATCCTTGTGCATCTCAACCTGGAATATCCAAGGTCTACGCTCTTCCGTGCTTTGACTAAAGAGCAGGTCCCCAGAGTTCCGAGGTGACATCAAAAATCTGGACATTATCTTTCTGCAAGAGACCTGGTGTAGAGGAGAATGGCCCACTGGTTGTCCCTCTGGGTACACAGAGCTAGTGGTCACTTCCAATAAACTGCCAGCAGTAACCCAGGGCAGAGACTCCGGAGGCATACTGATTTGGTTTAAAGAAGAGTCATAGAGTCATAGAGTAATACAGCACGGATAGAGGCCCTTCGGCCCATCGTGTCCGCGCCGGCCATCAAGCCCTGTCTAATCTAATCCCATATTCCAGCATTTGGCCCGTAGCCTTGTATGCTATGGCATTTCAAGTGCACATCCAAATGCTTCTTAAATGTTGTGAGGGTTTCTGCCTCCACAACCCTTTCAGGCAGTGAGTTCCAGACTCCAACCACCCTCTGGGTGAAAAAGTTCTTTATCAAATCCCCTCTAAACCTCCCGCCCTTTACCTTGAATCTATGCCCCCTAGTTATCGACCCCTCTACTAAGGGAAAAAGCTCCTCAGCATCCATCCTATCTATGCCCCTCATAATTTTGTACACCTCAATCATGTCCCCCCTCAGCCTCCTCAGCTCCAAGGAAAACAAACCCAACCTGCCCAGTCTCTCTTCATAGCTGAAGCGCTCCAGCCCTGGTAACATCCTGGTGAACCTCCTCTGCACCCTCTCTAACGCGATCACATCCTTCCTGTAGTGTGGCGACCAGAACTGCACACAATATTCCAGCTGTGGCCTAACCAGTGTTTTATACAGCTCCATCATAACCTCCTTGCTCTTATATTCAATGCCTCGGCTAATGAAGGCAAGTATCCCATATGCCTTTTTTACCACCTTATCCACCTGTTCCGCCGCCTTCAGGGATCTGTGTACTTGCACACCCAGATCCCTCTGACCCTCCATCTTGCCTAGGGTCTTTCCATTCATTGTGTATTCCTTTGCCTTGTTAGTCCCCCCAAAGTGCATCACCTCGCACTTTTCCGGGTTAAATTACATTTGCCACTGTTCCGCCCATCTGACCAACCCATCTATATCGTCCTGCAGACTGAGGCTACCCTCCTCGCTATTTACCACCCTACCAATTTTTGTATCATCCGCGAACTTACTGATCATACCCTTTACATTCATATCCAAGTCATTAATGTAGACCACAAACAGCAAGGGACCCAGCACCGATCCCTGTGGTACCCCACTGGCCACAGGCTTCCAGTCACAAAAACAACCTTCGACCATCACCCTCTGCCTTCTGCCACTAAGCCAGTTTTGTATCCAATGTGCCAAGGCACCCTGGATTCCATGGGCTCTTACCTTCTTGACCAGTCTCCTGTGCGGGACTTTATCGAAGGCCTTACTGAAATCCATGTATACCACATCCACTGCGTTACCCTCATCCACACACCTAGTCACCCCCTCAAAAAATTCAATGAAATTAGTCAGACATGATCTTCCCTTGACAAAGCCATGTTGACTATCCCTGATTAATCCTTGCCTCTCCAAGTGGAGACACATTTTGTCCCTCAGGATTTTTTCCAATAATTTTCCTATCACTGGCCTGTAGTTCCCCGGTTTTTCCCTACTACCCTTCTTGAATAATGGTTCTACATTAGCGGTTCTCCAGTCCTCTGGCACATCCCCTGTGGCCAGAGAGGTCCTGAATTTTTGTGTTAGAGCCCCCGCAATCTCCTCCTTTGCCTCACACAGCAGCCTGGGATACATTTCATCCGGGCCTGGGGATTTATCCATTTTTAGGCCAGCTAAAACCGCCAATACTTCCCCCCGCTCGATGTTAATATGTTCGAGCATATCACAGTCCCCCCGCCCTATTTCTCTGTCTATATCGTCCTTCTCCACAGTGAAAACAGACGCAAAAAATTCATTCAGATCCCCTCCTACATCTTCCGGCTCCACACACAGATTGCCACTTTTGTCCCTAATGGGCCCTATTTTTTCCCCAGTTATCCTCTTACCCTTAATATACTTATAAAACATCTTCGGATTTTCCTTTATTTTGCTTGCCAGTGTTATTTCATGGCCCCTCCTTGATCTCCTAATTTCTTTTTTAAGTATCCCCCTGCACTTTTTGTACTCCTCTAGGGCTTCCTCCGTCTTTAGCCTTTTGTATCTACCAAAAGCCCTCCTTTTTTTCCTAATCCATTCCCGTATATCCCCTGACATCCAAGGTTCCCTGTGGTTTTTGGAACCACCCTTGACCTTTACGGGAACATGTTGCCATTGTATGTTCTCAATCTCCCTTCTGAAAGCCTCCCATTGCTCCGATGCGGATTTTCCTACAAGTAGCTGATCCCAGTCCATTTTGGCCAGATCCTGCCTTATCCTATTAAAATCGGCCTTCCCCCAATTTAGAACCTTTATTTCCGGCCCATCCCTGTCCTTTTCCATGGCCACCTTAAATCTTACCATATTATGGTCACTATCACCAAAGTGCTCACCTACTAGCACTTTTTCCACTTGGCCGGCCACATTCCCGAGAATTAGGTCCAGTACCGCCCCCTCTCTTGTAGGACTTTCTACATGCTGGCTCAAAAAGCTCTCCTGGATGCACTTTAAGAATTCTACATCCTCTGAGCCTTTCACACTCTGACTATCCCAGTTAATATTGGGGAAGTTGAAATCCCCCATTATTATTACCCTATTATTTGCACATTTCTCTGAGATTTGCCTACATATCTGTTCCTCTATCTCCCCCTGACTGTTTGGAGGCCTATAGTACACTCCCAGCAAAGTGCTTGCCCCCTTTTTGTTTTTAAGCTCCACCCATATGGCCTCATTAGAGGACCCTGCTAATATATCATCCCTCCTTACTGCAGTAATTGACTCCTTAATTAATATTGCGACACCCCCTCCTCTTATACCTTAGGAATTGCATTGAATTGATAAAAAAGGGCGAAAACCACTTATGGCTCAATATTAAGAAAGACATTATTTCTGGCATGCAAAATGTTTTTATTTGCGCAATCTACATCCCCCCTATAGAATCCCCGTACTTCAAAGAGGACACCTTCTCCAAAATTGAGAGGGAGATTACCAGGCCCATGGGTACGTGTTGATCTGTGGTGACCTCAACTCAAGAACTGGTGAAGATCCAGATTTTATCAGTACTCAGGGGAATAATTACATATTTGGACATAACCAGTTTACATTCACACAGGAATAACTTCGGCAAACAGATAAATGCAAACGGAAAGCAGCTACTGCAGCTCCATCGAAGCCTGGGTCAGCACATTGTCAATGGTAGGTTCATAGGAGACTCCCTAGGAAGATCGGCCTATTCCTCACCTCTTGGCATTAGCACCGTAGACTATATGAATACAGATCCGGACCCATTCTCTTTCAGAGCATTCACAGTCAAACCACTAACACCACTGTCAGATCACAGCCAAATTACAGCGTATCTTAAAAGAACAGAAACAACCGACACAGAAACACAGCCCACTAAGCTGTACAATATTAAAAAATCGTACAGATGGGCCCAAAACAGTAAGGAAAAATAGCGGAAAGCAATTAGCAGCCAAACAACTCAATCCCTCTCGGACAGCTTTCTGGAAAACACATACACTCACAATAAAGAAGGCGTAAACCTGGCAGTGAATAACCTAAATAATATTTTTGATAATTTGGCAACAATGTCGAACTTGATATCTCGGAAGAGTAAACACAAAACACAAAACCACCAAAAATGGTTTGATTCAGACTGTCATAACATGAGGAAATAACTCAGAAAAATATCAAACCAAAAACACAGACAACCAGAAAACGAGGAACTACGCCGTGCTTATTGTCAGGCATTAAAACAATTTAAAAGCACACTCAGAGCCAAGAAAGAATAGTATATTAAGAATAAACTCAGCTCCATTGAGGAATCTATCGATTCTAATAGTTTCCGGGACATTACACAAAAAGCAACACGACGAATTGCCCATTCAAAATGGAGTCCTATAGGAAAACTGTTAAATCCTTGAATCTTGCTGTATGGTGTCCGTCAATTTCTAGACAGAGACTGCAGAGGAACAATCAACAGGTGTTTACTGGATGAGGGTGACTCTAAAACTAAAAGTACAGATCCCTACTCAGGGTTTATATACAGTTGTGGTCACTGCCGGTACTACAGTATACAGGAGCTGTAAAAAGTAGTTCTCCCCTTAAAGGTACATACACTACAATTCCTCCCCTTTTAGATTAACAGTGCCATAACATTCATTTAACAGTTAACACTTTTAACATGCAACATTAACTGAAAATAGTCCATTTATAAATTCAGTCTTTGGGGCGGCTTCCTGATCCTTTCTGGATAGCACCTTTCCTGAGTGTCTTGCTCTTGGTGCGGAGATGATTCTGCCCCCCTGTCGTCGGTTGGTTCATCAGCTTCCGATGCAACTGTTTCTGGGGTAGATGCTACATGTATGTTGGGTTCATCACCAGGTATGCGAGACATGGGGTTGACTCGTTCCTGTGACGCTAGGATCTGGTCGACATGGCGTCTCACAATGTTCTCCCCAACATCCACTTTGTAAATTAGTGATGCCTGCCGTGTGCATATCGTTTCTGGTTGCCATTTCTCTGTTCGGTAGTTGCGGGCCAAGACTGGTGCCCTGTATTGAAGCTCCTTGTCGGCTTCTCATTGATTTGCTGGAATTGCTTATTCTCAACATTTCTTCGTACATTTGGTCTGAGCAAATCCAGATGAGATCTCAACCTTCGGTTAAAGAACATCATGGCCGGGGTCACGTTGGTAACTGCATGTGTCACATTTCTGTAGGCTAACAGGAAATTGTCCACCTTATGCTGCAGTGGAATGTCGTCATCGCACATAGCACTTACTGCCTTTTTAAAGGTTTGAGCGAACCTCTCAGCCAATCCATTTGTGGCTGGATGATACGGGGCGGATGTATAATGCCTTACCCCATTCCTTCTCATAAATTTCCGAAACTCTTCGTACACAAACTGTGGTCCGTTATCAGAGCAAATCTGCTCTGGCAAGCCGTTCCTGGCAAATATGGTCCGTAGGACTGAAATCGTTTTCTCCGTGGTGGTGGAGGACATTTTGATCACCTCAGGCCATTTCGAGTGCGCATCCACGGCTATTAAGAATATTGAGTCCATGACTGGACGAGCAAAGTCAATACGCACCCGTTGCAATGGAGAGGAGGGCCACTCCCATGGGTGTAGAGGGGCATGTGGTGGTGCATTTTGGAACTTCTGGCATCCTGAGCAGCTCTTTGTCAGGTCCTCGATTTGCTGATTGATCCCCGGCCAACACACATAAGCCCTAGCTAGGCATTTCATTTTCACCCCTCCCAGATGGCCTTCGTGAAGCTCATTGAGCACTCTCTCCCTTAACTTGTGTGGAATTACCACTCGGGATCCACACATCAAGGTCCCCTGGCATACTGACAGCTGTTCTCTTCTGGAAGAGAATGCTGGCAACAGTGAGTCACCATGTGTTGGCCATCCCTTCACCGTCAAATCATATAGCCGAGACAGTGTCGGGTCATTTCGGGTCTCCTTCTATATATCCACGTTAGTTACTGGCAAGCGTTCAATTATAGTCGAATAAAATATTCCGACAGGGTCCACTGCTGGTGCTTGCTCCGCAGTAGGCAGTGGCAGGCGTGATAGCCCATCAGCGTTTCCATGCTCTTTGGTGCCCTTATACTCTATTTCATATTGGTTCACCCCTAGAAAAATGGACCATCTTTGTAGCCGTTGCGCAGTCATCACCGGAACGCCCTTCTTTGGATTAAAGATGGAGGCAAGTGGTTGGTGGTCAGTAAGCAAGGTGAACTTCTGCCCGTGCAGATAGTGGTTGAACTTTTTCACTCCCCACACTAGGCTGAGGGCCTCCCTGTCAATCTGGGTGAAGTTACGCTCGGCTGAGGTTAGTGACCGAGGCGCAAAGGCTACTGGCCTCTCCGAGCCGACCGGGAGTTTGTGCGACACCAGCGCTCCAATACCATAGGGTGATGCATCACACACCAAACGAATTTGTAGTGCTGGGTTGAAATGAGCCAACACCTCTTTTGATGTGATCAATTCTTTGCACTTCTGGAAAGCTCGTTTACATTCGTCATTCCACTTCCATGGTACCCCCGTTTGCAGTAGGGTGTTCAGTGGGTGTAGTACTGTAGACAAATTCGGCAAGAACTTATGGTAGTAGTTCACCAGCCCGAGGAACGACTTCAGTTGTGACACATTTCCCGGTGCTGGAACCTTGAATACTGCCTCAATCTTTTCAGGGGACTAATGTAAACCATCTTCATCAATAACGTGGCCACAATACGAGATCTGCTTCTGGAACAACTCGCATTTGTAGTGATTAGCTCAGAGCCCATGTTCCTTCAATCTAGTGAGCACCTGCTCCAGGTTGGCGAGGTGATCACTTTCATTTTCGCCCGTGACCAGGATGTCGTCCAAATAACACTGGTTCCATGGAATCCCTTGCAGGACTTGATCCATTGCCCTTTGCCAAATAGCCGGAGCTGATGCTACCCCGAACACCAGCCGGTTGTATTGGTAGATGCCTTTGTAAGTGTTGATCGTGAGGTACTGTTTCGAGGCTTCTGCTACCTCTATTTGCATGTACGCCTGGGCCAGATCAATCTTAGTGAAGCATTTTCCTCCAGATAGCGAGGCAAAAATATCTTCAATCCGCGGAAGCGGATATTGTACAATGTGAAGGACTAGGTTCACTGCCACCTTAAATTCCCCACAGATGCGAACCTTCTTTGTTTCCCCAGGCATATTACTCAATGACCTCTTCATTACAGGAACGATGGGTGTAGCCCACTCGCTCCAGTCCACTTTGGACAGTACTCCAGAACGTTCGAAACCTTCCAGCTCTGCTTCCAGATCGCATAAGGCACCGGTCTGGCCTTAAAAATCTTTGGGCTAGCATTTTCCTCTATTTTGATCGTCGCTGTTATGAATTTTAGTGTTCCGAGTACTTCCTGGAACACTTCTTGTGCATCAGTTAGCATTTTTGACAGTCATCCACGTGTGACGTCGTCATCCTTTTTGGCATCTACCGTCAGTGCTTGTATGGCATGCCAACCTAACTGTATCTTCTCGATCCTTTCAAGTCTTGGTAGTGGTGGTCCTCCATCTGGCAATACATATAGGTCCATTTTTGCTGTTTCCTTGCCGTTGTATATCACGTTCACCCTTATTTTTCCTTTGGGGTAGACTTTTTGCCCCGTGTACGTCTTCAAGACAATCTCTGTATCTCTCACGGGTATATGTGAGAATAGCCACTTGTAGTCCCTTCGGTTTATTAATGTTAGGGCTGATCCTGTGTCCAATTCCATTTTCACTTGGACTCCGTCTATCTTGAGATGACCCAGATAGTTTGGTGATCCTCCATTTTGATTACAGTATGTAGTTTCAGACAACCCAGCTCCTTGCTTCCGGAGTCTGTATCACTTTTCTGTTCGTCTGAACGACTCTCCATCACCTTATGTACCTTCTTGTACTTCTCCTGTGGAGATTTCTTGCTGCTGGTTTTCTTTCCCGACCTGCAGACTCTTGCTATTTGTCCTACTTTTCCACACTGTCTGCACACTTGGTCCTTGAACCAACAATCCTTATGGTCATGTGTTGTTCTGCCGCAGCAATAACACTTCACTGCTCCATATGACATTTCATTTGTGCCATATTCTTGCGGTCTCCGTTGTATCTCTACAGCGCCCCATGTGGCTGCTTCGTGTGATACTGCCATGCTGAAAGCCTTGTCCAGCTTAAGATCCTTTTCTGATAAAAGCCGTTTCTGGGTTCCTTCACTTTGAAGCCCAAACACAAACTTGTCCCTTAAAATACCTGCTAGTCCCGTTCCAAACTGGCAATGTTTCGATAGCTTGCGCAGTTCCGTTAAAAACTCAGCATTACTTTCGTCTTTATGCTGGTTCCTTTTGTGAAACTTAAATCTTTCTACTATCAGCAGCGGTATGGGGTTGAAGTGGTCCTGTAGGATTGCCACTATGCTTTCAAAATCATTTTCCACTGGCTTAACTATGGTTACTAGGTTTCGCAGGAAGCCATACTTTTTTGCACCCATGGAATTCAACAATACCAGTGCTTTCCTGGCACCTGGCACTTCATTCGCCTTGCAGTACACTTCTATGCGTTCTACATATGTCGCCCAATCTTCGACTTCATTGTCGAACGCTGTGACACTGCCACTCTTTGGCAGCCCTGGGTGTGGTTAGACTGGCTAAAAATGGCATATCCCGCACTCTCCCTTCTTCTCCGCTGGCTCAAAATGGCGTCTCCCATGCTTTCCTTTCTTCCCGCGCTCTCCCTACTTCTCCACAGTGGCTCAAAATGGCGTCTCCCGTGCTCTCCCTTCTTCTCTTCTGCAGCCCAAATGGCATCTCCCGCGCTTTCCTTTCTTCCCCCGCGGATGCTGCTCAGCCCTTGAACACTGGCCGCGCTCTGCGCATTTTCCTGCGCGCCTCTCTCGTTGACGCCACTCGGTCCTGAACCCCGGCTGCAACCTGTGTGCTTTACCCTTTCTCTCTATGTTTTTTTCCGTCATCGCCGCTCGCTCATCTACCACGGCTGCACTCTGTGTCCTTTACCCTCTCTCGTTGACGCCGCTCGGTCTTCAACCCCGGCTGTGCCCTGTGCGCTTTACCTCTCTCTTACCCCATCGACGCTGCTTGGCCTTTTTCTGTGCCGTCGGTCGTCTCCAGCCGCCGCCGTCTGGGAATGGACTGCGCCGTACCTGCTGCCAGCCCGCTGCGCTGGATCATCGTGAATGGAGAAACAAGCCCAGCTCTCCACAACCTCCTCTGCGATGCTCAAGTCCTCTCTGGTTGGTCGACGCCCGCACTTCTGGACTCGGCCTTCCCCTTTCACTGCTCTCTAGGAGCGAATCCCTGGGAGTGAAGCAGAGTTGCAGGTAGGTTTGAATCCACTCATCGCCAACGTTAAATCTGTGAATCTTGATGCATGGTGTCCTTCAATAAATCGGCAGAGACTGCAGAGGGACAATCAACAGGTGTTTACTGGATGAGGGTTACTCTAAAACTAACAGTACATATCCCTACCCAGGGTTTATATACAGGTGTGGTCACTGCTGGTACTGCAGTATACAGGAGGTGTAAGAAGTAGTTCTCCCCTTAAAGGTACGTACACTACAGCTGGGAGCTGGGCAGTGATACACACTGGAGAGCTTGTGCCTCTCCCTGGGTGTTGGACCCAGTAAACTCCTTCCATCTTTAAGACTCTACTGACAACCGACCTTTGATCGGATCTCTTTCTCTCTTTCTCTTTCTTTCACTCATCTGCTCTCTCGCTGTTTCTTTCAATCTATCTCAGCTTTAATTTTGATTGCAAGGTACCCTAAAATGTTTCTGTCTACCATATAAAATAAAGACGACTCACACTGCAGTGTGCAGCATTAATTTGATATTGAAATGTTTAAAGAGGGAGGCGGAAATCTGGAGAGAGACAACAACAAAAACATTTAATTGTATAGTGCTTTTCGTGCAGTAAAACCTCCCAGGGCGCTTCACAGCAGTGTTATAAAATATAATTTGACATCGAGCCACATAACAGAGAAAGGTGCAGTGAGAAACAGAGCAAGATGGTGTGAAATAAAGACAGTAATATATACACACTCAGAACCGCATGTCTTTTAAATGGCAAAATCATCGCATCACCCAAAACAGCAGCATTACTCTGGAATAACAAGCCATTGCACGTGTTGACATGGAGGACTATAACTTCACGACCTCAGGAGGGCTCTACAACAAATGCGGCAGCTATTTTGTGCACAATGTGTTAATAACCAGATGGACGGTATCATTGATTTTGGTCAATAGATAAATGTTGGACCCAGGACATCAGAGAGACACAACAGCAGAGGGAGGTAGCGTTAGTCATGCAACTGAGAGAGCCCTGACAGAATGAAACCAACAGAGGGAGAGAGAAAGAAAGGTGTGTAACGCTGTGTTGTGATAGAGAGAAGGCAACAGAGGGAGGGAGAGAGAAAGGTGTGTAACTCGATGCAGTGTGAGAGAGACACCAGGAGAGGGAGAGAAAGGTGTGTAACTCTGTTTTGTGATAGAGAGACACGAGGAGAGTGTGAGTGGGAGTAAGGTGAGTAAAACTGTGTAGTGATAGAACGAAACCAGGAGAGGGAGAGAGAGAGTAAGGTGTGTAACTCTGTGTAGTGATCGAACGATACCAGGAGAGGGAGAGAGAGAGAAAGGTGTGCAACTCTGTGTTGTGATAGAGAGACACCAGGAGAGGGAGTGAGAGAAAGGTGTGTAACTCTGTGTAGTGATAGAGACACCAGGAGAGGAAGAGAGAGAGAAAGGTGTGTAACTCTGTGTAGTGATAGAGAGACACCAGGAGAGGGAGAGAGAGAGAAAGGTGTGTAACTCTGTGTAGTGATAGAGAGACACCGCCGAGGGAGAGAGAGAAAGGTGTGTAACTCTGTGTAGTGATAGAGACACCAGGAGAGGGCGAGAGAGAGAAAGGTGAGTAACTCTGTGTAGTGATAGAGGGACACCAGGAGAGGAAGAGAGAGAGAAAGGTGTGTAACTCTGTGTAGTGATAGAGAGACACCAGGAGAGGGAGAGAGAGAGAAAGGTGTGTAACTCTGTGTAGTGATAGAGAGACACCGGGCGAGGGAGAGAGAGAGAAAGGTGTGCAACTCTGTGTAGTGATAGAGAGACACCTGGAGAGGGAGAGAGAGAGAAAGGTGTGTAACTCTGTGTAGTGATAGAGAGACACCAGGAGAGGGAGAGAGAGAGAAAGCTGTGTAACTCTGTGTAGTGATAGAGAGACACCGGGAGAGGGAGAGAGAGAGAAAGGTGTTTATCTCTGTGCAGTGATAGAGAGATACCAGGAGATGTGGAGAGAGAGAAAGGTGTGTAACTCTGTGTAGTGATAGAGAGACACCAGGAGAGAGAGAGAGAGAGAAAGGTGTGTAACTCTGTGCAGTGATAGAGAGACACCAGGAGAGGGAGAGAGAGAAAAAGTTGTGTAAATCTGTGCAGTGATAGAGAGACACCAGGAGAGGGAGAGAGAGAGAAAGTTGTGTAACTCTGTGTAGTGATAGAGAGACACCAGGAGAGGGAGAGAGAGAGAAAGGTGTGTAACACTGTGCAGCGTTAGAGAGACAGCAGCAGAGGGTGAGAGGGAAAGGTGTGTAACTCTGTGTAGTGATAGAGAAACAACAGCAGAGAGAGAGCGAGAGAAAGGTGTTTAACTCTGTGTAGTGATAGAGAGACACCGGGAGAGGGAGAGAGAGAGAAAGGTGGGTAACTCTGTGTTGTGATAGAGAGACACCAGGAGAGGGAGAGAGAGATAAAGGTGTTTAACTCTGTGTAGTGATAGAGAGACACCAGTAGAGGGAGAGAGAGAGAAAGTTGTGTAACTCTGTGTAGTGATAGAGAGACACCGGTAGAGGGAGAGAGAGAAAGGTGTGTAACTCAGTGTAGTGATAGAGAGACACCAGGAGAGGGAGAGAGAGAGAAAGTTGTGTAACACTGTGTAGTGATAGAGAGACACCAGGAGAGGGAGAGAGAGAGAACGGTGTGTAACTCTGTGTAGTGATAGAGAGACAACAGGAGAGGGAGAGGGAAATAAACGTGTGTAGCTCTGTGCAGTGATGGAGAGGCAACAGGAGAGGGAGAGAGAGAGAAATGTGTGTAACTCTGTGCAGTGATAGAGAGGCACCAGGAGAGGGAGAGAGAGAGAAAGGTGTGCAACTCTGTGTAGTGATAGAGAGACACAAGGAGAAGGAGAGAGAGGGAAAGGTGTGTAACTCTGTGTAGTGATAGAGAGACACCAGGAGAGGGAGAGAGAGAGTAAGGTGTGTAACTCTGTGTAGTGATAGTGAGACACCAGGAGAGGGAGAGCGAGAGAAAGGTGTATAACTCTGTGTAGTGATAGAGAGACACCAGGAGAGGGAGAGAGAGAAAAAGGTGTGTAATTCTGTGTAGTGATAGAGAGACACCAGGAGAGGGAGAGAGAGAGAAAGGTGTGTAACTCTGTGTTGTGATAGAGAGACACCAGGAGAGGGAGAGAGAGAGAAAGGTGTGTAACTCTGTGCAGTGATAGAGAGACACCGGGAGAGGGAGAGAGGGAGAAAGGTGTGTAACTCTGTGTAGTGATAGAGAGACACCAGGAGAGGGAGAGAGAGAAAGGTGTGTAACTCTGTGTCGTGATAGAGACACCAGGAGAGGGCGAGAGAGAGAAAGGTGAGTAACTCTGTGTAGTGATAGAGAGACACCAGGAGAGGAAGAGAGAGAGAAAGGTGTGTAACTCTGTGTAGTGATAGAGAGACACCAGGAGAGGGAGAGAGAGAGAAAGGTGTGTAACTCTGTGTAGTGATGGAGAGACACCGGGCGAGGGAGAGAGAGAGAAAGGTGTGTAACTCTGTGTAGTGATAGAGAGACACCTGGAGAGGGAGAGAGAGAGAAAGGTGTGTAACTCTGTGTAGTGATAGAGAGACACCAGGAGAGGGAGAGAGAGAGAAAGGTGTGTAACTCTGTGTAGTGATAGAGAGACACCGGGAGAGGGAGAGAGAGAGAAAGGTGTGTATCTCTGTGTAGTGATAGAGAGATACCAGGAGATGGGGAGAGAGAGAAAGGAGTGTAACTCTGTGTAGTGATAGAGAGACACTAGGAGAGAGCGAGAGAGAGAAAGTTATGTAACTCTGTGTGGTGATAGAGAGACTCCAGGAGAGGGAGAGAGAGAGAAAGGTGCGTAAATCTGTGCAGTGATAGAGAGACACCAGGAGAGGGAGAGAGAGAAAAAGGTGTGTAAATCTGTGTAGTGATAGAGAGACACCAGGAGAGGGAGAGAGAGAGAAAGTTGTGTAACTCTGTGTAGTGATAGAGAGACACCAGGAGAGGGAGAGAGAGAGAAAGGTGTGTAACTCTGTGCAGCGTTAGAGAGACACCAGGAGAGGGTGAGAGTGAAAGGTGTGTAACTCTGTGTAGTGATAGAGAAACACCAGCAGAGAGAGAGCGAGAGAAAGGTGTGTAACTCTGTGTAGTGATAGAGAGACACCGGGAGAGGGAGAGAGAGATAAAGGTGGGTAACTCTGTGTAGTGATCGAGAGACAACAGGAGAGGGAGAGAGAGAGAAAGGTGTGTAACTCTGTGTTGTGATAGAGAGACACCAGGAGAGGGAGAGAGAGAGAAAGGTGTGTAACTCTGTGTAGTGATAGAGAGACACCAGGAGAGGGAGAGAGAGAGAAAGGTGTGTAACTCTGTGTAGTGATAGAGAGACACCAGGAGAGGGAGAGAGAGAGAACGGTGTGTAACTCTGTGTAGTGATAGAGAGACAACAGGAGAGGGAGAGGGAAATAAACGTGTGTAGCTCTGTGCAGTGATGGAGAGGCAACAGGAGAGGGAGAGAGAGAGAAATGTGTGTAACTCTGTGTAGTGATAGAGAGACACCAGGAGAGGGAGAGAGAGAGAAAGATGTGTAACTCTGTGTAGTGATAGAGAGACATCAGGAGAGGGAGAGAGAGAGAAAGGTGTGTAACTCTGTGTAGTAATAGAGAGACACCGGTAGAGGGAGAGAGAGAAAGGTGTGTAACTCAGTGCAGTGATAGAGAGGAACCAGGAGAGGGAAAGAGAAAGAAACGTGTGCAAGTCTGTGTAGAGATAGAGAGGCACAGGCTGAGGGAGAGAGAGGGAAAGGTGTGTAACTCTGTGTAGTCATAGAGAGACACCAGGAGAGGGAGAGAGAGAAAGGTGTGTGACTCTGTGCAGTGATAGAGAGACACCAGGAGAGTGTGAGAGAGAAAGGTGTGTAACTCTGTGTAGTGATAGAGAGACACCAGGAGAGAGAGAGAGAGAGAAAGGTGTGTAAATCTGTGTAGTGATAGAGAGACACCGGGAGAGGGAGAGAGAGAGAAAGGTGGGTAACACTGTGTAGTGATAGGGAGACACCAGTAGAGGGAGAGAGAGAGATGGGGTGTGTAACTCTGCGTTGTGATGGAGAGACACCGGTAGAGGGAGAGAGGTAAAGGTGTGTAACACAGTGTAGTGATTCAGAGACACCAGGAGAGGGAGAGAGAAAGGTGTGTAACTCTGTGTAGTAATAGAGAGACACCAGGAGAGGGCGAGAGAGAGATAGGTGTGTAACTCTGTGTAGTGATAGAGAGACACCAGGAGAGGGAAAGAGAGAGAAAGGTGTGTAACCCTGTGCAGTGATAGAGAGACACCAGGAGAGGGAGAGATAGAGAAAGGTGTGCAACTCTGTGTAGTGATTGAGAGACACCAGGAGAGGGAGAGAGAGAAAGGTGTGTAACTCTGTGCAGTGATAGAGAGACATTAGGAAAGGGAGAGAGAGAAAAAGGTGTGTAACTCTGTGTAGTGATAGAGAGGCACAGGCTGAGGGAGAGAGAGGGAAAGGTGTGTAACTCTGTGTAGCGATAGAGAGACACCAGCAGAGAGAGAGAGAGAGAAAGGTGTGTAACTCTGTGTAGTGATAGAGAGACACCGGGAGAGGGAGAGCGAGAGAAACGTGAGTTACTCTGTGCAGTGATAAAGAGACACCATTAGAGGGAGAGAGAGAGAAAGGTGTGTAACTCTGTGTAGTGATAGAGAGACACCGGGAGAGGGAGAGAGAGAAAGGTGTGTAACTCTGTGCAGTGATAGAGAGACACCAGGAGAGTGTGAGAGAGAAAGGTGTGTAACTCTGTGCATTGATAGAGAGACACCAGCAGAGAGAGAGAGAGAGAGAGAAAGTTGTGTAACTCTGTGTAGTGATAGAGAGACACCGGGAGAGGGAGAGAGAGAGAAAGGTGTGTAACTCTGTGTATTGATAGAGAGACATCAGGAGAGGGAGAGAGAGAGAAAGGTGTGTAACTCTGTGTAGTGATAGAGAGACACCAGGAGAGGGAGAGAGAGAGAAAGGTGTGTAACACTGTGTAGTGTTAGAGAGACACCAGGAGAGGAATAGAGAGAGAAAGGTGTGTAACTCTGTGTAGTGATAGAGAGACACCAGGAGAGGGAGAGAGAGAGAAAGGTGTGTAACTCTGTGTAGTGATAGAGAGACACCGGGAGAGGAAGAGAGAGAGAAACGTGGGTAACTCTGTGTAGTGATAGAGAGACACCATTAGAGGGAGAGAGAGAGAAAGGTGTGTAACTCTGTGTAGTGATAGAGAGACACCGGGAGAGGGGGAGAGAGAGAAATGTGTGTAACTCTGTGCAGTGATAGAGAGACACGAGGAGAGGGAGAGAGAGAGAGAAAAGTGTGCAACTCTGTGTAGTGATAGAGAGACACCAGGAGAGGGAGAGAGAGAGAAAGGTGTGTAACTCTGTGTAGTGATAGAGAGACCCCAGGAGAGGGAGAGAGAGGAAAGGTGTGTAACTCTGTGTAGTGATAGAGAGACACCAGGAGAGGGAGAGAGAGAGAAAGGTGTGTAACTCTGTGTAGTGATAGAGAGACACCAGGAGAGGGAGAGAGAGAGAAAGGTGTGTAACTCTGTGTAGTGATAGAGAGACACCAGGAGAGGAAGAGAGAGAGAAAGGTGCATAACACTGTGTAGTGATAGAGAGACACCGGGAGAGGGAGAGAGACAGAAAGGTGTGTAACTCTGTGTAGTGATAGAGAGACACCAGGAGAGGGAGAGAGAGAGAAAGGTGCGTAACTCTGTGCAGTGATAGAGAGACACCAGGAGAGGGAGAGAGAGAGAAAGGTGTGTAACTCTGTGTAGTGATAGAGAGACACCGGGAGAGGGAGAGAGAGAGAAAGGTGTGTAACTCTGTGTAGTGATAGAGAGACACCAGGAGAGGGAGAGATAGAAACGGTGTGTAACTCTGTGTAGTGATAGAGAGACAACAGGAGAGGGAGAGGGAAATAAACATGTGTAGCTCTGTGCAGTGATGGAGAGGCAACATGAGAGGGAGAGAGAGAAATGTGTGTAACTCTGTGTAGTAATAGAGAGACACCGGTAGAGGGAGAGAGAGAAAGGTGTGTAACTCAGTGTAGTGATAGAGAGACACCAGGAGAGGGAGAGAGAAATGTGTGTAACTGTGTGTAGTGATAGAGAGACACCAGGAGAGGGCGAGAGAGAGAAAGATGTGTAACTCTGTGTAGTGATAGAGAGACACCAGGAGAGGAAGAGAGAGAGAAAGGTGTGTAACTCTGTGTAGTGATAGAGAGACACCAGGAGAGGGAGAGATAGAGAAAGGTGTGTAACTCTGTGCAGTGATAGAGAGACACCAGGAGAGGGAGAGAGAGAGAAAGGTGTGTTACTCTGTGTAGTGATAGAGAGGCACAGGCTGAGGGAGAGCGAGGAAAAGGTGTGTAACTCTGTGTAGTGATAGAGAGACACCAGGAGAGGGAGAGAGAGAAAGGTGTGTAACTCTGTGTAGTGATAGAGAAACACCAGCATAGAGAGAGCGAGAGAAAGGTGTGTAACTCTGTGTAGTGATAGAGAGACACCGGGAGAGGGAGAGAGAGAGAAAGGTGGGTAACTCTGTGTAGTGATAGAGAGACACCAGGAGAGGGAGAGAGAGAGAAAGGTGTGTAACTCTGTGTTGTGATAGAGAGACACCAGGAGAGGGAGAGAGAGAGAAAGGTGTTTAACTCTGTGTAGTGATAGAGAGACACCAGTAGAGGGAGAGAGAGAGAAAGTTGTGTAACTCTGTGTAGTGATAGAGAGACACCGGTAGAGGGAGAGAGAGAAAAGTGTGTAACTCAGTGTAGTGATAGAGAGACACCAGGAGAGGGAGAGAGAGAGAAATGTGTGTAACACTGTGTAGTGATAGAGAGACACCAGGAGAGGGAGAGAGAGAGAACGGTGTGTAACTCTGTGTAGTGATAGAGAGACAACAGGAGAGGGAGAGGGAAATAAACGTGTGTAGCTCTGTGCAGTGATGGAGAGGCAACAGGAGAGGGAGAGAGAGAGAAATGTGTGTAACTCTGTGTAGTGATAGAGAGGCACCAGGAGAGGGAGAGAGAGAGAAAGGTGTGTAACTCTGTGCAGTGATAGAGAGACACAAGGAGAAGGAGAGAGAGGGAAAGGTGTGTAACTCTGTGTAGTGATAGAGAGACACCAGGAGAGGGAGAGAGAGAGTAAGGTGTGTAACTCTGTGTAGTGATAGAGAGACACCAGGAGAGGGATGAGAGAGAAAGGTGCGTAACTCTGTGTAGTGATAGAGAGACACCAGGAGAGGGAGAGCGAGAGAAAGGTGTGTAACTCTGTGTAGTGATAGAGAGACACCAGGAGAGGGAGAGAGAGAAAAAGGTGTGTAATTCTGTGTAGTGATAGAGAGACACCAGGAGAGGGAGAGAGAGAGAAAGGTGTGTAACTCTGTGTTGTGATAGAGAGACACCAGGAGAGGGAGAGAGAGAGAAAGGTGTGTAACTCTGTGCAGTGATAGAGAGACACCGCGAGAGAGAGAGAGGGAGAAAGGTGTGTAACTCTGTGTAGTGATAGAGAGACACCAGGAGAGGGAGAGAGAGAAAGGTGTGTAACTCTGTGTCGTGATAGAGACACCAGGAGAGGGCGAGAGAGAGAAAGGTGAGTAACTCTGTGTAGTGATAGAGAGACACCAGGAGAGGAAGAGAGAGAGAAAGGTGTGTAACTCTGTGTAGTGATAGAGAGACACCAGGAGAGGGAGAGAGAGAGAAAGGTGTGTAACTCTGTGTAGTGATAGAGAGACACCGGGCGAGGGAGAGAGAGAGAAAGGTGTGTAACTCTGTGTAGTGATAGAGAGACACCTGGAGAGGGAGAGGGAGAGAAAGGTGTGTAACTCTGTGTAGTGATAGAGAGACACCAGGAGAGAGAGAGAGAGAGAAAGGTGTGTAACTCTGTGTAGTGTTAGAGAGACACCAGGAGAGAGAGAGAGAGATAAAGTTGTGTTACTCTGTGTTGTGATAGAGAGACACCAGGAGAGGGAGAGAGAGAGAAAGCTGTGTAACTCTGTGTAGTGATAGAGAGACACCGGGAGAGGGAGAGAGAGAGAAAGGTGTGTATCTCTGTGTAGTGATAGAGAGATACCAGGAGATGGGGAGAGAGAGAAAGGTGTGTAACTCTGTGTAGTGATAGAGAGACACTAGGAGAGAGTGAGAGAGAGAAAGGTGTGTAACTCTGTGTGGTGATAGAGAGACTCCAGGAGAGGGTTGGAGAGAGAAAGGTGCGTAGATCTGTGCAGTGATAGAGAGACACCAGGAGAGGGAGAGAGAGAAAAAGGTGTGAAAATCTGTGTAGTGATAGAGAGACACCAGGAGAGGGAGAGAGAGAGAAAGTTGTGTAACTCTGTGTAGTGATAGAGAGGCACCAGGAGAGGGAGAGAGAGAGAAAGGTGTGTAACTCTGTGCAGCGTTAGAGAGACACCAGGAGAGGGTGAGAGAGAAAGGTGTGTAACTCTGTGTAGTGATAGAGAAACACCAGCAGAGAGAGAGCGAGAGAAAGGTGTGTAACTCTGTGTAGTGATAGAGAGACACCGGGAGAGGGAGAGAGAGATAAAGGTGGGTAACTCTGTGTAGTGATAGAGAGACAACAGGAGAGGGAGAGAGAGAGAAAGGTGTGTAACTCTGTGTTGTGATAGAGAGACACCAGGAGAGGGAGAGAGAGAGAAAGGTGTGTAACTCTGTGTAGTGATAGAGAGACACCAGGAGAGGGAGAGAGAGAGAAAGGTGTGTAACTCTGTGTAGTGATAGAGAGACACCAGGAGAGGGAGAGAGAGAGAACGGTGTGTAAATCTGTGCAGTGATAGAGAGACACCAGGAGAGGGAGAGAGAGAAAAAGGTGTGAAAATCTGTGTAGTGATCGAGAGACACCAGGAGAGGGAGAGAGAGAGAAAGTTGTGTAACTCTGTGTAGTGATAGAGAGGCACCAGGAGAGGGAGAGAGAGAGAAAGGTGTGTAACTCTGTGTAGTGATAGAGAGACACCGGGCGAGGGAGAGAGAGAGAAAGGTGTGCAACTCTGTGTAGTGATAGAGAGACACCTGGAGAGGGAGAGAGAGAGAAAGGTGTGTAACTCTGTGTAGTGATAGAGAGACACCAGGAGAGGGAGAGAGAGAGAAAGCTGTGTAACTCTGTGTAGTGATAGAGAGACACCGGGAGAGGGAGAGAGAGAGAAAGGTGTTTATCTCTGTGCAGTGATAGAGAGATACCAGGAGATGTGGAGAGAGAGAAAGGTGTGTAACTCTGTGTAGTGATAGAGAGACACCAGGAGAGAGAGAGAGAGAGAAAGGTGTGTAACTCTGTGCAGTGATAGAGAGACACCAGGAGAGGGAGAGAGAGAAAAAGTTGTGTAAATCTGTGCAGTGATAGAGAGACACCAGGAGAGGGAGAGAGAGAGAAAGTTGTGTAACTCTGTGTAGTGATAGAGAGACACCAGGAGAGGGAGAGAGAGAGAAAGGTGTGTAACACTGTGCAGCGTTAGAGAGACAGCAGCAGAGGGTGAGAGGGAAAGGTGTGTAACTCTGTGTAGTGATAGAGAAACAACAGCAGAGAGAGAGCGAGAGAAAGGTGTTTAACTCTGTGTAGTGATAGAGAGACACCGGGAGAGGGAGAGAGAGAGAAAGGTGGGTAACTCTGTGTTGTGATAGAGAGACACCAGGAGAGGGAGAGAGAGATAAAGGTGTTTAACTCTGTGTAGTGATAGAGAGACACCAGTAGAGGGAGAGAGAGAGAAAGTTGTGTAACTCTGTGTAGTGATAGAGAGACACCGGTAGAGGGAGAGAGAGAAAGGTGTGTAACTCAGTGTAGTGATAGAGAGACACCAGGAGAGGGAGAGAGAGAGAAAGTTGTGTAACACTGTGTAGTGATAGAGAGACACCAGGAGAGGGAGAGAGAGAGAACGGTGTGTAACTCTGTGTAGTGATAGAGAGACAACAGGAGAGGGAGAGGGAAATAAACGTGTGTAGCTCTGTGCAGTGATGGAGAGGCAACAGGAGAGGGAGAGAGAGAGAAATGTGTGTAACTCTGTGCAGTGATAGAGAGGCACCAGGAGAGGGAGAGAGAGAGAAAGGTGTGCAACTCTGTGTAGTGATAGAGAGACACAAGGAGAAGGAGAGAGAGGGAAAGGTGTGTAACTCTGTGTAGTGATAGAGAGACACCAGTAGAGGGAGAGAGAGAGTAAGGTGTGTAACTCTGTGTAGTGATAGTGAGACACCAGGAGAGGGAGAGCGAGAGAAAGGTGTATAACTCTGTGTAGTGATAGAGAGACACCAGGAGAGGGAGAGAGAGAAAAAGGTGTGTAATTCTGTGTAGTGATAGAGAGACACCAGGAGAGGGAGAGAGAGAGAAAGGTGTGTAACTCTGTGTTGTGATAGAGAGACACCAGGAGAGGGAGAGAGAGAGAAAGGTGTGTAACTCTGTGCAGTGATAGAGAGACACCGGGAGAGGGAGAGAGGGAGAAAGGTGTGTAACTCTGTGTAGTGATAGAGAGACACCAGGAGAGGGAGAGAGAGAAAGGTGTGTAACTCTGTGTCGTGATAGAGACACCAGGAGAGGGCGAGAGAGAGAAAGGTGAGTAACTCTGTGTAGTGATAGAGAGACACCAGGAGAGGAAGAGAGAGAGAAAGGTGTGTAACTCTGTGTAGTGATAGAGAGACACCAGGAGAGGGAGAGAGAGAGAAAGGTGTGTAACTCTGTGTAGTGATGGAGAGACACCGGGCGAGGGAGAGAGAGAGAAAGGTGTGTAACTCTGTGTAGTGATAGAGAGACACCTGGAGAGGGAGAGAGAGAGAAAGGTGTGTAACTCTGTGTAGTGATAGAGAGACACCAGGAGAGGGAGAGAGAGAGAAAGGTGTGTAACTCTGTGTAGTGATAGAGAGACACCGGGAGAGGGAGAGAGAGAGAAAGGTGTGTATCTCTGTGTAGTGATAGAGAGATACCAGGAGATGGGGAGAGAGAGAAAGGAGTGTAACTCTGTGTAGTGATAGAGAGACACTAGGAGAGAGCGAGAGAGAGAAAGTTATGTAACTCTGTGTGGTGATAGAGAGACTCCAGGAGAGGGAGAGAGAGAGAAAGGTGCGTAAATCTGTGCAGTGATAGAGAGACACCAGAAGAGGGAGAGAGAGAAAAAGGTGTGTAAATCTGTGTAGTGATAGAGAGACACCAGGAGAGGGAGAGAGAGAGAAAGTTGTGTAACTCTGTGTAGTGATAGAGAGACACCAGGAGAGGGAGAGAGAGAGAAAGGTGTGTAACTCTGTGCAGCGTTAGAGAGACACCAGGAGAGGGTGAGAGTGAAAGGTGTGTAACTCTGTGTAGTGATAGAGAAACACCAGCAGAGAGAGAGCGAGAGAAAGGTGTGTAACTCTGTGTAGTGATAGAGAGACACCGGGAGAGGGAGAGAGAGATAAAGGTGGGTAACTCTGTGTAGTGATCGAGAGACAACAGGAGAGGGAGAGAGAGAGAAAGGTGTGTAACTCTGTGTTGTGATAGAGAGACACCAGGAGAGGGAGAGAGAGAGAAAGGTGTGTAACTCTGTGTAGTGATAGAGAGACACCAGGAGAGGGAGAGAGAGAGAAAGGTGTGTAACTCTGTGTAGTGATAGAGAGACACCAGGAGAGGGAGAGAGAGAGAACGGTGTGTAACTCTGTGTAGTGATAGAGAGACAACAGGAGAGGGAGAGGGAAATAAACGTGTGTAGCTCTGTGCAGTGATGGAGAGGCAACAGGAGAGGGAGAGAGAGAGAAATGTGTGTAACTCTGTGTAGTGATAGAGAGACACCAGGAGAGGGAGAGAGAGAGAAAGATGTGTAACTCTGTGTAGTGTTAGAGAGACATCAGGAGAGGGAGAGAGAGAGAAAGGTGTGTAACTCTGTGTAGTAATAGAGAGACACCGGTAGAGGGAGAGAGAGAAAGGTGTGTAACTCAGTGCAGTGATAGAGAGGAACCAGGAGAGGGAAAGAGAAAGAAACGTGTGCAAGTCTGTGTAGAGATAGAGAGGCACAGGCTGAGGGAGAGAGAGGGAAAGGTGTGTAACTCTGTGTAGTCATAGAGAGACACCAGGAGAGGGAGAGAGAGAAAGGTGTGTGACTCTGTGCAGTGATAGAGAGACACCAGGAGAGTGTGAGAGAGAAAGGTGTGTAACTCTGTGTAGTGATAGAGAGACACCAGGAGAGAGAGAGAGAGAGAAAGGTGTGTAAATCTGTGTAGTGATAGAGAGACACCGGGAGAGGGAGAGAGAGAGAAAGGTGGGTAACACTGTGTAGTGATAGGGAGACACCAGGAGAGGGAGAGAGAGAGATGGGGTGTGTAACTCTGCGTTGTGATGGAGAGACACCGGTAGAGGGAGAGAGGTAAAGGTGTGTAACACAGTGTAGTGATTCAGAGACACCAGGAGAGGGAGAGAGAAAGGTGTGTAACTCTGTGTAGTAATAGAGAGACACCAGGAGAGGGCGAGAGAGAGATAGGTGTGTAACTCTGTGTAGTGATAGAGAGACACCAGGAGAGGGAAAGAGAGAGAAAGGTGTGTAACCCTGTGCAGTGATAGAGAGACACCAGGAGAGGGAGAGATAGAGAAAGGTGTGCAACTCTGTGTAGTGATTGAGAGACACCAGGAGAGGGAGAGAGAGAAAGGTGTGTAACTCTGTGCAGTGATAGAGAGACATTAGGAAAGGGAGAGAGAGAAAAAGGTGTGTAACTCTGTGTAGTGATAGAGAGGCACAGGCTGAGGGAGAGAGAGGGAAAGGTGTGTAACTCTGTGTAGCGATAGAGAGACACCAGCAGAGAGAGAGAGAGAGAAAGGTGTGTAACTCTGTGTAGTGATAGAGAGACACCGGGAGAGGGAGAGCGAGAGAAACGTGAGTTACTCTGTGCAGTGATAAAGAGACACCATTAGAGGGAGAGAGAGAGAAAGGTGTGTAACTCTGTGTAGTGATAGAGAGACACCGGGAGAGGGAGAGAGAGAAAGGTGTGTAACTCTGTGCAGTGATAGAGAGACACCAGGAGAGTGTGAGAGAGAAAGGTGTGTAACTCTGTGCATTGATAGAGAGACACCAGCAGAGAGAGAGAGAGAGAGAGAAAGTTGTGTAACTCTGTGTAGTGATAGAGAGACACCGGGAGAGGGAGAGAGAGAGAAAGGTGTGTAACTCTGTGTATTGATAGAGAGACATCAGGAGAGGGAGAGAGAGAGAAAGGTGTGTAACTCTGTGTAGTGATAGAGAGACACCAGGAGAGGGAGAGAGAGAGAAAGGTGTGTAACACTGTGTAGTGTTAGAGAGACACCAGGAGAGGAATAGAGAGAGAAAGGTGTGTAACTCTGTGTAGTGATAGAGAGACACCAGGAGAGGGAGAGAGAGAGAAAGGTGTGTAACTCTGTGTAGTGATAGAGAGACACCGGGAGAGGAAGAGAGAGAGAAACGTGGGTAACTCTGTGTAGTGATAGAGAGACACCATTAGAGGGAGAGAGAGAGAAAGGTGTGTAACTCTGTGTAGTGATAGAGAGACACCGGGAGAGGGGGAGAGAGAGAAATGTGTGTAACTCTGTGCAGTGATAGAGAGACACGAGGAGAGGGAGAGAGAGAGAGAAAAGTGTGCAACTCTGTGTAGTGATAGAGAGACACCAGGAGAGGGAGAGAGAGAGAAAGGTGTGTAACTCTGTGTAGTGACAGAGAGACCCCAGGAGAGGGAGAGAGAGGAAAGGTGTGTAACTCTGTGTAGTGATAGAGAGACACCAGGAGAGGGAGAGAGAGAGAAAGGTGTGTAACTCTGTGTAGTGATAGAGAGACACCAGGAGAGGGAGAGAGAGAGAAAGGTGTGTAACTCTGTGTAGTGATAGAGAGACACCAGGAGAGGAAGAGAGAGAGAAAGGTGCATAACACTGTGTAGTGATAGAGAGACACCAGGAGAGGGAGAGAGACAGAAAGGTGTGTAACTCTGTGTAGTGATAGAGAGACACCAGGAGAGGGAGAGAGAGAGAAAGGTGCGTAACTCTGTGCAGTGATAGAGAGACACCAGGAGAGCGAGAGAGAGAGAAAGGTGTGCAACTCTGTGTAGTGATAGAGAGACACCAGTAGAGGGAGAGAGAGAGAAAGATGTGTAACTCTGTGTCGTGATAGAGAGACACCAGGAGAGGGAGAGAGAGGTAAAGGTGTGCAACTCTGTGTAGTGATAGACAGACACCAGGAGAGGGAGAGAGAGAGAATGGTGTGTAACTCTGTGTAGTGATAGAGAGACACCAGGAGAGGGAGAGAGAGAGAAAGGTGTTTAACTCTGTGTCGTGATAGAGAGACACCGGGAGAGGGGGAGAGAGAGAAAGATGTGTAACTCTGTGTAGTGATAGAGAGACACCGGGAGAGGGAGAGAGAGAGGAAGGTGGGTAACTCTGTGTAGTGATAGAGAGACACCAGGAGAGGGAGAGAGAGAGAAAGGTGTGTAACTCTGTGTTGTGATAGAGAGACACCGGGAGAGGGAGAGAGAGAGAAAGGTGTGTAACTCTGTGTAGTGATAGAGAGACACCAGGAGAGGGAGAGATAGAAACGGTGTGTAACTCTGTGTAGTGATAGAGAGACAACAGGAGAGGGAGAGGGAAATAAACATGTGTAGCTCTGTGCAGTGATGGAGAGGCAACATGAGAGGGAGAGAGAGAAATGTGTGTAACTCTGTGTAGTAATAGAGAGACACCGGTAGAGGGAGAGAGAGAAAGGTGTGTAACTCAGTGTAGTGATAGAGAGACACCAGGAGAGGGAGAGAGAAATGTGTGTAACTGTGTGTAGTGATAGAGAGACACCAGGAGAGGGCGAGAGAGAGAAAGATGTGTAACTCTGTGTAGTGATAGAGAGACACCAGGAGAGGAAGAGAGAGAGAAAGGTGTGTAACTCTGTGTAGTGATAGAGAGACACCAGGAGAGGGAGAGATAGAGAAAGGTGTGTAACTCTGTGCAGTGATAGAGAGACACCAGGAAAGGGAGAGAGAGAGAAAGGTGTGTTACTCTGTGTAGTGATAGAGAGGCACAGGCTGAGGGAGAGCGAGGAAAAGGTGTGTAACTCTGTGTAGTGATAGAGAGACACCAGGAGAGGGAGAGAGAGAAAGGTGTGTAACTCTGTGTAGTGATAGAGAAACACCAGCATAGAGAGAGCGAGAGAAAGGTGTGTAACTCTGTGTAGTGATAGAGAGACACCGGGAGAGGGAGAGAGAGAGAAAGGTGGGTAACTCTGTGTAGTGATAGAGAGACACCAGGAGAGGGAGAGAGAGAGAAAGGTGTGTAACTCTGTGTTGTGATAGAGAGACACCAGGAGAGGGAGAGAGAGAGAAAGGTGTTTAACTCTGTGTAGTGATAGAGAGACACCAGTAGAGGGAGAGAGAGAGAAAGTTGTGTAACTCTGTGTAGTGATAGAGAGACACCGGTAGAGGGAGAGAGAGAAAAGTGTGTAACTCAGTGTAGTGATAGAGAGACACCAGGAGAGGGAGAGAGAGAGAAATGTGTGTAACACTGTGTAGTGATAGAGAGACACCAGGAGAGGGAGAGAGAGAGAACGGTGTGTAACTCTGTGTAGTGATAGAGAGACAACAGGAGAGGGAGAGGGAAATAAACGTGTGTAGCTCTGTGCAGTGATGGAGAGGCAACAGGAGAGGGAGAGAGAGAGAAATGTGTGTAACTCTGTGTAGTGATAGAGAGGCACCAGGAGAGGGAGAGAGAGAGAAAGGTGTGTAACTCTGTGCAGTGATAGAGAGACACAAGGAGAAGGAGAGAGAGGGAAAGGTGTGTAACTCTGTGTAGTGATAGAGAGACACCAGGAGAGGGAGAGAGAGAGTAAGGTGTGTAACTCTGTGTAGTGATAGAGAGACACCAGGAGAGGGATGAGAGAGAAAGGTGCGTAACTCTGTGTAGTGATAGAGAGACACCAGGAGAGGGAGAGCGAGAGAAAGGTGTGTAACTCTGTGTAGTGATAGAGAGACACCAGGAGAGGGAGAGAGAGAAAAAGGTGTGTAATTCTGTGTAGTGATAGAGAGACACCAGGAGAGGGAGAGAGAGAGAAAGGTGTGTAACTCTGTGTTGTGATAGAGAGACACCAGGAGAGGGAGAGAGAGAGAAAGGTGTGTAACTCTGTGCAGTGATAGAGAGACACCGCGAGAGAGAGAGAGGGAGAAAGGTGTGTAACTCTGTGTAGTGATAGAGAGACACCAGGAGAGGGAGAGAGAGAAAGGTGTGTAACTCTGTGTCGTGATAGAGACACCAGGAGAGGGCGAGAGAGAGAAAGGTGAGTAACTCTGTGTAGTGATAGAGAGACACCAGGAGAGGAAGAGAGAGAGAAAGGTGTGTAACTCTGTGTAGTGATAGAGAGACACCAGGAGAGGGAGAGAGAGAGAAAGGTGTGTAACTCTGTGTAGTGATAGAGAGACACCGGGCGAGGGAGAGAGAGAGAAAGGTGTGTAACTCTGTGTAGTGATAGAGAGACACCTGGAGAGGGAGAGGGAGAGAAAGGTGTGTAACTCTGTGTAGTGATAGAGAGACACCAGGAGAGAGAGAGAGAGAGAAAGGTGTGTAACTCTGTGTAGTGTTAGAGAGACACCAGGAGAGAGAGAGAGAGATAAAGTTGTGTTACTCTGTGTTGTGATAGAGAGACACCAGGAGAGGGAGAGAGAGAGAAAGCTGTGTAACTCTGTGTAGTGATAGAGAGACACCGGGAGAGGGAGAGAGAGAGAAAGGTGTGTATCTCTGTGTAGTGATAGAGAGATACCAGGAGATGGGGAGAGAGAGAAAGGTGTGTAACTCTGTGTAGTGATAGAGAGACACTAGGAGAGAGCGAGAGAGAGAAAGGTGTGTAACTCTGTGTGGTGATAGAGAGACTCCAGGAGAGGGTTGGAGAGAGAAAGGTGCGTAAATCTGTGCAGTGATAGAGAGACACCAGGAGAGGGAGAGAGAGAAAAAGGTGTGAAAATCTGTGTAGTGATAGAGAGACACCAGGAGAGGGAGAGAGAGAGAAAGTTGTGTAACTCTGTGTAGTGATAGAGAGGCACCAGGAGAGGGAGAGAGAGAGAAAGGTGTGTAACTCTGTGCAGCGTTAGAGAGACACCAGGAGAGGGTGAGAGAGAAAGGTGTGTAACTCTGTGTAGTGATAGAGAAACACCAGCAGAGAGAGAGCGAGAGAAAGGTGTGTAACTCTGTGTAGTGATAGAGAGACACCGGGAGAGGGAGAGAGAGATAAAGGTGGGTAACTCTGTGTAGTGATAGAGAGACAACAGGAGAGGGAGAGAGAGAGAAAGGTGTGTAACTCTGTGTTGTGATAGAGAGACACCAGGAGAGGGAGAGAGAGAGAAAGGTGTGTAACTCTGTGTAGTGATAGAGAGACACCAGGAGAGGGAGAGAGAGAGAAAGGTGTGTAACTCTGTGTAGTGATAGAGAGACACCAGGAGAGGGAGAGAGAGAGAACGGTGTGTAAATCTGTGCAGTGATAGAGAGACACCAGGAGAGGGAGAGAGAGAAAAAGGTGTGAAAATCTGTGTAGTGATCGAGAGACACCAGGAGAGGGAGAGAGAGAGAAAGTTGTGTAACTCTGTGTAGTGATAGAGAGGCACCAGGAGAGGGAGAGAGAGAGAAAGGTGTGTAACTCTGTGCAGCGTTAGAGAGACACCAGGAGAGGGTGAGAGAGAAAGGTGTGTAACTCTGTGTAGTGATAGAGAAACACCAGCAGAGAGAGAGCGAGAGAAAGGTGTGTAACTCTGTGTAGTGATAGAGAGACACCGGGAGAGGGAGAGAGAGATAAAGGTGGGTAACTCTGTGTAGTGATAGAGAGACAACAGGAGAGGGAGAGAGAGAGAAAGGTGTGTAACTCTGTGTTGTGATAGAGAGACACCAGGAGAGGGAGAGAGAGAGAAAGGTGTGTAACTCTGTGTAGTGATAGAGAGACACCAGGAGAGGGAGAGAGAGAACGGTGTGTAACTCTGTGTAGTGATAGAGAGACAACAGGAGAGGGAGAGGGAAATAAACGTGTGTAGCTCTGTGCAGTGATGGAGAGGCAACAGGAGAGGGAGAGAGAGAGAAATGTGTGTAACTCTGTGTAGTGATAGAGATTCACCAGGAGAGGGAGAGAGAGAGAAAGATGTGTAACTCTGTGTAGTGATAGAGAGACACCAGGAGAGGGAGAGAGAGAGAAAGGTGTGTAACTCTGTGTCGTAATAGAGAGACACCGGTAGAGGGAGAGAGAGAAAGGTGTGTAACTCAGTGTAGTGATAGAGAGACACCAGGAGAGGGAGAGAGAAATGTGTGTAACTGTGTGTAGTGATAGAGAGACACCAGGAGAGGGCGAGAGAGAGAAAGGTGTGTAACTCTGTGTAGTGATAGAGAGACATCAGGAGAGGGAGAGAGAGAGAAAGGTGTGTAACTCTGTGTAGTGATAGAGAGACACCAGGAGAGGGTGAGAGACAGAAAGGTGTGTAACACTGTGTAGTGTTAGAGAGACACCAGGAGAGGGATAGAGAGAGAAACGTGTGTAACTCTGTGTAGTGATAGAGAGACACCAGGAGAGGGAGAGATAGAGAAAGGTGTGTAACTCTGTGCAGTGATAGAGAGGAACCAGGAGAGGGAAAGAGAAAGAAACGTGTGTAAGTCTGTGTAGTGATAGAGAGGCACAGGCTGAGGGAGAGAGAGGGAAAGGTGTGTAACTCTGTGTAGTCATAGAGAGACACCAGGAGAGGGAGAGAGAGAAAGTTGTGTGACTCAGTGCAGTGATAGAGAGACACCAGGAGAGTGTGAGAGAGAAAGGTGTGTAACTCTGTGTAGTGATAGAGAGACACCAGGAGAGAGAGAGAGAGAGAAAGGTGTGTAAATCTGTGTAGTGATAGAGAGACACCGGGAGAGGGAGAGAGAGAGAAAGGTGGGTAACACTGTGTAGTGATAGAGAGACACCAGGAGAGGGAGAGAGAGAGAAAGGTGTGTAACTCTGCGTTGTGATGGAGAGACACCGGTAGAGGGAGAGAGGGAGAAAGGTGTGTAACTCAGTGTAGTGATTCAGAGACACCAGGAGAGGGAGAGAGAAAGGTTTGTAACTCTGTGTAGTAATAGAGAGACACCAGGAGAGGGCGAGAGAGAGATAGGTGTGTAACTCTGTGTAGTGATAGAGAGACACCAGGAGAGGGAGAGATAGAGCAAGGTGTGTAACTCTGTGCAGTGATTGAGAGACACCAGGAGAGGGAGAGAGAGAAAGGTGTGTAACTCTGTGCAGTGATAGAGAGACATTAGGAGAGGGAGAGAGAGAAAAAGGTGTGTAACTCTGTGTAGTGATAGAGAGGCACAGGCTGAGGGAGAGAGAGGGAAAGGTGTGAAACTCTGTGTAGCGATAGAGAGACACCAGCAGAGAGAGAGAGAGAGAAAGGTGTGTAACTCTGTGTAGTGATAGAGAGACACCGGGAGAGGGAGAGGGAGAGAAACGTGAGTAACTCTGTGCAGTGATAGAGAGACACCATTAGAGGGAGAGAGAGAGAAAGGTGTGTAACTCTGTGTAGTGATAGAGAGACACCGGGAGAGGGAGAGAGAGAAAGGTGTGTAACTCTGTGCAGTGATAGAGAGACACCAGGAGAGTGTGAGAGAGAAAGGTGTGTAACTCTGTGCATTGATAGAGAGACACCAGCAGAGAGAGAGAGAGAGAGAGAAAGTTGTGTAACTCTGTGTAGTGTTAGAGAGACACCGGGAGAGGGAGAGAGAGAGAAAGGTGTGTAACTCTGTGTAGTGATAGAGAGACATCAGGAGAGGGAGAGAGAGAGAAAGGTGTGTAACTCTGTGTAGTGATAGAGAGACACCAGGAGAGGGAGAGAGAGAGAAAGGTGTGTAACACTGTGTAGTGTTAGAGAGACACCAGGAGAGGAATAGAGAGAGAAAGGTGTGTAACTCTGTGTAGTGATAGAGAGACACCGGGAGAGGAAGAGAGAGAGAAACGTGGGTAACTCTGTGTAGTGATAGAGAGACACCATTAGAGGGAGAGAGAGAGAAAGGTGTGTAACTCTGTGTAGTGATAGAGAGACACCGGGAGAGGGGGAGAGAGAGAAATGTGTGTAACTCTGTGCAGTGATAGAGAGACACGAGGAGAGGGAGAGAGAGAGAGAAAAGTGTGCAACTCTGTGTAGTGATAGAGAGACACCAGGAGAGGGAGAGAGAGAGAAAGGTGTGTAACTCTGTGTAGTGATAGAGAGACCCCAGGAGAGGGAGAGAGAGGAAAGGTCTGTAACTCTGTGTAGTGATAGAGAGACACCAGTAGAGGGAGAGAGAGAGAAAGGTGCGTAACTCTGTGTAGTGATAGAGAGACACCAGGAGAGGGAGAGAGAGAGAAAGGTGTGTAACTCTGTGTAGTGATAGACAGACACCAGGAGAGGGAGAGAGAGAGAATGGTGTGTAACTCTGTGTAGTGATAGAGAGACACCAGGAGAGGGAGAGAGAGAGAAAGGTGTGTAACTCTGTGTAGTGATAGAGAGACACCAGGAGAGGGAGAGAGAGAGAAAGGTGTGTAACTCTGTGTAGTGATAGACAGACACCAGGAGAGGGAGAGAGAGAGAATGGTGTGTAACTCTGTGTAGTGATAGAGAGACACCGGGAGAGGGGGAGAGAGAGAAAGATGTGTAACTCTGTGTAGTGATAGAGAGACACCGGGAGAGGGAGAGAGAGAGGAAGGTGGGTAACACTGTGTAGTGATAGAGAGACACCAGGAGAGGGAGAGAGAGAGAAAGGTGTGTAACTCTGTGTTGTGATAGAGAGACACCGGGAGAGGGAGAGAGAGAGAAAGGTGTGTAACTCTGTGTAGTGATAGAGAGACACCAGGAGAGGGAGAGAGAGAGAACGGTGTGTAACTCTGTGTAGTGATAGAGAGACAACAGGAGAGGGAGAGGGAAATAAACGTGTGTAGCTCTGTGCAGTGATGGAGAGGCAACATGAGAGGGAGAGAGAGAGAAATGTGTGTAACTCTGTGTAGTAATAGAGAGACACCGGTAGAGGGAGAGAGAGAAAGGTGTGTAACTCAGTGTAGTGATAGAGAGACACCAGGAGAGGGAGAGAGAAATGTGTGTAACTGTGTGTAGTGATAGAGAGACACCAGGAGAGGGCGAGAGAGAGAAAGATGTGTAACTCTGTGTCGTGATAGAGAGACACCAGGAGAGGGAGAGAGAGAGAAAGGAGTGTAACTCTGTGTAGTGATAGAGAGACACCAGGAGAGGGAGAGATAGAGAAAGGTGTGTAACTCTGTGCAGTGATAGAGAGACCCCAGGAGAGGGAGAGAGAGAGAAAGGTGTGTTACTCTGTGTAGTGATAGAGAGGCACAGGCTGAGGGAGAGCGAGGAAAAGGTGTGTAACTCTGTGTAGTGATAGAGAGACACCAGGAGAGGGAGAGAGAGAAAGGTGTGTTACTCTGTGCAGTGATAGAGAGACACCAGGAGAGGGTGAGAGAGAAAGGTGTGTAACTCTGTGTAGTGATAGAGAGACACCAGCAGAGAGAGAGAGAGAGAGAAAGGTCTGTAACTCTGTGTAGTGATAGAGAGACACCGGGAGAGGGAGAGAGATAGAAAGGTGGGTAACTCTGTGTGGTGATAGAGAGACACCAGGAGAGGGAGAGAGAGAGAAAGGTGTGTAACTCTATGTAGTGATAGAGAGACACCGGGAGAGGGCGAGAGAGAAAGGTGTGTAACTCTGTGTAGTGATAGAGAGGCACCAGGAGAGGGAGAGAGAGAGAAAGGTGTGTAACTCTGTGCAGCGTTAGAGAGACACCAGGAGAGGGTGAGAGAGAAAGGTGTGTAACACTGTGTAGTGATAGAGAAACACCAGCAGAGAGAGAGCGAGAGAAAGGTGTGTAACTCTGTGTAGTGATAGAGAGACACCGGGAGAGGGAGAGAGAGAGAAAGGTGTGTAACTCTGTGTTGTGATAGAGAGTCACCAGGAGAGGGAGAGAGAGAGAAAGGTGTGTAACTCTGTGTAGTGATAGAGAGACACCAGGAGAGGGAGAGAGAGAACGGTGTGTAACTCTGTGTAGTGATAGAGAGACAACAGGAGAGGGAGAGGGAAATAAACGTGTGTAGCTCTGTGCAGTGATGGAGAGGCAACAGTAGAGGGAGAGAGAGAGAAATGTGTGTAACTCTGTGTAGTGATAGAGAGTCACCAGGAGAGGGAGAGAGAGAGAAAGATGTGTAACTCTGTGTAGTGATAGAGAGACACCAGGAGAGGGAGAGAGAAATGTGTGTAACTGTGTGTAGTGATAGAGAGACACCAGGAGAGGGCGAGAGAGAGAAAGGTGTGTAACTCTGTGTAGTGATAGAGAGACATCAGGAGAGGGAGAGGGAAATAAACATGTGTAGCTCTGTGCAGTGATGGAGAGGCAACATGAGAGGGAGAGAGAGAAATGTGTGTAACTCTGTGTAGTAATAGAGAGACACCGGTAGAGGGAGAGAGAGAAAGGTGTGTAACTCAGTGTAGTGATAGAGAGACACCAGGAGAGGGAGAGAGAAATGTGTGTAACTGTGTGTAGTGATAGAGAGACACCAGGAGAGGGCGAGAGAGAGAAAGATGTGTAACTCTGTGTAGTGATAGAGAGACACCAGGAGAGGAAGAGAGAGAGAAAGGTGTGTAACTCTGTGTAGTGATAGAGAGACACCAGGAGAGGGAGAGATAGAGAAAGGTGTGTAACTCTGTGCAGTGATAGAGAGACACCAGGAAAGGGAGAGAGAGAGAAAGGTGTGTTACTCTGTGTAGTGATAGAGAGGCACAGGCTGAGGGAGAGCGAGGAAAAGGTGTGTAACTCTGTGTAGTGATAGAGAGACACCAGGAGAGGGAGAGAGAGAAAGGTGTGTAACTCTGTGTAGTGATAGAGAAACACCAGCATAGAGAGAGCGAGAGAAAGGTGTGTAACTCTGTGTAGTGATAGAGAGACACCGGGAGAGGGAGAGAGAGAGAAAGGTGGGTAACTCTGTGTAGTGATAGAGAGACACCAGGAGAGGGAGAGAGAGAGAAAGGTGTGTAACTCTGTGTTGTGATAGAGAGACACCAGGAGAGGGAGAGAGAGAGAAAGGTGTTTAACTCTGTGTAGTGATAGAGAGACACCAGTAGAGGGAGAGAGAGAGAAAGTTGTGTAACTCTGTGTAGTGATAGAGAGACACCGGTAGAGGGAGAGAGAGAAAAGTGTGTAACTCAGTGTAGTGATAGAGAGACACCAGGAGAGGGAGAGAGAGAGAAATGTGTGTAACACTGTGTAGTGATAGAGAGACACCAGGAGAGGGAGAGAGAGAGAACGGTGTGTAACTCTGTGTAGTGATAGAGAGACAACAGGAGAGGGAGAGGGAAATAAACGTGTGTAGCTCTGTGCAGTGATGGAGAGGCAACAGGAGAGGGAGAGAGAGAGAAATGTGTGTAACTCTGTGTAGTGATAGAGAGGCACCAGGAGAGGGAGAGAGAGAGAAAGGTGTGTAACTCTGTGCAGTGATAGAGAGACACAAGGAGAAGGAGAGAGAGGGAAAGGTGTGTAACTCTGTGTAGTGATAGAGAGACACCAGGAGAGGGAGAGAGAGAGTAAGGTGTGTAACTCTGTGTAGTGATAGAGAGACACCAGGAGAGGGATGAGAGAGAAAGGTGCGTAACTCTGTGTAGTGATAGAGAGACACCAGGAGAGGGAGAGCGAGAGAAAGGTGTGTAACTCTGTGTAGTGATAGAGAGACACCAGGAGAGGGAGAGAGAGAAAAAGGTGTGTAATTCTGTGTAGTGATAGAGAGACACCAGGAGAGGGAGAGAGAGAGAAAGGTGTGTAACTCTGTGTTGTGATAGAGAGACACCAGGAGAGGGAGAGAGAGAGAAAGGTGTGTAACTCTGTGCAGTGATAGAGAGACACCGCGAGAGAGAGAGAGGGAGAAAGGTGTGTAACTCTGTGTAGTGATAGAGAGACACCAGGAGAGGGAGAGAGAGAAAGGTGTGTAACTCTGTGTCGTGATAGAGACACCAGGAGAGGGCGAGAGAGAGAAAGGTGAGTAACTCTGTGTAGTGATAGAGAGACACCAGGAGAGGAAGAGAGAGAGAAAGGTGTGTAACTCTGTGTAGTGATAGAGAGACACCAGGAGAGGGAGAGAGAGAGAAAGGTGTGTAACTCTGTGTAGTGATAGAGAGACACCGGGCGAGGGAGAGAGAGAGAAAGGTGTGTAACTCTGTGTAGTGATAGAGAGACACCTGGAGAGGGAGAGGGAGAGAAAGGTGTGTAACTCTGTGTAGTGATAGAGAGACACCAGGAGAGAGAGAGAGAGAGAAAGGTGTGTAACTCTGTGTAGTGTTAGAGAGACACCAGGAGAGAGAGAGAGAGATAAAGTTGTGTTACTCTGTGTTGTGATAGAGAGACACCAGGAGAGGGAGAGAGAGAGAAAGCTGTGTAACTCTGTGTAGTGATAGAGAGACACCGGGAGAGGGAGAGAGAGAGAAAGGTGTGTATCTCTGTGTAGTGATAGAGAGATACCAGGAGATGGGGAGAGAGAGAAAGGTGTGTAACTCTGTGTAGTGATAGAGAGACACTAGGAGAGAGCGAGAGAGAGAAAGGTGTGTAACTCTGTGTGGTGATAGAGAGACTCCAGGAGAGGGTTGGAGAGAGAAAGGTGCGTAAATCTGTGCAGTGATAGAGAGACACCAGGAGAGGGAGAGAGAGAAAAAGGTGTGAAAATCTGTGTAGTGATAGAGAGACACCAGGAGAGGGAGAGAGAGAGAAAGTTGTGTAACTCTGTGTAGTGATAGAGAGGCACCAGGAGAGGGAGAGAGAGAGAAAGGTGTGTAACTCTGTGCAGCGTTAGAGAGACACCAGGAGAGGGTGAGAGAGAAAGGTGTGTAACTCTGTGTAGTGACAGAGAAACACCAGCAGAGAGAGAGCGAGAGAAAGGTGTGTAACTCTGTGTAGTGATAGAGAGACACCGGGAGAGGGAGAGAGAGATAAAGGTGGGTAACTCTGTGTAGTGATAGAGAGACAACAGGAGAGGGAGAGAGAGAGAAAGGTGTGTAACTCTGTGTTGTGATAGAGAGACACCAGGAGAGGGAGAGAGAGAGAAAGGTGTGTAACTCTGTGTAGTGATAGAGAGACACCAGGAGAGGGAGAGAGAGAGAAAGGTGTGTAACTCTGTGTAGTGATAGAGAGACACCAGGAGAGGGAGAGAGAGAGAACGGTGTGTAAATCTGTGCAGTGATAGAGAGACACCAGGAGAGGGAGAGAGAGAAAAAGGTGTGAAAATCTGTGTAGTGATCGAGAGACACCAGGAGAGGGAGAGAGAGAGAAAGTTGTGTAACTCTGTGTAGTGATAGAGAGGCACCAGGAGAGGGAGAGAGAGAGAAAGGTGTGTAACTCTGTGCAGCGTTAGAGAGACACCAGGAGAGGGTGAGAGAGAAAGGTGTGTAACTCTGTGTAGTGATAGAGAAACACCAGCAGAGAGAGAGCGAGAGAAAGGTGTGTAACTCTGTGTAGTGATAGAGAGACACCGGGAGAGGGAGAGAGAGATAAAGGTGGGTAACTCTGTGTAGTGATAGAGAGACAACAGGAGAGGGAGAGAGAGAGAAAGGTGTGTAACTCTGTGTTGTGATAGAGAGACACCAGGAGAGGGAGAGAGAGAGAAAGGTGTGTAACTCTGTGTAGTGATAGAGAGACACCAGGAGAGGGAGAGAGAGAACGGTGTGTAACTCTGTGTAGTGATAGAGAGACAACAGGAGAGGGAGAGGGAAATAAACGTGTGTAGCTCTGTGCAGTGATGGAGAGGCAACAGGAGAGGGAGAGAGAGAGAAATGTGTGTAACTCTGTGTAGTGATAGAGATTCACCAGGAGAGGGAGAGAGAGAGAAAGATGTGTAACTCTGTGTAGTGATAGAGAGACACCAGGAGAGGGAGAGAGAGAGAAAGGTGTGTAACTCTGTGTCGTAATAGAGAGACACCGGTAGAGGGAGAGAGAGAAAGGTGTGTAACTCAGTGTAGTGATAGAGAGACACCAGGAGAGGGAGAGAGAAATGTGTGTAACTGTGTGTAGTGATAGAGAGACACCAGGAGAGGGCGAGAGAGAGAAAGGTGTGTAACTCTGTGTAGTGATAGAGAGACATCAGGAGAGGGAGAGAGAGAGAAAGGTGTGTAACTCTGTGTAGTGATAGAGAGACACCAGGAGAGGGTGAGAGACAGAAAGGTGTGTAACACTGTGTAGTGTTAGAGAGACACCAGGAGAGGGATAGAGAGAGAAACGTGTGTAACTCTGTGTAGTGATAGAGAGACACCAGGAGAGGGAGAGATAGAGAAAGGTGTGTAACTCTGTGCAGTGATAGAGAGGAACCAGGAGAGGGAAAGAGAAAGAAACGTGTGTAAGTCTGTGTAGTGATAGAGAGGCACAGGCTGAGGGAGAGAGAGGGAAAGGTGTGTAACTCTGTGTAGTCATAGAGAGACACCAGGAGAGGGAGAGAGAGAAAGTTGTGTGACTCAGTGCAGTGATAGAGAGACACCAGGAGAGTGTGAGAGAGAAAGGTGTGTAACTCTGTGTAGTGATAGAGAGACACCAGGAGAGAGAGAGAGAGAGAAAGGTGTGTAAATCTGTGTAGTGATAGAGAGACACCGGGAGAGGGAGAGAGAGAGAAAGGTGGGTAACACTGTGTAGTGATAGAGAGACACCAGGAGAGGGAGAGAGAGAGAAAGGTGTGTAACTCTGCGTTGTGATGGAGAGACACCGGTAGAGGGAGAGAGGGAGAAAGGTGTGTAACTCAGTGTAGTGATTCAGAGACACCAGGAGAGGGAGAGAGAAAGGTTTGTAACTCTGTGTAGTAATAGAGAGACACCAGGAGAGGGCGAGAGAGAGATAGGTGTGTAACTCTGTGTAGTGATAGAGAGACACCAGGAGAGGGAGAGATAGAGCAAGGTGTGTAACTCTGTGCAGTGATTGAGAGACACCAGGAGAGGGAGAGAGAGAAAGGTGTGTAACTCTGTGCAGTGATAGAGAGACATTAGGAGAGGGAGAGAGAGAAAAAGGTGTGTAACTCTGTGTAGTGATAGAGAGGCACAGGCTGAGGGAGAGAGAGGGAAAGGTGTGAAACTCTGTGTAGCGATAGAGAGACACCAGCAGAGAGAGAGAGAGAGAAAGGTGTGTAACTCTGTGTAGTGATAGAGAGACACCGGGAGAGGGAGAGGGAGAGAAACGTGAGTAACTCTGTGCAGTGATAGAGAGACACCATTAGAGGGAGAGAGAGAGAAAAGTGTGTAACTCTGTGTAGTGATAGAGAGACACCGGGAGAGGGAGAGAGAGAAAGGTGTGTAACTCTGTGCAGTGATAGAGAGACACCAGGAGAGTGTGAGAGAGAAAGGTGTGTAACTCTGTGCATTGATAGAGAGACACCAGCAGAGAGAGAGAGAGAGAGAGAAAGTTGTGTAACTCTGTGTAGTGTTAGAGAGACACCGGGAGAGGGAGAGAGAGAGAAAGGTGTGTAACTCTGTGTAGTGATAGAGAGACATCAGGAGAGGGAGAGAGAGAGAAAGGTGTGTAACTCTGTGTAGTGATAGAGAGACACCAGGAGAGGGAGAGAGAGAGAAAGGTGTGTAACACTGTGTAGTGTTAGAGAGACACCAGGAGAGGAATAGAGAGAGAAAGGTGTGTAACTCTGTGTAGTGATAGAGAGACACCGGGAGAGGAAGAGAGAGAGAAACGTGGGTAACTCTGTGTAGTGATAGAGAGACACCATTAGAGGGAGAGAGAGAGAAAGGTGTGTAACTCTGTGTAGTGATAGAGAGACACCGGGAGAGGGGGAGAGAGAGAAATGTGTGTAACTCTGTGCAGTGATAGAGAGACACGAGGAGAGGGAGAGAGAGAGAGAAAAGTGTGCAACTCTGTGTAGTGATAGAGAGACACCAGGAGAGGGAGAGAGAGAGAAAGGTGTGTAACTCTGTGTAGTGATAGAGAGACCCCAGGAGAGGGAGAGAGAGGAAAGGTCTGTAACTCTGTGTAGTGATAGAGAGACACCAGTAGAGGGAGAGAGAGAGAAAGGTGCGTAACTCTGTGTAGTGATAGAGAGACACCAGGAGAGGGAGAGAGAGAGAAAGGTGTGTAACTCTGTGTAGTGATAGACAGACACCAGGAGAGGGAGAGAGAGAGAATGGTGTGTAACTCTGTGTAGTGATAGAGAGACACCAGGAGAGGGAGAGAGAGAGAAAGGTGTGTAACTCTGTGTAGTGATAGAGAGACACCAGGAGAGGGAGAGAGAGAGAAAGGTGTGTAACTCTGTGTAGTGATAGACAGACACCAGGAGAGGGAGAGAGAGAGAATGGTGTGTAACTCTGTGTAGTGATAGAGAGACACCGGGAGAGGGGGAGAGAGAGAAAGATGTGTAACTCTGTGTAGTGATAGAGAGACACCGGGAGAGGGAGAGAGAGAGGAAGGTGGGTAACACTGTGTAGTGATAGAGAGACACCAGGAGAGGGAGAGAGAGAGAAAGGTGTGTAACTCTGTGTTGTGATAGAGAGACACCGGGAGAGGGAGAGAGAGAGAAAGGTGTGTAACTCTGTGTAGTGATAGAGAGACACCAGGAGAGGGAGAGAGAGAGAACGGTGTGTAACTCTGTGTAGTGATAGAGAGACAACAGGAGAGGGAGAGGGAAATAAACGTGTGTAGCTCTGTGCAGTGATGGAGAGGCAACATGAGAGGGAGAGAGAGAGAAATGTGTGTAACTCTGTGTAGTAATAGAGAGACACCGGTAGAGGGAGAGAGAGAAAGGTGTGTAACTCAGTGTAGTGATAGAGAGACACCAGGAGAGGGAGAGAGAAATGTGTGTAACTGTGTGTAGTGATAGAGAGACACCAGGAGAGGGCGAGAGAGAGAAAGATGTGTAACTCTGTGTCGTGATAGAGAGACACCAGGAGAGGGAGAGAGAGAGAAAGGAGTGTAACTCTGTGTAGTGATAGAGAGACACCAGGAGAGGGAGAGATAGAGAAAGGTGTGTAACTCTGTGCAGTGATAGAGAGACCCCAGGAGAGGGAGAGAGAGAGAAAGGTGTGTTACTCTGTGTAGTGATAGAGAGGCACAGGCTGAGGGAGAGCGAGGAAAAGGTGTGTAACTCTGTGTAGTGATAGAGAGACACCAGGAGAGGGAGAGAGAGAAAGGTGTGTTACTCTGTGCAGTGATAGAGAGACACCAGGAGAGGGTGAGAGAGAAAGGTGTGTAACTCTGTGTAGTGATAGAGAGACACCAGCAGAGAGAGAGAGAGAGAGAAAGGTCTGTAACTCTGTGTAGTGATAGAGAGACACCGGGAGAGGGAGAGAGATAGAAAGGTGGGTAACTCTGTGTGGTGATAGAGAGACACCAGGAGAGGGAGAGAGAGAGAAAGGTGTGTAACTCTATGTAGTGATAGAGAGACACCGGGAGAGGGCGAGAGAGAAAGGTGTGTAACTCTGTGTAGTGATAGAGAGGCACCAGGAGAGGGAGAGAGAGAGAAAGGTGTGTAACTCTGTGCAGCGTTAGAGAGACACCAGGAGAGGGTGAGAGAGAAAGGTGTGTAACACTGTGTAGTGATAGAGAAACACCAGCAGAGAGAGAGCGAGAGAAAGGTGTGTAACTCTGTGTAGTGATAGAGAGACACCGGGAGAGGGAGAGAGAGAGAAAGGTGTGTAACTCTGTGTTGTGATAGAGAGTCACCAGGAGAGGGAGAGAGAGAGAAAGGTGTGTAACTCTGTGTAGTGATAGAGAGACACCAGGAGAGGGAGAGAGAGAACGGTGTGTAACTCTGTGTAGTGATAGAGAGACAACAGGAGAGGGAGAGGGAAATAAACGTGTGTAGCTCTGTGCAGTGATGGAGAGGCAACAGTAGAGGGAGAGAGAGAGAAATGTGTGTAACTCTGTGTAGTGATAGAGAGTCACCAGGAGAGGGAGAGAGAGAGAAAGATGTGTAACTCTGTGTAGTGATAGAGAGACACCAGGAGAGGGAGAGAGAAATGTGTGTAACTGTGTGTAGTGATAGAGAGACACCAGGAGAGGGCGAGAGAGAGAAAGGTGTGTAACTCTGTGTAGTGATAGAGAGACATCAGGAGAGGGAGAGAGAGAGAAAGGTGTGTAACTCTGTGTAGTGATAGAGAGACACCAGGAGAGGGTGAGAGACAGAAAGGTGTGTAACACTGTGTAGTGTTAGAGAGACACCAGGAGAGGGATAGAGAGAGAAACGTGTGTAACTCTGTGTAGTGATAGAGAGACACCAGGAGAGGGAGAGATAGAGAAAGGTGTGTAACTCTGTGCAGTGATAGAGAGGAACCAGGAGAGGGAAAGAGAAAGAAACGTGTGTAAGTCTGTGTAGTGATAGAGAGGCACAGGCTGAGGGAGAGAGAGGGAAAGGTGTGTAACTCTGTGTAGTCATAGAGAGACACCAGGAGAGGGAGAGAGAGAAAGTTGTGTGACTCTGTGCAGTGATAGAGAGACACCAGGAGAGTGTGAGAGAGAAAGGTGTGTAACTCTGTGTAGTGATAGAGAGACACCAGGAGAGAGAGAGAGAGAGAAAGGTGTGTAAATCTGTGTAGTGATAGAGAGACACCGGGAGAGGGAGAGAGAGAGAAAGGTGGGTAACACTGTGTAGTGATAGAGAGACACCAGGAGAGGGAGAGAGAGAGAAAGGTGTGTAACTCTGCGTTGTGATGGAGAGACACCGGTAGAGGGAGAGAGAGAGAAAGGTGTGTAACTCAGTGTAGTGATTCAGAGACACCAGGAGAGGGAGAGAGAAAGGTTTGTAACTCTGTGTAGTAATAGAGAGACACCAGGAGAGGGCGAGAGAGAGATAGGTGTGTAACTCTGTGTAGTGATAGAGAGACACCAGGAGAGGGAGAGATAGAGCAAGGTGTGTAACTCTGTGCAGTGATTGAGAGACACCAGGAGAGGGAGAGAGAGAAAGGTGTGTAACTCTGTGCAGTGATAGAGAGACATTAGGAGAGGGAGAGAGAGAAAAAGGTGTGTAACTCTGTGTAGTGATAGAGAGGCACAGGCTGAGGGAGAGAGAGGGAAAGGTGTGAAACTCTGTGTAGCGATAGAGAGACACCAGCAGAGAGAGAGAGAGAGAAAGGTGTGTAACTCTGTGTAGTGATAGAGAGACACCGGGAGAGGGAGAGGGAGAGAAACGTGAGTAACTCTGTGCAGTGATAGAGAGACACCATTAGAGGGAGAGAGAGAGAAAGGTGTGTAACTCTGTGTAGTGATAGAGAGACACCGGGAGAGGGAGAGAGAGAAAGCTTTGTAACTCTGTGCAGTGATAGAGAGACACCAGGAGAGTGTGAGAGAGAAAGGTGTGTAACTCTGTGCATTGATAGAGAGACACCAGCAGAGAGAGAGAGAGAGAGAGAAAGTTGTGTAACTCTGTGTAGTGTTAGAGAGACACCGGGAGAGGGAGAGAGAGAGAAAGGTGTGTAACTCTGTGTAGTGATAGAGAGACATCAGGAGAGGGAGAGAGAGAGAAAGGTGTGTAACTCTGTGTAGTGATAGAGAGACACCAGGAGAGGGAGAGAGAGAGAAAGGTGTGTAACACTGTGTAGTGTTAGAGAGACACCAGGAGAGGAATAGAGAGAGAAAGGTGTGTAACTCTGTGTAGTGATAGAGAGACACCAGGAGAGGGAGAGAGAGAGAAAGGTGTGTAACTCTGTGTAGTGATAGAGAGACACCGGGAGAGGAAGAGAGAGAGAAACGTGGGTAACTCTGTGTAGTGATAGAGAGACACCATTAGAGGGAGAGAGAGAGAAAGGTGTGTAACTCTGTGTAGTGATAGAGAGACACCGGGAGAGGGGGAGAGAGAGAAATGTGTGTAACTCTGTGCAGTGATAGAGAGACACGAGGAGAGGGAGAGAGAGAGAGAAAAGTGTGCAACTCTGTGTAGTGATAGAGAGACACCAGGAGAGGGAGAGAGAGAGAAAGGTGTGTAACTCTGTGTAGTGATAGAGAGACCCCAGGAGAGGGAGAGAGAGGAAAGGTGTGTAACTCTGTGTAGTGATAGAGAGACACCAGTAGAGGGAGAGAGAGAGAAAGGTGCGTAACTCTGTGTAGTGATAGAGAGACACCAGGAGAGGGAGAGAGAGAGAAAGGTGTGTAACTCTGTGTCGTGATAGAGAGACAACAGGAGAGGGAGAGAGAGAGAAAGGTGTGCAACTCTGTGTAGTGATAGACAGACACCAGGAGAGGGAGAGAGAGAGAATGGTGTGTAACTCTGTGTAGTGATAGAGAGACACCAGGAGAGGGAGAGAGAGAGAAAGGTGTTTAACTCTGTGTAGTGATAGAGAGACACCGGGAGAGGGGGAGAGAGAGAAAGATGTGTAACTCTGTGTAGTGATAGAGAGACACCGGGAGAGGGAGAGAGAGAGGAAGGTGGGTAACTCTGTGTAGTGATAGAGAGACACCAGGAGAGGGAGAGAGAGAGAAAGGTGTGTAACTCTGTGTTGTGATAGAGAGACACCGGGAGAGGGAGAGAGAGAGAAAGGTGTGTAACTCTGTGTAGTGATAGAGAGACACCAGGAGAGGGAGAGAGAGAGAACGGTGTGTAACTCTGTGTAGTGATAGAGAGACAACAGGAGAGGGAGAGGGAAATAAACGTGTGTAGCTCTGTGCAGTGATGGAGAGGCAACATGAGAGGGAGAGAGAGAGAAATGTGTGTAACTCTGTGTAGTAATAGAGAGACACCGGTAGAGGGAGAGAGAGAAAGGTGTGTAACTCAGTGTAGTGATAGAGAGACACCAGGAGAGGGAGAGAGAAATGTGTGTAACTGTGTGTAGTGATAGAGAGACACCAGGAGAGGGCGAGAGAGAGAAAGATGTGTAACTCTGTGCAGTGATAGAGAGACCCCAGGAGAGGGAGAGAGAGAGAAAGGTGTGTTATTCTGTGTAGTGATAGAGAGGCACAGGCTGAGGGAGAGCGAGGAAAAGGTGTGTAACTCTGTGTAGTGATAGAGAGACACCAGGAGAGGGAGAGATAGAGAAAGGTGTGTAACTCTGTGCAGTGATAGAGAGACCCCAGGAGAGGGAGAGAGAGAGAAAGGTGTGTTACTCTGTGTAGTGATAGAGAGGCACAGGCTGAGGGAGAGCGAGGAAAAGGTGTGTAACTCTGTGTAGTGATAGAGAGACACCAGGAGAGGGAGAGAGAGAAAGGTGTGTTACTCTGTGCAGTGATAGAGAGACACCAGGAGAGGGTGAGAGAGAAAGGTGTGTAACTCTGTGTAGTGATAGAGAGACACCAGCAGAGAGAGAGAGAGAGAGAAAGGTCTGTAACTCTGTGTAGTGATAGAGAGACACCGGGAGAGGGAGAGAGATAGAAAGGTGTGTATCTCTGTGTGGTGATAGAGAGACACCAGGAGAGGGAGAGAGAGAAAGGTGTGTAACTCTGTGTAGTGATAGAGAGACACCAGGAGAGGGAGAGAGAGAAAGGTGTTTAACTCTGTGTAGTGATAGAGAGACACCAGGAGAGGGCGAGAGAGAGAAAGGTGTGTAACTCTGTGTAGTGATAGGGAGACACCGGGAGAGGGAGAGAAAGAAAGGTGTTTAACTCTGTGTAGTGATAGGGAGACACCGGGAGAGGGAGAGAGAGAAAGATGTGTAACTCTGTGTAGTGATAGGGAGACACCGGGAGAGGAAGAGAGAGAGAAAGGTGTTTAACTCTGTGTAGTGATAGAGAGACACCAGGAGAGGGCGAGAGAGAGAAAGGTGTGTAACTCTGTGCAGTGATAGAGAGACACCGGTAGAGGGAGAGAGAGAAAGGTGTGTAACTCAGTGTAGTGATAGAGAGACACCAGGAGAGGGAGAGAGAAAGGTGTGTAACTCTGTGTAGTGATAGAGAGACACCAGGAGAGGGAGAGAGAAAGATGTGTAACTCTGTGTCGTGATAGAGAGACACCAGGAGAGGAAGAGAGAGAGAAAGGTGTGTAACTCTGTGCAGTGATAGAGAGACACCAGGAGAGCGTGAGAGAGCAAGGTGTGGGGTATATCAGTGAGTAAAAGTGAGGGGTGTGGTGTGCATCAGAGTGTCACAGTGAGGGGTGAGGGATGTGGAGTATATCAGTATGTTACAGTGAGGGGTATGGTGTATATCACATTGTTACAGTGAGTCACGTGGGATATAAGAGAGTTAGAGTGAGGGGTTTGGGGTATATCAGAGGGTAAAAGTGAGGGGTGTGGTATGTATCAGAATGTTACAGTGAGGGGTGAGGGATGTGGAGTATATCATTGTGTTACAGTGAGGGGTGTGGTGTATATCAGATTGTTACAGTGAGTCACGTGGGATATAAGAGAGTTAGAGTGAGGGGTGTGGGGTATATCAGAGTGTAAAAGTGAGGGGTGTGGTATGTATCAGAATGTTACAGTGAGGGGTGAGGGATGTGGAGTATATCAGTGTGTTACAGTGAGTGCTGTGGGGTATATTAGCGTGTTACAATGAGGGTTTTGAGGTATTTCAGAGTCTTAAAGTGAGGGTTGTGGGTTATATCAGAGTGTTACAGTGAGGGGTGTGGGGTATATAAGCGTTACAGAGAGGGTTGTGGGTTATATCAGAGTGTTACAGTGAGGGGTGTGGGGCATATCCGAGTGTTACAGTGAGGGTGTGGGGTATAACAGTGTGTTGCAGTGAGGGGTGTGCTATTTATTAGAGTGTTAAAGTGAGAGGTGTGGGATATAACAGAATGTTACAGTGAGGGGTGTTGGGCATGTCACAGTTTTACAGTGATGGGTGTGGGGTATATCAGAGTGTTACAGTGAGGGGTGTTGTGTATAAAAGTGTGTTACAGTGAGCGGTGTGGGCTATTTCAGAGTGTTACATTGAGGGATGTGGGGTATATCAGAGATTTACAACGAGAGGTGTGTGTTATAACAGATTGATACAGTGAGTGGTGTGGAATATAACAGAGTGATACAGTGACGGGTGTGGGGTATATCAGCGTGTTACATTGAGAGATGTGGGGAATAGCAGAGTTTAACAGTGAGGGGTATGCTGTATATCGGTGTGCTACAGTGAGCAGTATGGGGTATATTGGTGTGTTACAGTGAGGAGTGTGAGGTATAACAGTTTACAGTGAGGGGTGTGGGTTATATCAGTGTTACTGTGAGCGGTGTGGGGTATATCGCTGTGTTACAGTGAGGGGTATCTGGAGTATATGTGTGTCAATGTGAGGGGTGTTGGTCATATCAGAGTTGTGTTGGGTATATCAGTGTGTTACCGTGAGGGGAGTGGGATATATCGGTCCATTACAGTGAGGGGTGTGTGGGGTATATCAGAGTGCCAAGGTGGGGTGTGGTGTTGATCAGAGTGTTAAAGTGTGGTGCATGTGAAGAGTGTGGTATAACGGTGGGTCAGCGTGAGAGATTTGGGATATGTAAGAGGATTAAAGTGAGGTGAATATCAGCGTGTTACAGTGAGGGGTGTGGGGTACATCAGAGTGCTACTGTGAGGGGTGTGAGGTATATCGGTGTGTTACAGTAAGTTGTGAGGGGTGTGGGGTATATCAGATAGTTAAAGTGACAGATGTGGGCGACATCAGAATATTGCAGTGAGGGATTGTGGGTATATCACAGTGTTACAATGAGTGGTGTGGTGTATATCAGAGTATTATAGTGAGCGGTGAAGGCTATATCAGAGTGTTACATTTAGGGGTGTGGTGTATATCAGAGTTTTAAAGTGTGGTGCGTGTGGTGAGTGTGGTATATCGGTGGGTCAAAATGAGAGATTTGGGATATGTAAGAGAGGATTAAAGTGAGGTGAATATCAGCGTGTTAAAGTGAGGGGTGTGGGGTATATCAGAGTGTTGCCATGAGGGATGTTGGGTATATCAGAGATAATGTGAGTGGTGTCGTGTTAAGTATTACAGAAGCGTGAGTGGGGTGTTAAAGTCAGGGGTCTGTGGTTTATCTGAGTGTCACTGTGAAGGTGTGGGGTGTATCAGAGAGCGTTAGAGTGAGGGGTGTGGAGTATATGAAAGGTACAGTAAGGGATGATGGGTATATTAGATTGTTACATTTTGGGCGACAGAGAGAGAGAGCCGCCTGACTACACACACACACACCCCTCCCCACACACACACCCCTCCCCACACACACATCCCTCCCCACACACACACCCCTCCCCACACACACCTCCCTCCCCCTCACACACACCCTCCCCCACCCACACCCCTCCCCACACACAATTCACAATTCACAATTCAAATCGCTTTACTGGCACGATAAGTTACACCTTATGTTGCCAAAGCATCAAAATACATTTATGGTTGAGCACATAAACGCAGTTCTATTCATACAGTGTATAAACAGGTATATCCCTGAGTGTATAAATATACATTCGCATTGTTTATATATATTCATGTCTTAGTTTACTGGTTGTCCCTCTGTTCATGGTAAGCTGTAACATAGTGTGCCGCCAGTGTTACACAGCTTCTCTCCTCTCCCAGTAGGAATGGGAGTTTTTGGTTGTCATTCAGATTTCTGAATTCAGGGCATATTTGTGAGAATTTTTGGTAGAAATTCTCCCTGATGTCCTGATATTTTCCACAGGCTGTGAGGAAGTGCATCTCTGTCTCCACTACTCCCTGACTGCGGTGAGAGCATATCCTGTCTTAGAGTCATAGAGTCATAGAGTAATACAGCACGGATAGAGGCCCTTCGGCCCATCGTGTCCGCGCCGGCCATCAAGCCCTGTCTAATCTAATCCCATATTCCAGCATTTGGCCCGTAGCCTTGTATGCTATGGCATTTCAAGTGCACATCCAAATGCTTCTTAAATGTTGTGAGGGTTTCTGCCTCCACAACCCTTTCAGGCAGTGAGTTCCAGACTCCAACCACCCTCTGGGTGAAAAAGTTCTTTCTCAAATCCCCTCTAAACCTCCCGCCCTTTACCTTGAATCTATGCCCCCTAGTTATTGACCCCTCTACTAAGGGAAAAAGCTCCTCAGCATCCATCCTATCTATGCCCCTCATAATTTTGTACACCTCAATCATGTCCCCCCTCAGCCTCCTCAGCTCCAAGGAAAACAAACCCAACCTGCCCAGTCTCTCTTCATAGCTGAAGCGCTCCAGCCCTGGTAACATCCTGGTGAACCTCCTCTGCACCCTCTCTAACGCGATCACATCCTTCCTGTAGTGTGGCGACCAGAACTGCACACAATATTCCAGCTGTGGCCTAACCAGTGTTTTATACAGCTCCATCATAACCTCCTTGCTCTTATATTCAATGCCTCGGCTAATGAAGGCAAGTATCCCATATGCCTTTTTTACCACCTTATCCACCTGTTCCGCCGCCTTCAGGGATCTGTGTACTTGCACACCCAGATCCCTCTGACCCTCCGTCTTGCCTAGGGTCTTTCCATTCATTGTGTATTCCTTTGCCTTGTTAGTCCCCCCAAAGTGCATCACCTCGCACTTTTCCGGGTTAAATTCCATTTGCCACTGTTCCGCCCATCTGACCAACCCATCTATATCGTCCTGCAGACTGAGGCTACCCTCCTCGCTATTTACCACCCTACCAATTTTTGTATCATCCGCGAACTTACTGATCATACCCTTTACATTCATATCCAAGTCATTAATGTAGACCACAAACAGCAAGGGACCCAGCACCGATCCCTGTGGTACCCCACTGGCCACAGGCTTCCAGTCACAAAAACAACCTTCGACCATCACCCTCTGCCTTCTGCCACTAAGCCAGTTTTGTATCCAATGTGCCAAGGCACCCTGGATTCCATGGGCTCTTACCTTCTTGACCAGTCTCCTGTGCGGGACTTTATCGAAGGCCTTACTGAAATCCATGTATACCACATCGACTGCGTTACCCTCATCCACACACCTAGTCACCCCCTCAAAAAATTCAATCAAATTAGTCAGACATGATCTTCCCTTGACAAAGCCATGTTGACTATCCCTGATTAATCCTTGCCTCTCCAAGTGGAGACAAATTTTGTCCCTCAGGATTTTTTCCAATAATTTTCCTACCACTGATGTTAGGCTCACTGGCCTGTAGTTCCCCGGTTTTTCCCTACTACCCTTCTTGAATAATGGTACTACATTAGCGGTTCTCCAGTCCTCTGGCACATCCCCTGTGGCCAGAGAGGTCCTGAATATATGTGTTAGAGCCCCCGCAATCTCCTCCTTTGCCTCACACAGCAGCCTGGGATACATTTCATCCGGGCCTGGGGATTTATCCATTTTTAGGCCAGCTAAAACCGCCAATACCTCCCCCCGCTCGATGTTAATATGTTCGAGCATATCACAGTCCCCCCGCCCTATTTCTATGTCTACATCGTCCTTCTCCATAGTGAAAACAGATGCAAAAAATTCATTTAGAACCCCTCCTACATCTTCCAGCTCCACACACAGATTGCCACTTTTGTCCCTAATGGGCCCTATTTTTTCCCTAGTTATCCTCTTACCCTTAATATACTTATAAAACATCTTCGGATTTTCCTTTATTTTGCTTGCCAGTGTTATTTCATGGCCCCTCCTTGATCTCCTAATTTCTTTTTTAAGTATCCCCCTGCACTTTTTGTACTCCTCTAGGGCTTCCTCCGTCTTTAGCCTTTTGTATCTACCAAAAGCCCTCCTTTTTTTCTTCTCTTGGCAGCCTGGTCTGCCTGTGTTTGCCTTTTTCGATCGCTAGGCTATGTTCGCTAAGTCTGTACCTTGTCAAGGTTCTTCTCAGTTTGTTATCCTTTACCATGGTCAGGTAATCAGTTATGTTGTATTGCCTGTTTAGGGCCAAGTAGCAATTGAGTTTGCTTTGGGTTTTAGTTTTTTCTGCCCAATATGTCAGATATTTTTCCTTTTGCTTAGCGACGATTGTGTTGGGTCGAATTCTTTGTGTTACCCTGTCACTCTCCTGGGGCTGGTTATTGTTAGTATTGTTAGTCGGTACTTCACTGAGTCCCAGGACTAGTTGACTGAGGGTATTCTTCTTTATGGTCAGCTCTTGGCATTTCAGGGCGTCGTAGTGATAGCATTGGGGGTTGCTCATTTGTAGGTGATTCCAAAATTTGGTGGCTCTTTTTTGGATAGTGATTATTAATGGTTATTGGCCTAGTTCCGCCCTGCATGCATTGTTTACTGTTTTCCTTTGAGTCCGGAGGATACTTTTACAGAATTATTTTACAGAATACTTTTACAGAATACACACACCCCTCCCCACACACACTCCTCCTCACACACACCCCTCCCCACACACACATCCCTCCCCACACACACACCGTCCCCCACTCACACCTCCCTCCCCCACACACACACTGTCCCCCAACCACACCCCTCCCCACACACACCCCTCCCCACACACACCCCTCCCCACACACGCACCCCTCCACACACACACCTCCTTCACCCACACCCCTCCCCACAAACACCCCTCCCCACACACACCCTCCCCCACCCACACCCATCCCCACACACACCCTCCCCCACCCACACCCATCCCCACACACACCCCTCCCCACACACACCCCTTCCACACACACACCTCCCCACACACACACCCCTCCCCACACACACCTCCCTCCCCCACACACACACACTCTCCCCCACCCACACCCCTCCCCACACACGCAGCCCTCCCCACACACACCTCCTTCACCCACACCCCTCCCCACAATCAACCCTCCCCACACACACCCTCCCCCACCCACACCCCTCCCCACACACACACACCCTCCCCACACACACATCCCTCCCCCACCCACACCCCTCCCCACACACACCCCTTCCCACACACACACCCCTCCCCACATACACACCTCCCCACACACACACCCCTCCCCACACACACACCTCCCCACACACACCTCCCTCCCCCACCCACACCCCTCCCCACACACACCCCTTCCCACACACACACCTCCCCACACACACACCCCTCCCCACATACACACCTCCCCACACACACACCCCTCCCCACATACACACCTCCCCACACACACACCCCTCCCCACATACACACCCCCCCACACACACACCCTCCCACACACACACCTCCCCACACACACCCTCCCTCCCCCACCCACACCCCTCCCCACACACACCCCTTCCCACACACACACCTCCCCACACACACCTCCCTCCCCCACACACACACCCTCCCCCACCCACACCCCTCCCCACACACACACCTCCCCACACACACCTCCCTCCCCCACCCACACCCCTCCCCACACACACCCCTTCCCACACACACACCTCCCCACACACACACCTCCCCACACACACCCCTCCCCACACACCCCTCGCCAAACACACCCCTCCCCACACACACCCCTCCCCACACACACCCCTCCCCACACACATCCCTCCCCACACACACACCTCCCCACACAAACCTCCCTCCCCCACCCACACCCCTCCCCCCACACACACCCCTTCCCACACACACACCTCCGCACACACACCTCCCTCCACCACACACACACCCTCCCCCCCACACACCCCTCCCCACACACCCCTCGCCAAACACACCCCTCCCCACACACACACCTCCCCACAGACACACCCCTCCCCGCAGACACACCCCGCCCCCACACACACCCCTCGCAACACACACACCCCTCCCCACACACACACCCCTCCTACACACACACCCCTCCCCAGACACAATCCCTCCTCACACACACCCCTCCCCATGCACACCTCTCCCCACACACTACCCTCCCCCACACACTCCCCTCCCCACACACACCCCTCCCCATGCACACCTCTCCCCACACACAACCCCTCCCCACACACAACCCTCCCCACACACACTTCACTCCCAAGCACACATCTCTCACCACACACACACCCTCCCCACACACACCCCTCCCCACACATACCCCTCCCCCACACACACCCCTCCCCACACACACCCCTCTCCACACACACCCCTCCCCCACACACACCCCTCCCCACACACACACCCCTCCCCCACACACACCCCTCCCCACACACACCCCTCTCCACACACACCCCTCCCCCACACACACCCCTCCCCACACACACACCCCTCCCCAGACACACCCCTCCCCACACACACAACTCCCCACACACACACCCCTCCCCATACACAACCCTCCCCATGCACACCTCTCCCCACACACAACCCATCCCCACACACACCTCTCCCCACACACACCCCACTCCCAAGCACACATCTCTCACCACACACACCCCCTCCCCACACACACCGCCCAACACACACACCCCTCCACCACACACACCCCTCCCCACAACCACCCCTCCCCAGACACACCCCACCTCACACACACCCCTCCCCCACACACACACCGTCCCCACACACACCCTTCCCCACACACACACCTCTGCCACACAAACACACCTCACCCCACACACTCCACTGCCCCCACACACACACCCTCCCCACACACACCCCTGCACCCACACACACCCCTGCCCCCACCCACACCCCTCCCCCACACACAGAACTCCCCCACACACACCTCCTCCACACACACATCCTCCGCGCACACACTCCTCCCCACACACACACCCTCCCACACACACCCCTCCCCACACACACCCCTCCCAACACACACCACTCCCCACACACTCCCCTCCCCACACACACACCACTCCCCACACACACCCCTCCCCACACACACACCCCTCCCGACAAACACACCCCTCCCCAGACACACCCCACCTCACACACACCCCTCCCCCACAAATTCAACCCTCCCCCACATACACCCCACCCCACACACACAACCCTCCCTACACACACACCCCTCCACACACACACACCCCTCCCCAAACACACACCTCCCCACACACAAACCGCTCCGCACACACACCCCTCCCCACGCTCACAACCATCCCCCCACAAACAACCCTCCCCACACACACACACCTCCCCAAACACACACCACTCCCCACACGCACACCCCTCCCCGCCCACACACCCAGCCCCCACACACACTCCTCCCCAGGCACACCCCTCCCCACACAAACCACCCTCCCCACGCACACTACAACCTCCCCACACTCATACATACTACTCCCCATACACACCCCACTCCCCAAACCACCCCCGTCCCCATGCACACAACCCCTCCCACAAACGCACACACACAGCCCTCCCTACACACAACCTCCTCCCCTTACACACCCCACACCTCCCCACACACACACCCCTCCCCACACACACCGCCCCTCCCCACACACACACCCCCTCCACACACACACACCCCTCCCCAAATACACCCCACCCCTCCACACACAAACACCCCTCCCTACACACAACCCCCTCCCCATACACACCCCTCCCCACACACATACCCCTTCCCACACACACACCCCGTCCCCACACACACACCCCATCCCCACACACACACCTCACACCATACACCCCCCACACCTCCCCACACACACACCCCTCCCCAAACACACCCATCACCACACACACCCCTCATCCACACACGCAGAGCCCCTTCCCCACACACACACTCCCTTCCCCCGCACACACCCCCTCCCCACACACACACCCCATCCCCACACACACACCTCACACCATACACCCCCCACACCTCCCCACACACACACCCCTCCCCAAACACACCCATCACCACACACACCCCTCACCCACACACGCAGTGCCCCTTCCCCACACACACACTCCCTTCCCCCACACACACCCCCTCCCCACACACACACCCCATCCCCACACACACACCTCACACCATACACCCCCCACAACTCCCCACACACACACCCCTCCCCAAACACACCCATCACCACACACACCCCTCACCCACACACGCAGTGCCCCTTCCCCACACACACACTCCCCTCCCCCACACACACCCCTCCCCACACACACCCCTCCCCACACACACACCTCCTCACAAACACCCCTCCCCACAAGCGCACCCCTCCACGACATACACCCCACCCCACACACACACCCCTCCCCACACAACCCTCGCCACACACACATCCCTCCCCAGACACACTCCTCTCCCCACACACAGACCCCCCACACACACACCCCTCACCCCTCACCACACACAACCCTCCCCACACACACACCTCTCCCCACACACAACACTCACCCCCACACACACCTCCCCACACACACAGCCCTGCCCCCCACACACACACCTCCCCACACGCACAACCCTCCCCCACACACCCCTCACCACACAAAAAGCCCTCCGCCGCACACACACCCCTTCACAAACACATCCCTCCCCCCACACACACACCTCCCCACACACACACCCCTCCCTATACACACATACCTCCCGGACCACATACACCTCCCCACACGCACACCTCTCCCCACACACACACACCTTCGCAAACACACACCACTCCCCACACGCACACCCCTCGCCACACACACACATCCCCGCGCACACCCCTCCCCACAACCACCCCTCCACACACAAACTCTCCTCTCCACACACACCCATCCCCACACACACCCCTCCCCAACGTCACAACTCTCCCACCACAAACATCCCTCCCCACACACACACACCTCACCAAACAGACACCACTCCCCACATGCACACCCCTCCCCACACACACACCCCTCCCCCACACACTCTCCTCCCCACACTCACCCCTCCCCACATCCACAACCCTCCCCCCACACACAGCCCTCCCGACACACACACCCCTCCCACACACACACCCCACCCCCACACACACACCCTTCCCCAGACAGAGACACCTCCCCAAACATCCCCTCCCCACACACACACCTCCCCAAACACAACCCTCCCCACACACAATCCTCACCAAACATACCCCACCCCACACACACCCCTCACCTCAGCCGCACACCTCCCCAGAAACACCCCTCCCTCACACACACACCACTCCCCACACACACCCCTCCCCACACAGATCCCTCCCCCCACACACACAACCCTCCCCACACACACACCCCTCCCCACACACACACTCCTCCCCACACTCACCCCTCCCCACATCCGCAACCCTCCCCCCACACACAGCCCTCCCCACACACACACCCCTCCCACACACACACCCCACCCCCACACACACACCCTTCCCCAGACAGAGACACCTCCCCAAACATCCCCTCCCCACACACACCCCTCCCCATACACACCCCTCCCCACACACACTCAACCCTCCCCACACCCACCACTCCCCACACACACCGCTCCCCACACACACCCCTACCCACACACACCCCTCCCCACACACACACAACACTCCCCACACACACACTCCACCCCACACACACCGCTCCCCACACACACCCCTCCCCACAGACACACAACCCTCCCCACACACACAACCCTCCCCACAAACACACCACTCCCCACACACACCCCTCACCCACACACACACCCCTCCCAGACACACACATCAAACCCCACAAAAACCCCTCCCCTCACACACCACTCCCCACACACGCCCCTCCACACACACACACACCTCCCCAAACACACTCCCCTCCCCACACACACCCCTCCATACACACACCCTTTCACACACACAAAACCCTCCCCACACATACATCCCTCCTCAGACATACCCCTGCACCACACATACACCCCTCCCCACACACACCCTTGCCCATACATAACCCTCCCCACACACACCCCTCCCCACACATAACCCTCGCCACACACACAACACTCCCACACACACAATAATACAATACAATACAAATCGCTTTATTGGCATGATAAGGTACATCTTATGTTGCCAAAGCATCAAAATACATTTATGGTTGAACACATAAACGCGGTTCCATTCATACAGTGTATAAACAGCTATATCCCTGAGTTTATAAATATATTTTCGCCTTGTTTATATATACTCTTGTCTTAGTTTACTGGTTGTCCCTCTGTTCATGGCAAGCTGTAACATAGTGTGCCGCCAGTGTTACACAGCTTCTCTCCTCCCCCAGTAGGAATGGGAGTTTTTGGTTGTCAGTCAGATTTCTGAATTCAGGGCATATTTGTGAGAATTTTTGATAGAAATTCTCTCTGATGCCCTGATATTTTCCACAGCCTCTGAGGAAGTGCATCTCTGTCTCAACTACTCCCTGACTGCAGTGAGAGCATATCCTGTCTTCTCTTGGCAGCCTGGTCTGCCTGTGTCTGCCTTTTTCGATCGCTAGGCTATGTTCGCTAAGTCTGTACCTTGTCAAGGTTCTTCTCAGTTTGTTATCCTTTACCATGGTCAGGTAATCAGCTATGTTGTATTGTCTGTTTAGGGCCAAGTAGCAATTGAGTTTGCTTTGGGTTTTTGTTGTTTCTGCCCAATATGACAGATATTTTTCCTTTTGCTTAGCGACGATTGTGTTGGGTCGAATTCTTTGTGTTACCCTGTCACTGTCCTGGGGCTGGTTATTGTTAGTATTGTTATTAGTTACTTTATTGAGTCCCAGGACTAGTTGACTGAGGGTATTCTTCTTTATGATCAGCTCTTGGCATTTCAGGGCGTCGTCGTGATAGCATTGGGGGTTGCTCATTTGTAGGTGATTCCAAAATTTGGTGGCTCTTTTTTGGATAGTGATTATTAATGGGTATTGGCCTAGTTCCGCCCTGCATGCGTTGTTTACTGTTTTCCTTTGAGTCCGGAGGATACTTTTACAGAATTCCGCATGTAGGATCTCAATTGGGTTTTTGTCCCATTTTGCAAAATCTTGTTGTGTTAGTGGTCCCCAGACCTCACTGCCATAGAGTGCAATTGGTTCAATTACTGATTTGAAAATTTTGAGCCAAATGCTAATTGGGATTTCTATTTGGATTGATTTTTTGATGGCACAGAAAGCCCTTCTTGCTTTCTCTTTCAGTTCATTCACAGCCAGTTTGAAGTTTCCCGTAGAACTGATTTTTAAGCCCAAGTATGTGTAGTGAGTGGTTTGTTCAATTTTGGTTGTTCCTACTGTGAAATTTATTGTGGGTCCATGTTGTTTGGATCTTTGCTGGAACACAAGGACTTTGGTTTTTTGGGGATTTATTGTCAGGGCCCAAGTCTGGCAGTACGACTCCAGCAGGTCCAGGTTCTGCTGTAGACCCTCCTTAGTTGGTGACAGCAGAACCAGGTCGTCGGCATAGAGGAGGAATTTAACCTTGGATTCATATAGGGTGAGGCCGGGTGCTGTAGATTGTTCAAGTAGTTTTGCCAATCCATTAATGTAAATATTAAAGAGTGTCGGTGAGATTGGCGAGCCCTGCGTCAGCCCCCGCCCCTGTGGGAAGTATTTTGTTTGTTTGTCTCCAATTTTAACTGCACATTTATTGTTTGTATACATTGATTTAATTACATCATATGTTTTCCCTCCTACCCCGCTTTCGATAAGTTTCAGGAATAAACCGTCATGCCAGATGGAGTCGAAAGCCTTCTGGAAATCTACAAAGCATGCGTAGATTTTGCTTTTGTTATGGTGAACGTGTTTGTCAATTAGGGTCTGTAGGGTGAAGATATGATCGGATGTTCTATAGTTTGGCAGGAATCCAATTTGGCTTTTACTCAAGCTCTCCTCCCCACACAAACACCCCTCCCTACACACACAGCCGTCCCCCACTCTCCTCCCCACACACACACCCCTCCCTACACACACAGCCCTCCCCCACACATGCCCCCCTCCACACATATACACTCCTCCCCATACACACCGCACTACCCACACGCACACCCGTCCCCACGCACACTACCACCTCCCCATACACACCCCACTCCCCACACACACCCCCGTCCCCACGCACACACCCCCACCCACAAACACACATACCCCTCCTTACACACAACCCCCTCCCCACACACACCCACCTCTCCCCACACACACAGCCCCCTCCCCACACACACCCCCCCTCCCCACACACACACCCTACTCACAAACACCATCCCTCCCCATACAAACCCCACCCCTCCCCACACACACACCCCTGCACACACACACCCCCTCCCCACACACACATCCCCTCCCCACACACACATGCCCCACCCCATACACACCCCACCCCTCCCCACACACACACCCCTCCCAAAACTCAACCCATCAACACACACACCCCTCACCCACACATACACAGCCCCTTCCCCACACTCACAACCCCCTACACACACACCCCTCCCCACACACACACACCCCTCCCCCACACACACCCCTCCCCACACACACCCCTCCCCACACACACCCCAGTCCTCCCCACAAACACCCCCTTCCCCACAGCCCCCCTCCCCACACACTCCCCTGACACACACACACCCCTCCCCACACACACCGCTCACCCCACACACACCCGATTAATTAAGAGGGGGAAAAAAGTTTATGAGTCTAAGCTTCCAGGGAACATAATAACTGACTGTAAAAGCTTCTGCAGATGAGTGAAGATAAAAAGATTGATGAAATCAAGTGTAGGTCTCTTACAGTCAGAATATGGGGAATTATATTGCGGAAGAGGGAAATGGCAGACAAATTAAATGCCTACTTTGGTTCTGTCTTCATAAAGGACGACACAAATAACCTCCCAGAGATGTCAGGGAAAATAGGGTGTAATGAGAGGGTGGCACTGAATGAAATCAGTATCTGTAGTGAAATGTTGTTAAGGAAATTGACAGGATTGAAGGCCGATACATCTCCAGGGCCTGATGCTCTACATCCTAGGGTACATAAGGAAGAGGCCCAACAATAGTAGATGCATTGCTGGTCGTCAACCAAAATGCCATATATTCTGGAACAGTTCCCATGGATTGGAGGGTAGCTAATGTAACCACACCATTTAAAAAAGTTGGTAGAGCAAAAACAGGGAATTATTGACCAGTAAGCCTGACATCGGTAGTGGGGAAAATGCTAGATTCCATTATAAAAGATTTAATAGCAGAGCACTTGGAAAACAGCGACAGGATCAGACAAAGTCAACCTGAATTTACAAAAGGTAAATCATGCTTGACTAATCTACTGGAATTTCTTGAGGAAGTGACTGGTTGAAGTGCCAAATAACAGCCTAAATCCAAGAGGTTAAAGGTTAAAACTAAAGGCTTTTATTAAGTAAGAAAATGGAATCAAGTTAACACAGGGCAACCATCATTCATCACCGACCCAGCACTTTTGAGTAAGACCCAGCTCTTATCGTAAGACTCACACCAATCCGGGAGATCCAGAGGGGCGAGGCTAGGGAGGAGCATTAGTGGTTACACCTGTAGAACATTCCAGACATTAACAAGTACAACAAAAACAGACAATACAAATGCCAGAACACAGTTATTTCATTACATTTACCCTCTGCTATAGATTCAGTCTGTGATGAGGTCTTATAGTCCTCTGGGAATGACGTAACTCTTGCTGAGGCTCCTCCCAGAGTGCTAACTCCGGTTCATTCGAATTCCCAGAATCATCAGTGTTTTCCACACTGAGGGTTTGTGCCTCTAAAGGTCCGATACCACGATTGAAAACTCTACTCTCAGAGTCAAACTCTTTTCGAGCTCCAGCAGGTGCAAGATCTTTAATAGAGACCATATCCTCTCGCCCATCTGGATATTGAATGTACGCATACTGGGGATTAGCTTGGAGGAGTTGCACTTCCTCCACCAGTGGATTAGTCTTGTGGCCTCTCACATTTCTGCGCAACAGCACAGGACCCGTGGTCGTCAACCATGTGGGTAACTATACTCCATCAGTAGCTTTTCTTGGAAAACTAAACATCCTTTCATGAGGGGTGGCATTCGTCGCTGTACTCAAAGGAGACCTTATGGAATGCAGCACGTCTGGCAGGACATGCTGCCAGCGAGAGGTCGGCAGGCCTTGCGACTTCAGAGACTGTAGGATATCCTTCCACACTGTCGCATTTTCTTTCTCGACCTGCCCATTACCACGAGGGTTATATCTGGTGGTTCTACTCGTTGCAATCCATTTCGATAGCAAAAACTGTCGCAATTCTTCGCTCATAATGGAAGAAACCCTACCACTATGTATATAGTTAGGCATGCCAACAAGGAAAACAGTTGGCAAAGGCATTTATTTACAACAGCACTAGTCACATCCGAACAGGGGATGACAAAGGGAACCGGGAGTACTCGTCTATAATTTTAAGAAAATAGACATTACGGTCGCTCGATGGAAGGGGACCTTTAAAATCGAGGCTGAAACTCTCAAATGGTTGAGTTGCTTTAATAAGATGAGCTGGCTCGGACGGCTTATAGAAGCGGGGTTTGCATTCAGCACAAACCAGACAGGTTCTAGTCATTGTCTGGACCTCCTCAATAGAGTAGGGTAGATTGTGGGACTTAATGAAGAGGTTCATTCTGGTAACCCCAGGGTGGCAGAGTGCGTCATGGAGACTTTGAAGCTTATCTATACTTAGACTAGCACATACTCCCCGTGACAAAGCATCCGATGGCTCATTAAATACTCCAGGCCTGTACTGGATATCATCGTCATATGTTGACAGTTCTATTCGCCATCTTAAAATCTCATCATTTTTGATCTTGCCTCTCTGCTTAGTATTAAACATATAGGCCACAGATCGCTGGTCAATAATGAGCGTAAAACGTTGGCCAGCGAGACAATGTCTCGAATGCCTGACTGCTTCGATAATCGCCTGTGCCTCCTTTTCCACTGAAGAATGTCGAACTTCTGTTCCTTGCAATGTACGAGAGAAGAAAGCTACTGGTCTACCAGTTTGGTTAAGAGTTGCTGCCAATGCAAAATCAGATGCATCACTTTCCACTTGAAAAGGGATCGTCTCATCCACGTCACATACCATTGCCTTCTCAATGTCCAGTTTGATATTAAAGAAAGCCTCCTGAGCTTCCACCAATAGCGGTAAAGACATCGACTTAATAAGAGGTCGTACTTCACCTGAGTAGCTAGCCACCCACTGGGCATAATACGAGAAGAATCCCAGACACCTTCTTAAAGCTTTTACAGTGTGAGGTAAAGGTAATTCCTTAAGTGAGCGTAATCTTTCAGGATCTGGCCCGATTACCCCATTCTCCACAATGTAACCAAGAATCCACAAACGTGTAATGTTGAAGGTACACTTTTTTTCATTGTAGGTCAGGTTTAACCTCTTAGCAGTCTCTAGGAACTTCGCGAGATTTTGATCATGCTCCCGTTGGTCGTGCCCACAGATAGTAACATTGTCCAGGTACGGGAATGTTACTTCCAACGCGTATTCATCCACCATACGATCCAACTCCCATTGGAAGACGGATACCCCATTCGTCACTCCAAAGTGCACCCGAAGGAATTGGTACAGGTGCCCATTAGCTTCGAAGGCTGTATAAGGTCGGTCTTCTATTTTAATGGGGAGTTGATGATAGGCAGACTTTAAATCAATGGCGGAGCACACACGATACTGAGCTATCTGTTTCACCATCTCAGAAATATGAGGCAAAGCATAGGCATCTAATTGGGTATACAAGTTTATAGTCTGGCTATAATCGACCACAAGTCTTTTCATTCACTAGTTTTAACCACCATCACCTGGGCACGCCACGGGCTATTACTATGTTCATGATTCCCTCCCGTTGAAGCCTTTCCACTTCCTCTTTTATAATTTTTTTATCTTCTGAACAATACCGTCGACTCTTAGTCACTATAGGACTACAATTAGGAGCAAGGTTCATGAACAAAGAAGGCGGACTTACTTTTAAAGTAGAAAGCACGCAGACTGTGAGCGGAGGCTGAGATCCACCATATTAAGGGTGACGCTCTCATGCTAAAACTGGAAGTCCAAGCCTAAAATTAAGTTCACACACAACTGAGGTTATATGAGGAGTTAAAAGTCCTTATACTCCGTATCCTTAACGGTCAATGTGACTTTACAATATCCAGTTACCTCCGAAGTAAGGGACTTGGACGCCATCACGATTTCACTTCGAGTAGGATACACCTTCAATGAACAGGAGTTAACAAGGCTGGGGTGTATAAAACTTTCAATACTGCCACAGTCTATCAAACACCCAGGAGGACGACCATTAATCTTCATGTCCATCATAGATTTCAACAAGGAACACAGTGTGGTCTGGTCAACCGTAACCGAGGTGAGAGTAAAATGATAGGCAGCAGCAGAAAAGACATCGGGTACAGGATTACCCTTACACACTTTACTAAAATGTCCCCGTTTCTTACATTTAAAACAGGTAGCCTCTCTGGCAACGCATCTTTGCCTGGGGTGTTTAAATTGGCCACAAAAATAACAACACTTAGACCCAAGGGGTACAGCTGCAAGAATAGGATTAAGTGGAGTCTCCATTGGTGTTATGGATGCCTCCATACTCGGAACACACGAGGCTGAGAAAGACGCATGGGCTGATGCATACACTTCTAAATTCTTCTGGGCTACATCTAATTATCGAGCAGTAGCGACGACAGTTTTTAAAACTAACGAGTCATTCTCAAGGAGTCTCTGTCTAATGTAATTAGATCGTAGGCCAGATATAAAAGAATTGTGGATGGCTTCTTCCTGATACAATATGGCAGAGACAGCCTTGTAGTTGCAATCCTTAGCCAAAGCCTTAAGGTCCTGCAGGAAATCGTCCAGGAATTCCTCGGGTATTTGCCTGCGAGTAAACAAACAATACCTGGCATATACTTTGTTAACCGACTTAAGGTACTGGGTCTTAAGGGCTGCGAGGTCCTCTTCATTCTTCATATGTTGTAATATCTTCAATTATAGAGTGAGTTTGAAGACCTACCAAGTTGGTTAGAAGACCCAACCTGTCAACCGTTGGATCGAACGATGCGATGAAGTATTCAAAACATCGAAGCCAATGCGTAAATTTCTTCGACGCATCTGCTGAATGGAGATCGATATCAGACGCTCTGGTTTCAAAAATCGATCCACCTTCCAAAAGTTGTTACTTAATAAAATTGAAGTGCCAAATAACAGCCTAAATCCAAGAGGTTAACGCTTAAAACTAAAGGCTTTTATGAAGTAAGAACATGGCATCAAGTTAACACAGGGCAACCATCATTCCTCACCGATCCAGACCTCATGAGTAAGACCCAGCTCTTATAAGTAAGACTCACACCAATCCGGGAGATACAGAGGGGCGGGGCTAGGGAGGAGCATTAGTGGTTACACCTGTAGAACATTCCAGACATTAACAAGTACAACAACAACTGAAAATACAAATGCCAGAACAGAGAGTTATTTCATCACACTGGTAGAACAGATAAGGTAGATAAGGTGGTGTATTTGGACGTTCAGAAGGCTTTCGTTAAGGTCCCGCATAAGAGATTAGGGTGCAATTTTAAAGCACATGGAATTGGGGGTAAGGTACTGACTTGGATAGAGAACTGGTTGGCCGGGAGCAAGCAAAGTGTTGGTATTTGACAAATTTATTGGAGTTCATTGAGGATGTAACTAGTGGAGTAGAAATAGGGGAACCGGTAGTTGCGGTGTATCTCGATTTTCAGAAGGCCTTCAATATGGTCCCACGCAAGAGGTTTGTGAGCAAATTAGGGCACATGGACTTGGGGTTAATATACTAGCATGGATTGAGAGTTGTTTAACTTACAGAAAAGAAAGTTGATGCACTATCAATTACTACAAAAGACTGGGAGTTAAGTGAGTAACAAACAAGCTTTTATTACCAAAGAACAGAGCGTGCCTCTCGTGGTTGCCTGGTATCCAAAAGGGCAGGGGGCTGCCGAGCAGTCACCTTTATACCCGGCCATGTGGGTGGAGCCAGGGGCGGAGTCAGCTGAGGCATGTACAGAAAAGTACAACAATGTGCAAGAGTGAACAACAGTGAACAACAATACTAACACAGTGAACAACAATACTAACAACAGTGGTTTACCACATTCACCCCTTGTTTAGAATTGAGTCCGGCGGGGTGAAGTGCACTAAAAGATCGTGTACTGAAGTCTATCAGGAGGCCTTGTAAGCCGTCCTGAGTGTCTCAGCAGCGGCGGTGATGGTGCAGCATCCAACGTTGAACCCGGTGTCTCGTTTAGAGGAGATGTAGCCGGTGGTGGGCCCTGGGGCTGCTGCATGCCGTCGACAGGGTTCGGAGCGCGGGTAATGGGAGGTAGCGATGGTAGTCTCTCAGAGGCACCCGAAGGTGCGAGGTCTCGTGCGGGGACTGTGTCCTGGGGGTAGGCATGAGCAGCGGTGGGTGGCGAAGAGGGTGTTTCAGGAGCACCCACAGGTGCGAGGTCTCGAATGGAGACTGTGCCCTCCCGCCCGTCCGGGTACACCACGTAAGCATACTGCGGGTTGGCGTGGAGGAGGCTCCCCCTCTCGACCAGGGGGTCCGCCTTATGGGTCCTCATGTGCTTCCGCAGTAGGACGGGTCCTGGAGAGGTCAGCCATTTTGGTAGCAAAATCCCCGACGTGGACTTCCTGGGGAAGGAGAACATTCTCTCGTGAGGAGTGGTGACCGAGCAGCGACCAAATGGAATGGAGCGCTGCAGGGAGCTGGTGGTATGCCGACTTCAGATCAATCGTCGAGAACAACTGGTATTGTGCTATCTGATTGACCATGTCAGATATGCGGGGAAGTGGATATGCATCCAGCTAGGTGTAGCGGTTGATCATCTGGCTGTAGTCAATAACGAGGCGCTGTTTGCCGCCAGCCTTCACCACCACCACTTGTGCTCGCCATGGGCTATTGCTGCTCTCGATAATCCCTTCATTCAGGAGTCTCGCTACCTCGGATTTAATGAAGCCCCTATCCCCGGCACTGTAACGCCTACTTTTGATAGCGATGGGCTTACAGTCGCGGGTGAGGTTAGCGAACAAGGAGGGGGGGGAGACTTTAAGGGTGGAGAGGCTGCAAATGGCGCGCGGCGGGTGATTTAAAAACTGCTGGCTGCAGACTGTGAGAGGGGGGAGGGGTCCACTGTACGCTAAAGTGACACTCTTAAGGTGGCACTAAAAATCCAACCCCAGTAGGACGGCAGCGCAGAGATGGGGCAGGACTAGAAGTTTAACATTTTTGTATTCAGTACACCACACTGAAAGAGTCACCATACAGTAGCCACCGATGTCCGCTGACTGGGCTTTGGAAGCCATAGAGATGCGATGATGCATCGGCAGGACCGGGAGAGAGTAAGTGCGCACCGTGTCGGGGTGTATAAAACTCTCTGTGCTCCTGCTGTCAAAAAGGCAGATAGTGGCGCGACCATTTACCGTAACGTCCATCATGGACCTGGACAGTTGATGCGGGAGAGATTGGTCAGCGTCACGGAAGCCAACGTATGTTCAAGCGAGTCAACGTGATCATCCGATCAGGTGGTGGTGGAGTCCAGGTCCCCCGTAACCGAAGTCGGAGGCGTCCAAGATTTCGGACAAAATGGCGGCGCCCACAGTCCCAATCCCCACGCGGCTGGGGATCCCAAGATGATGGACAAGATGGCTGCGCCCACAGTTCGCACGCGGCGCTGCTGGCATTAGCGGTCTTCCCTTTGCAGGCACTAATGTAGTGACCTTTCTTCCTGCAGCCGGAGCAGGTAGCATTCTTCGCGGGGCAGTGTGCTCTAGTGTGTTTTGCTTGGCCACAAAAATAGCATTTTTGTGCCTTGGACATCGCTGCAGCAGTCGGAGGTGGTGGTACCATGGCCCAAGATTGCGGCGTCCACGGCGCGGGGCGATTAGGGGAGAAAGCGTCCATAATTCTGTGGGCCGCATCGAGCGAGAGCGCGACGGACACTGCCTTTGTGAGGTCTATTTCACCCTTCTCCAGCAGTCTCTGCCGGGAGTAGTCGGACCTTAGACCCGCAATGAAAGCGTCTCGTATCAGTCCGTCCGCATGTGCCGCGGCCGATACTTCCTTGCAGTCGCAGCCGCGTCCGAGTACCCGCAGTGCCCGTAGGAAGGCCTCCACCGATTCCCCGGGCTGCTGTCTGTGAGATCTTAAAAGGTGCCTGGCATAGACTGTGTTAACCGGGCGTGCATACTGCCCTTTCAGTAGGTCGATAGCCGCCGCGTAGATCGTCGCATCTTGGATTAAAGCATAGACTTGGTGGCTCACCTTCGAGGAAAGGATTTTCAGTTTATTTTCATCGAGAGTCACGGTTGAGGCTTCCAGATACGCCTCAAAGCAACACAGCCATTGTGCGAATTTAGTCGATGAACCCGCTTCTTGGGGGTCTAGGTCCAGGCATGATGGTCTGAGGGCTCGCCGCAGCTTCTGCTGCTCAGCGTTTTGCGCCATCGGTTGATCAGCATTCGGAGCCAACATTTAACTTTGGTAATAAAATTGATGCACTATCAATTACTACAAAATACTGGGAGTTAAGTGAGTAAGCAACAAGCTTCTTTTTACCAAAGAACAGAGCATGCCTCTCGTGGTTGCCTGGTATCCAAAAGGGCAGGGGGCTGCCGAGCAGTCACCTTTATACCCGGCCATGTGGGTGGAGCCAGGGGCGGAGTCAGCTGAGGCATGCACAGACAAGTACAACAATGTGCAAGAGTGAACAACAGTGAACAACAATACGAACACAGTGAACAACAATACTAACAAAAGTGGTTTACCACAAAAGTGTAGGAATAAATCTGTCTTTTTCAGGATGGCAGGATGTGACTAACAGATGAACATAGAAGATAGGATCAGGAGTAGGACATTCGGCCCCTCGAGCCTGTTCCAACATTTAATGAGATCATGGCTGATCATCCAAATTCAGTACCCTCTCTCCACTTTCTCCCCATATACCTTGATTCCTTTAGCCTTAAGAAATATATCTAACTCATTCTTGAATATATTTAATGAATTGGCCTCAACTGCCTTGTGTGGTAGAGAATTCCACAAGTTCACCACTCTCTGGGTGAAGAAATCCCTCCTCATCTCAGTCCGAAATGGCTTACCCCTTATCCTTAGACTGTGGCCCCTGGTTCTGGACAGCCCCGTCATTGGGAACAACCTTAATGCATCTAGTCTGTCTAGTCCTGTTAGAATTTTAGAAGTTCCAATGAGATCCCCTCTCATTCTTTTAAGCTCTAGCGAATATAAGCCTAATTGACCCAATCTCTCCTCATCCGTCATTCCTGCCATCCCTGGTATCAGTCTTGTGAATCTTCGCTGCTCTCCCTCCATGACAGGAACATCCTTCCTCAGATAAGGCGACCACAACTGCACACAATACTCAAGGTTTGGTCTCACCAAGGTCCTATACAACAGCAGCAAGACATCAGTGCTCCTGTACTTGAATGCTCTCTGTCTGAAGGCCAACGTACCATTTGCCTTCTTAACCGCCTGCTGCACCTGCATGCTTACCTTCAGCGACTGGTGCTCAAGGACACCCAGGTCTCGTTACACTTCCCCTTTTCCCAACCAATTGCCGTTATATAATAACATGTCTTCCTGTTTTTGCCAACGAACAGGATAACCCAACATTTATCGACATTACACTGCATTTGCTTTGTATCTGCCCAATAACCCAACCTGTCCAAATCATACTGGAGTTTCTCTGCATCCTCCTCACAGCACACATGCCCAACTAACTTTGTTTGGTCTGTGACTAGTGGTGAATCGGAAGGATCGGTGCTTGGCTCCCAGCTTTCACAATCTATATCAAAGATTTGGATGCGGAGAAAAATGTACAATTTCCAAATTTGCTGATGATATAAAGCTAGATGGCAGCGGCAGTTGCGAAGAGGATGTGAAAGGCTTCAAGGGCATCTCGACAGGCTCAGTGCGTGGGCGAAAACTTGGCAGATGGAATATAATGTGGAAAATTGCGTTTATTCACTTTGGTAGAAAAACAGAAAGGCAGAGTATTTCCTAAATGGTGAAAGATTGGGGAATGCAGATGCTCAAAGGGACCTGGATGTCCTTGTACATGAGTCACTGAAAGTGATTGTGCATGTGCAGCAAGCCAATCAGAAGGCTAATTGTATGCTGGCCTTCATTACAAGTAGATTTCAGTACCGGAGTAAATATGTCTTACTTCAAATAATAAGGCCTTGGCGAGACTACACCTGGAGTACTGTGTACAATTTTGGTCTCCTTAACTAAGGAAGGAAATACATGCCATAGAGAGAGTGCAGCGAAGTTTCACGAGATTGATTCCTCGGATGGCGGGCAAGTCATCTGAGAAGAGATTGAGTAAACTAGGCCTGTATTCTCTTGAATTCAGAAGAATGAGTCGGGATGTCATTGAAGCATACAACATTATTACGGGGCTTGATAGGATGGATGCTGGGAGATTGTTTCCCTAGGCTGGTGAATCTAGAGCCAGGGGTCACAGCCTCAGGATAAAGGGGAGGCCATTCAGGACTGAGATGAGAATACATTTCTTCACACAGAGGGTGGTGATTCTTTGGAATTCCCTACCCCAGTAGGCTGAGGAGGGTCTGCCATTGGCTCTATTCAAAACAGAAGTCGATAGATGTCTGACTAGCAAGGGCATCAAGGGGTACGGCGATAGAGCTGGTGAATGTAGTTGAGGCAGAAGATCGGCCATGATCTAATTGAATGGCAGAGCAGGCTCGAAGGGCCAAATGAAGTACTTCTGCTACCATTTCTTATGTTCTTATGTTTTTATGTTTTAATTGCCTTTGCGAATGTGGTGGTGAGCTGCCATCTTGAACCGCTGCAGTCCGTGAGGTGAAGGTACTCCCACAGTGCTGTTATAGAGGGAGTTGCACTGTTTTGACACAGCGACAATGATGGAACAGCGATTATACTTCCAAGTCAGGATGGTATGATACTTGGAGGGAAACTTACAGTTGATGATGTCCCCATGCACCTGCTACCATGTTCCTTCTATGTGGTAGTGGCTGCGTGTTTGGCAAGTGCTGCCGAAGAAACCTTTGCAAGTAGCTGCAGTGCACCTTGTAGATAGTACACACTGCAGCCACTGTGCGCCGGTGCTGGAGGGACTGAATGTTTAAGCTGGTGGATCGGGTACCAATCAATTGGAATGCTTTATACTGGATGATGTCGAGCTTCTTGAGTGTTGTTGGAGTAGCACTCATCCAGACAAGTGGCGAGTATTCCATCAAACTCCTTACTTGTGCCTTGTAGATTGTGGAAAGTCTTTGGGGAGTCAGGAGATGAGACACTCGCCACAGAACACCCAGCCTCTGACCTGCTCTTGTTGCCACAATATTTATGTGGCTGGTCCAGTTAAGGGTCTGGTCAATGCTCACCCTCAGGATATTGATGGTGTCGGATATGGTGATGGTAACCCCATTGAATGTCAAGGGGATGTGGCTCTTGTAGGAGATAGTCATTCCCAGACACTTGTGTGGTGCCATTTTTACTTGCCACGTATCAGCCCAAGCCTGTACGTCGTCCATGTCTTGCTGCATGCGGGCATGGGCTGCGTCATTATCTGAGGAGTTGTGAATGGCGCTGAACACTGTGCAATCATCAGCGAACATCCCTATTTCTGATGACGGAAGTTCATTGATGAAGTAGCTGAAGCTGGTTGGACCAAGGACACTGCCCTGATGTACACCTGCAGCGATGTCCTGGGGCTGTGATGATTGACCTTCAAAAACCACAACCATCTTCCTTTGTGCTGGGTATGATTTGAGCCAGTGGAAAGTTTTCCCCTGCTTCCCACTGAAATCAATTTTGCTCGGGCTCCTTGATGCCACACTCAGTCCAATGTTGCCTTCCTGTCAAGGGCAGTCACTCTCACCTCACCTCTGGAATTCAGCTATTTTGTCCAAGTTTGGACCAAGGCTTTAATGAGGTCTGGAGCCGAGTGGTCCTGGCGGAACTAAAATTGAGCTTCGGTGAGAATGTTATTGGTGATTAAGAGCCAATTACTAGGACTGTCGATGACACTTTTCACCACTTTGCTCATTTCACCAGTCTGTCTGTGTCCTCCTGAAGCCTGCTACTATCCGACTCAGTGTGTACTACATTTCTGAGTTTCGTGTCATCTGCAATCTTTCAAATTCTGCCTATATTTGTGTACATATGTCTATATCATTAACATATATCAAAAAGAGCTGTAGTCCGAATAGCGACCCCGGGAGTCAAGACTGTACACTTCCCTCCAGTCTGAACAACAACAACCGTTCACCACCACTCTCTGTTTTCTTTCCCTTTGCCAATGTCCGATCCCCACTGCCACAGTCCCTTTGGTCCTAACAAATCTATTCAATTGCACATCATCAAATGCATTTTTAAATTCCATATACACAACATCAACTGCACTAACCACATCAACCCTCTCCGTTCTTTTGTCATAGAACTCAGTCAAGTCTTTAGGGCACACTTTGCCGTTAACATATCTGTGCTGGTTGTCCTTTATTAAATTATGTTTTTTCCAACGACAGGTATCTTTCTCCAGGAATATGGCCTCTAGAAGATTCCCCACCACTGACGTTAGGCTGACTGGCCTACAGTTACAGGGTTTATCCCTCTCTCCTTTCTTTTAACAGGGTATAACATTTGGAACCCTCCAGTCACTGGCACCACTCCCATATCCAAGCATGTTCGTAATATTCTGGCCAGAGCCTGGGCTATTCCCACCATTCCTTCCCTCACCAATCCTCATATATTCCATCCAGACTGGGGAAATGTTCCACTTTACTGTTGTACAAAAAGTGTTAGATTGAAAGGGGTTAACTGAAGCTGTTTGTTCCGTGACCATAATTAATGTAAGTCTCCACGGGTTAACTGAAGCTGTTTGTTCAGTTACTGTAATTAATGTCAGCCTCCACGGGTTAACTGAAGGTGTTTGTTCAGTTACTGTAATTAATGTCAGTCTCCATGGACTCTAATTGTATCAGGGCAGAGTTTCGCTCTTCTATTAATAAGGGCTCCTTTCAATATGTCATCAAATAGTGTCAGTGAGAGCATCAACTCTGGCACTAACATTGATCAGCGCACTGCTCCAGAGAGCGGGAGTTGGAATCTTAGAACAGTACATTGCAATGTTACAACCATGGGTTTGAATCTGAGGACAGTAGATTGGAATGTTACAACAATGGGCAAGAGTTTCAGCTCGCTGTTTGACGTTCTTTTATAATATTACGATGAATTACCATTAGACTATCGGATACAGTTGACAGTTCGGATTTTTCAATGCATTTTCTATCCGCTCCTTGCTGCTGTTGGTGTTCCTGGTAAGTCTTTCTATCCAGCTATTCTGTTAACCATGTTTTCCTGCATTACTGTTCTTGTCATTTATTCTCCCCTCCTTGCTGCAGTTGTTGTTCAAGATAATTCACTCTATCCAGCTGCTAACTCTGCAAACCTTTGATAACTATATTACTATTCTTCATTCTTTGCTGCTGTTGGTGTCCTTGGTAAGTCTCCAACCTAAACCCATGCCGCATGTAATGGGTGAGGTGGCACCATCCATTGCAGTCCAGCCCGGCGCAACACAATTGCTTAATGATGCAATTGAGTCATTGGCTTGTGCCATTCAGTCTCAGACTGCTCTGATGCAGTCTCAGATTGATGTCACGCAAGCACTGACTGCTGTCATCCCTGCTGGGTCGCCCACAGTCCCCCAGAAATCTCACAATACAGCAGCAGGCCAGCAATCTGTGCTCGAGAAGATTGCTCCGGATGCAAAGGTTCTGCCCCGGGGGAGTGGCAGTGTGTCTGTCGGTCGAGCAGGAAGGTGTTGTCCTCTCTCAGGGGTGGTAGGGTGGGAATGGAGGAAGTGCACAGGGGTTGACGGTCAGCCTCGAAGGCTCAACAGTAAACTCTGTAAATAAATCAGGGGAATATAGGTGGGAAATTTCGAGGTTGCTGTTATTAATTGTGTTTACTGTTTTGCCGTTTATCTCCATGTTGAGAAAAAGTTTTGTTTGTTCATCAATTGTTGGGTTCATTTCTAACTGTTAGTCCTGAATAAATGACACAGAGTTTGTAACATAAATAATATATTTTATTGTTACTTTACACCTTTCCTGATTTGACTCATTGCAGCTTTGCCCGGCAATAGGGGGTGCGGGATGCTTTCAATTATGTGCTTTTTCATCCCAGAAGCAATTTTCTCAGTAAGAGGTTAGAATCTGTGTCTTATGAGCCATTCACGGATGACCCTTGCAGTGGCAACATTGTGCACCTCCCTCCCCCATTGGTGCTGCTGGTCCTCCTCCTCCTCCTTCTCCTCCTCGTCTCCCTCTTCCTCCTCCTCCTCCTCTCCTTCTTCCTCCTCCTCCTCTGGTGGTGCACCAATCCCTGGTGGCAATGGCTAGGTCCTAATGATTGCAATCTTACGAAGCATGCAGCACACAACAATCAAGAGGGAGCCTCGTTCGTGAGAGTATTGCAGGGCTCATCATGCGTGGTCCAGACACCGGAACCGTTGTTTCAAGACACCGATCGTCTGCTCAATGAGGTTGCTGGTGGCGCAATGGCTGTCATTGTATTGAAGCCTGGGAGGGATGTTGGGGTTAAGGAGCTGTGTCGTCAGCCAGGTGCAGAGTGGATAACCGTTGTCCCGGAGGAGACATCCACTAGGTTGACGCGGTGATTGGAACAGGTCTGTGATACCTGTCTGTTGCAGGATAAAAGAATCTGGGCTGCTGCCAGGATAGCGGGCATTGAGGAGAGGTATGAGTATTCGTTAGTCACACACCAACTGGACATTCAGAGAGTGGATGCCCTTATGGTTTTGGAAGACCTCTGCATTCTCTTGAGGTGTCTGCAATGCCACATGCATGCAGACAATGGCGCCTTGAAATCTGGGAAGCCCACTATCCTCGCACAGCCACATGCTTCTTTGTGCTCTTTGTCCCGGTTCATGGGGAGAGATGTACTGCCTTCTCCTCTTATACAAAGACTTTGTCACCTCTCGGATGCAACAATGAACAGTGAACTTAGGGATATTCGCTAAGTCCCCAGTAGAAGCTTGAAAGGTACTGCTGTCTAGAAATACAGAAACACTATCATCTTCACTGCCACTGACAGACACGTCCTGGTCCTGAGCTGGGGCTGCAGATCTCGTTGTAGGAGGTGTCAGAGCTCAGTGACCAACTCCTTGCTGAAGTGCAGCGATTACAAACACTGCTCCTCAGATAAATGGATATAGGAGGAGAGTTGCTCCCCGAATACCCTGGCAGGGTGAGGTCTCCTGTGCAGAGGGCTGTTGGCACTGCTCCCTCTGGCTACGTTTGCCATTCTCTCTCTCTCTGCTCCTCTGCTGCCTCCGACAGTGAAGCTGTGCAACGAAGCCCTGAGTTAATGCAGCCAAAATACAAGTTTCTAAATGTGGTAACTTTGAATGTCAAATAAATATCAACCTCAAAAGAGGTACACAGGACATGAAACACCTTTGGTCACTGTTGAATCTCTCCAGAGTCTTTCTCAGTCTCAACTTGCATGTGCCCAAAATGTTATCAACATGAAAATGCTGGAAGCACCCGCCTGTAAATATTGCTCCCCCAGCTCATTTCCAATTAAAAACGATTCCCTGTACAAGTCATTCCTAGTGGCAGGCACTAAGGAAGGGGGTGTGACTCAATATCCGGTCTGGAGTGCTACTGTGGTGCTGCAATCTCGCATGATGTCACGATCTGTGGGCGCAGGAGATCATGGCGGTACTTTTCAGAGCCAGTGCAAAACGATTGTTCAATTTTGCAAGGGAGGCTAAAATAGCCGAAGGCGCTATGGGATGGAGCTAACCAACCGACTTTTTCCCCCATGTTTAATTGTGTTTCTCTCTTTGTCTCTCCGCATCTCTTCAGCGCTTCTGTTAGCAATTGATTCTGAAGGTGATATCGTGTTACCAAGATTCAAATGTTCTATATTCAACTGAAGCAATTTAATTGGATTTGGCTCAATGCACTGTGCACCCACCCGTAGGAGCATTGGAAATGCCGGTTTCAGGCATGCACAGCGCAGGTGCTGAAAACAGGCATTTTCAATCTGTCAAGAGGGCCTCTGCAGCCGGATATTTCCGCTATTTGGAGACACTCCACCTGCAGAAATCCCTTAAAATTCTTATTTTCAATGAAGTAAAAAAGAATGTTTTCACTGATTTATCATTTAAAAATACATTAAAAGAAGATAAGTTTATTTTTAGACCATTAACGTTTTAGTTTAAAATACTTAATTTATTGTAATTTCAAGTCATTTTAAGAATGTGATTTAAAAAAGCAATTTATTTAAAATTTTACTATGTTTTTTCATAGATCTCCATTCATATATTTGATAGGTCTTCCTGTCAATTATATGAAGGGACATTCCCTTCTTTGATAGGCTCCCCATGTTCCACGTGATCCCTGGGATGCTGCGAACTACATGCACCTCTTGGATATGTGGGCCCTGCACAACTGCGATGTTATGAGGCGCGAGTTGGCTGGGATGGATTGGGGAACGTTACCTAAAGGGTTGACGGTGGCTAGGCAATGGCAAACATTTAAAGATCGTATGGATGACCTAGAGAAATTGCTCATCCCTGATTGGGATAAAAATAAAACGAAAACGTAACTCAACCGTGGCTAACATGGGAAATTAGGGCTAGCCTTAGATCCAAGTAGTGGATATAGAAATTGGCCAGAAAAAGCAGCAAACCTGAGGATTGGGAACAGTTTAGGATTCAACAAAACAGGAAAAAGGGATTAATTAAGATGGGTAAAATAGAATATGAGAGTAAGCTTTCAGGGCACATAAAAACTGACTGTAAAAGCTTCTATAGATATGTGAAGAGAAAAAGATTGTGGAAGTCAAGCATAGGTCCCTTGTAGTCCGAATCAGGGGAAGTTAAAATGGGGAACAAAGAAATGGCTGACCAATTAAATACATACTTTGGTTCTGCCTTCACAATGGAGGAGACAAATAATCTTCCAGAGTTGTCGGGGAACATAGGTTCTAATGAGAGGGAGGAATGGAATGAAATCAGTATTTGTAGGGGAATAGTGTTAGGGACATTGACAGCATTGAATGCAGATAAATCCCCAGGGCCTGACAATCTACATCCTAGCGTACTTAAGGAAGTGACCCGAGAAATAGTAGATGCACCTGGCCCTTAACACCAAAAAACAAAGGAAATAATCGTGGACTTCAGGAAGTCCAAAGGCGGAAGTCACACCCCCATCCACATCAATGGGGCGGAGGTGGAAAGGGTGGCCAGCTTTAAGTTCCTCGGAGTCCACATCACGGAAGACCTCTCCTGGTCCCTCAACACCTCCTCTCTGGTGAAGAAGGCCCAGCAGCGCCTATATTTCTTGAGGAGGCTGAAGGGATGTAATCTGTCACCGCCGATCCTCTCTAACTTCTACCGCTGCACTATAGAGACCATCCTGACAAACTGTATCACGGTATGGTACGGCAGCTGTAGCTCCCATGACCGGAAAGCCCTGCAGCGTGTAGTCAAAACTGCCCAACGCATTACAGGCACCCGGCTACTGACAATAGAACATATATATCAGAAACGATGCCTACGGAGGGCACGGTCCATCATCAAAGACCCTACCCACCCCAGCCACAGTCTGTTCGCCCTCCTACCATCTGGAAGACGCTACAGATGCATTCGCACCCGTACGACCAGATTTAGGAACAGCTTCTTTCCCAGGGCTGTCATCCTACTGAACTCTACAAATAAACACTAAAGCCTGCACATCTGCCAAGGCACTTTATTATGGTCATATTTATGCTAATATATATGTACAAATGTATGTTGAAATGTTTAAGTGTCCTAATCCAAATTGTACACTCTCGGGAGCCGCAAGCCTACATTTCGTTGTACTGCACTTGTGCACTAACAATGACAATAAAAGTTGATTTGATTTGATTTGATTTGATAATCTTCAAAAATTCTAGAGATTCTTGAATAGATCCCATGTATTGGAGGGTAGCTAAAGTAACCCCACTGTTTAATAAAGGTGGTAGGGAGAAAACGGGGAATTATAGAGCGGTAAGACAAACACCGGTATTGGGGAAATGCTGTCGTCCATTATAAAAGCGGTAATAGCAGAGCACTTGCAAGGTAAATCATGCTTGACTAATCTACTGGAATTTTTTGAGGATTTAACTGGTAGAATAGATAAGGCAGAACCAGTGGATGTGGTGTATTTGTACTTTCAGAAGGCTTTCGATAAGTTCTGGCATAAGAGATTGGCGTGCATAGTTAAAGCACATGGGATTGGGGGGAAGGTACTGACTTGGATAGAGAACTGGTTGGCAGACGGGGAGCAAAGACTTGGAATTAGCGGGTATTTTTCTGAGTGGCAGGCAGTGATTGGTGGGGTACCACAGGGATCGGTGCTATAACGCCAGTTATTCACAATATATATTAATGATCTAGACGAGGGAACTAGATGTAATATCTACAAGTTTGTAGACGACAAAAAGCTGGGTGGGCGTGTTTGCTGTGAGCAGGATGCAGAGAAATTCCAGTATGATTTGGACAGTTTGGGTGATTGGGCAGGTGCATGGCAGATGCAGTGTAATGTGGATAAATGCGAAGTTATCAACTTTGGAGGCAAATGCAGGAAGACAGATTATTATCTGAACGGCAATAGATTGGGAAAAGGGAAGGTGCAACGAGACTTGGGTCTGCTTGTGCACCAGTCGCTGAAGGTAAGCATGTGGGTGCAGCAGGTGGTTAAGACGGCAAACGGTTTATTGGCCTTCATAGCGAGAGGTTTCGAGTACAAGAGCAAGGATGTCTTGCTGTAATTAACAGAGCCTTGGTGAGACCACAGCTTGAGTATTGTGTGCAGTTTTGGTCGCCTTATCTGAGAAAGGATATTATTCCCATGGAGGCAATGCAGCGAAGATTCACCAGACTGATACCTGGGATGACAGGAATGATGTATGAAGAGCGATTGGGTCGATTAGAATTATGTTCGCTAGAGTTTAGAAGAATGAGATGAGATCTCATTGAAACTTATATAATTCTTACAGGACTAGACAGACTAGATGCAGGAAGGATGTGCCTGATGGCGGGGGAGTCCAGAGCCAAGAGTCACAGTCTAAGGATAAGGGGTAAGCCATTTAGGACAGAGATGAGGAGGAATTTCTTCACCCAGAGAGTGGTGAACCTGTGGAATTATCTAGCACAGAATGCAGCAGAGTTCAACTTAAAAAATATATTCAAGAAAGAGTAATATATATTTCGTAAGGCTAAAGGGATCAAGGGTTATTGGGAGAAAGCAGGGTCAGGGTACTGAATCTGGATGATCAGCCATGATCTCATTAAATGGCGGATCAGGCTAGAGGGGCAAAATTGCATAGTCCTGCTCCTACCTTCTATATTTCTATGTTTCAAGTTTGCAGAGGCCCAGGAATGGAAGCGTGTTCGTCCCGGGAGCCCTCAGGTAAAGACGTAGATTTTTCAAAACGCGGGAGACCTGCGATCGGAATATACAAGCCATTATTTAACGAATTTCACTTTTGCTACCTACACTCAACATTAGTATCAGATCAGAAGAATGCTCTCTTGCTTTAGGATACTTTTCACCTAATGGCCAAAGGTAATCGCCCTGTAACGTTAATTCTGTTTCTCTCTCTCCACAGATGCTGCCTGACCCGTTGAATATTTCCAGCATTTTCTGTTTTCATTTCAGATTTCCAGTACCGCATTTTGCTTTTATCCCACCTTACGCTCGGTATGCTTATTACAGAGTCACAGGAACAAATCCTGGTCGATCACATCCACATCCTTAAATGCCTGAAATATCCGCTAATCTTGAATTCCAGTCAGTGTCTCCTTCCCCCACATCTCCAGTTCTCCATTAGTGGCACTGCGTCTGATGGCTAAGGTAGGATTACAAGGAAAATTTACATTCTCGCAAGATGTTCCTCAGACAGATGTCAGTAAATGTATTTCTAATCATTGTTTTGAATTTACTTTCGACTCCCATGCCCATCCGTCACAGTTCAGGTGACCTGTCAGTGACACACAGAGTGATTCACTATTGCCTCCTGCGGTACGTCAGGATAAACAATCCCAGCTGATTGTAACTGAAGTCATGATGTTGAGAAAATCCTTTGATATAATCTCATCTAATATTATGTGCACAAGTTAGAAAACAACAGTTGAAAAATTACGAGGATAAATCTTTTCCATTTGTTTTCAGATAATTTACAATAGCATTCGGCAGCACTTTGCCTGTGGGATAAGTGGCCTGATTTTGCTACTGATAATTACATTTATTGGAACAATACCTGGTTAATGAAGATTATTTTAATTCAGAGACAATCTTATTACTGTTATTTGGAAAAAAAACATTTCAATGTGCTACAATTTGTGTTTCCAACAAATATGTAAAAGCTCAATCTTTAAAACATATCTGAAAGCCCAGTTATATTTATATAAGTGCAGAGCACTTGTATTTATTATCTTGCAATTTTATTTTACAACTGTACATTAAAAATAATATTGTCTGTAATTACTGCATGCCAAGGTTGCAGTTTCTGTACTTTGATTTTGCATTCATTTTCAGTTCTAAATGGCGTGGGTGCTGAACGGAGGATGCAGAGAAACGCCAGTATGATTTGGACAGGTTGGGTGATTGTGCAGATGCATGGCAGATGCAGTATAATGTGGATAAATGCGAGGTTATCCACTTCGGTGGCAAAAACAGGAAGCCAGATTATTATCTGAACTGGAATAGATTGGGATAAGGGGAATTGCAAAGAGAGCTGGTGTCCTTGTGCACCAGTCGCTGAAGTTAAGCATACAGGAGCAGCAGGTGGTTTAGAAGGCAAATGGTATGTTGGGCTTCATAGCGAGAGGATTCGAGTACAGGAGCAAAGACGTCTTGCTGCAATTATACAGGGCCTTGGTGAGACCATACCTTGAGTACTGTGTGCAGTTTTGGTCGCCGTATCTGAGGAAGGATGTTCTTGCCATGGAGGGAGTTCAGCGAAGATTCACCAGGCTGATACCTGGGATGGCAGGAATGACGTATGAAAAGAGAGTGGGTCGATTAGACTTATACTCACTAGAGTTTAGAAAAATGAGAGGGGATCTCATTGAAACTTATAAAATTCTAACAGGACTCGACAGTCTAGATGCAAGGGTCACAGTCTTAGGACTGAGATGAGGAGGAATTTCATCACCCAGAGAGTGTTGAACCTGTTGAATTCTCTAACACAGAAGGCAGTTGCAGCGAACCTATTAAATATATACAAGAAGGAGTTAGATATATGACTTAAGGCTAAAGGGATAAAGGTACATGGCGAGAAAGCAGGGACAGGGTACCGAATTTGGATGATCAGCCATGATCCCATTAAATGTGGAACAGCCTCGAGGTGCCGAATGGCCTACTCCTGCTCCTCTCTTCTATGTTTCTATGTTTTGCTGTTAATGGGTATTCTAACCAGGAGCAGGAATCCAAGCGGGATTTCACCCTCCCCAACACAGAGGCACAGAAACGAATTGCACCGCTCCAGAAACTTAGTGATCCCGGGACGCAAAGCCTTCCTGAGGGTGTCTGGTTCTTTTTGTACCAGGTACCTCGGGCAGTGCTTTTGTCTGCTGGGCTAAAGGTAGATCGATCAGTTAATCTCTCCTTGGTCAAACCTCTGTTATTTTCATAATTTATTTATTCCCATTTCATTTATTGATTCCACGAAGTATTCCCGATTATTCTTATATTATACCCTGTATTCAGCTCCACAGGCAATAGGATTAGATTAAATCAATGAATGTTGCAACTGAGTTACAAATTTCACTCCGGTTTCCATCAAAATGCTGCTTTTGCTCCCAGCCTGATGTATAATTTCACAGTTTATTTCCCTTCTTCACAGTGAACTTAGTGACGATTGTGATCCTGTCTCGGGGAAAGTGCAGTCTCTCCATCTGTGTCACTCACTACCTGGTGGCCATGGCAACGGCGGATCTACTGGTCGTTATCCTCGAACTGATATTGAGGCACATTCCGATTGTTTATTGGGAACAGTTTGATATCATCGAGTCGATTCCCGTGTATAATATCCACACCATCCTGCTGTTCGCAGCCACAGACTGTTCTGTCTGGTTCACCGTCACTTTCACCCTTAATCGATTTGTGGCCATTTGTTGCCAGAAGCTGAAAAATAAGTATTGCACCGAGAAAACGGCGGCTGTGGTTCTGGGAACAGTGACAGTGCTGAGCGGTTTAAAGAACATCACCTGGTATTTTATGTTCACAGGTCGGTATTTGCTTTGGAACGAGCCCTGGTTTTGTGAGGTCACAGTGGATGTTCAGTTTTCACGGGTCTGGGAATCGAGCTCCTTCATTATATTCTCACCCCGTGTGTCCCATTTGTTGTGATTCTGCTGCTCAATGCTGTAACCATCAGACACATTTTAGTGTCCAGCAGATCCCGCAGGAGACTCCGGCATCCCAGCAGTGGGGAGGTTCCCAGAGATCAAGAGATGGAGAGCCGCAGGAAATCCATCATTTTACTGCTTGTTATCTCCGGCAATTCCATCCTTTTATGGGCAGTGTTTATGGTGAATTCTATATGGAACCGAATGGTTGATTTGGGGTATCAGTCTGTATATCTACCTAATTATGTACTGGAGCTGGGATTCGGGCTGCAGCTGCTGAGTTGCTGAACAAGCATTGGGATTTACGCCGTGACCCAGACTAAGTTCAGAGAGTGGTTGAAAAATGTGGGGAAATATCCATTTACACTGATGGTAAAATTCATTAAAGGACGAGAAGAAGAGGAGACTTTGCTGCCTGAGAGTTGAGAGCTCCCTAGGCCTGATATTGTAGCGACCCCACAAAGCTGGCGGCTCTGGGGCCCCGCACAAACAAGGCGGCTTGGGGAGCAGCACAAAGATTATGGCACTGGGGCCGAGAACAAAGCTGGCGGCGCTTGGGAACCACACAAATATGCGGCACCCGCGTCCGGCACAAATTTGGCCGCTCTGGGACCACGCACAAAAATGGCGGCTCTGGGGTCCCGCACAAAGCTGGCTGCACTGGGGCCCCACACAAAGTTGGCGGATATGGGTCCCCACGCAAAGATGGCTGCACCAGCGCTCCGCAAAAGATGGCAGATCCATTGCCCCACACCAAAATAGCAACTCTGACACCCTGTATAAAGATGGCCGCTCCATGTTCCCGCATAAAATTGGCGACACCCGCTTCCAGCTCTAAGATAGCGCCTCTTTAGTCCTGCAGAATGATGGCGGCATCCAAGCACCACACAATCACGGCGGCTCCGGCGCCCCACAGAAATATTGCCGCTCTGGGGCCCAGAAGAAAGATGGCATCTCTGGGGCCCAGCACAGGGATGCCGCCTCTGGGGCCCAGCACATAGATGGCGGCTCTGGTGGCCCCGCATAAAGATGGCAGCACCGGGCCCCACAAAAAGACGGTGGCAGTCAGCTCAGTAAAAGTATGGTGCCTCTGGGCCCCCGGAAAAAGATGGTGGTACAGCTTTCCGCCTTAAGATTGCGGCTCTCTGGCCCCACGCAAAAATGGTGATTCTGAGGAAACGCATAAAGATGGAGGCAACCGCCCCCAGCACAAAGATAGAGGCACCTGCGCTGAGCACGAACATGGCGGCTGCTGCACCTCGAAAAATGATTGCGGTTCTGGGGTCTTGCAAAAAACTGGCGGCTTGCGCTGGCCGCACAATTATGGCGGCTCTGGGGCCCCTGCACCAAGAGAGCGGCACCCGAGCCCCGCAAAAGTATGGCGCTATGCACGCTCCGCACAAAGATGGCGCGCACCGCACAAAGATGGCGTCTCCGGGACCCGGCACAACGTTGGCAGCACCCTCGCCCAGCACAAAGCTGGCAGCAACCAAACTCAGCAAATCAATGACGGCTCCGAGGCCTCGCACAATAAAGACGGATATGGTCATCCCACTCAGCACAAAGATGCCGACTCCTGGTCCCCGTGCAAAGATGGCGGCAACCGCGGCCCGCACAAATTTGGTGGCTCTAGGTCCCTACACAAAGAAGGCAGCACCGGTGACAAGCACAAAGATGGCAGCTCCTTGGTCCAGCAAAAAAATGGCTCCACCCTCTACCCGCAAAATGTTGGTGGCTCCTGCGCCCCGCACAAAGATGGTGACACTGGGACACCACTCAAATATGGTGGCTCAAGTGCTCCGCATAAATATGGTGGTTCTGGGGCCCCGCTCTAAGATGGTGGCTTTGTGGCCTCGCACAAGAATTGTGTCTCTGTGGCCACGCACAAGAATGGTGGCTCTGGGGCCACGCACAAGAGTGGTGGCTCTGGGGCCACGAATAAAGATGGTGGCTCTGGGGCCTCGCACAAAGGTGGCGGCTCTGTGGCCCCACAGAAGGATGTCAGCTCTGGGGCCCCACGTAAAAAGGGCGGTACCCGCGCCCTGCACAATAATGGAGACACCCGCGCCCAGCACAAAAATGGCGGCTCCTGCACCCCACACAACAATGGCAGCTTTGTGGCCTTGCACAATGATGACGGCTCCTGCACGCCACAAAATAATAGCGACATCCGCGCTATGCACAGAAATAGCGGCACCAGCGCCCCACACAAAGATGGCGTCACCCACGCAACACACAAAATGGCAGCTCTGTGGCCCCACACAAAGTAAGCAGCACTGGGGCCCCGAAATAAGATAGCGGTTCCGATGCCCCGCAAACTGATGCACCTCTGCGGTCCAGTACACAGCTGGCAGCACTCGCGCTCTGCACAATGAAGGTGGCACACACACCCTGCACAAAGATGCTGGCTCTGGGGCCCCGCACATGAATCTGTCTCTGGCCCTCCCACCCAGCACAAAGATGGCGAATCTGGGGTCCCACACAAAGATGGTGGCACACGTGGCCGGCACAAAGATAATAAAATCAGACAAAGCTGGAGCTACTCAGCAGGTCAGGCAGCATCTTTGAAGAGAGGAACAGAGTCACCGATTCAGGTCGATTACCTTTAGTCAGAACTGGAATAAAGCAGGAAATGGAACAGATATTTAAGCAGGTGTTGGCGCTGGGAAAGGAGGAGCGGATCAAAGATACAAAGGGAAGCCCTGTGATAGGATAGAAGGCAGTTGTGGTTTAGAGACATTAAGTGATATTCAAGGCAAAATGAGATGGTAATAGGACCGGTTATGAAACAAAGGATGGCTCTAGATGAAGTGTAATTTGCGCTGCCAGAATGAACGACAGCTGCCATGTGGGAGAGAAGAACAGAAGATACAAACAAAAGGTCTGGATAAAATATATATATGATAGGGGCCGAGGTTATGACATGAAATTTTTGAACTCGATGTTCAGGCCAGAAGACTGTAAAGTGCCTAATCGAAAGATGAGGTGCTGTTCCTCGAGCTTCCACTGAGCTTCAGTGGAACAAAGCAAGAGGCCAAGGATGGTGAGTTCTGAGTGGAACTGGAGCGGAGAACTAAAGTGACAGGTGACCGGAAGCTCGGGGTTCCCCCTTACGGACTGAAAGGAGGTGTTCTGCAAAGCAGTCACCCATTCTGCGCTTGGTCTCCCCAATGAAAAGGAGATCGCATCGTGAGCAGCAAATACAGTATACTAGATTGCATGAAATATAAGTAAATCGCTGTTTCACCTGGAAGGTGTGTTTGGGGCCCTGGACAGTGGGAAGGGTTAGGTATAAGGGCAGGTGTTGCACCTCCTGCACTTGCACGGGAAGAGACCAGGGTGTCGCGGAGGGAGCAGTCACTTTGGAATGCTGAAAGAGGAGGTGAGGTGAAGATACGTTTGTTGGTGTGATCAGGCAGATTGTGGTGTAAATGGCAGAGGATGAGCCGTTGAATGTGAAGGCAGGTGGGGTGAAAGCTGCGGACAAGGTGCACTCTATCGTATTTCCGGGAGGAAGGGATGTGGTGATGGCAGAAATGCGGGAGATAGAACGGACAATGTCAATGGCCTTGACACCAAAATAGAGGGGAATCATTGGTTGTGGAAAAATGAAGACATGTCAGAAGCCTCCATATGGAAGGTGGCATCGTCGGAGCAGTTGCGGCAGAGACAGAGAAACTGGAAGAATGGAATAGAGTCCTTACAGGAAGCTGGGTGGGAGGAAGTGTAATCCAGGTAGCTCTGGGAATCAGTGGGCTTTTAGTGAATATTTCTCAATAACCTATTCCCTGAGCTGGAGACGGAGACGTCGAGGAAGACAAGGGAAGAGTCAGAGATGGACCATGTGAAGTTGAGGGAAGGGTGGAAATTGGAAGAAAATTGGATGCAATTATCTAGTTCAGGGCGAGAGCAGGAAACTGCACCGATACATTCATCAATGTACCAGAAAAAAGGTGAGGGAGGGGACTTGAGTAGGACAGAAACAAAGATTGTTCCACATATCCCACGAAAAGGCAGGCATTGCTAGGACCCATGCGGGTACCCATAGCAACAACGTTTAGTTGGAGGAAGCGAGTGGAGTCAATGGAGAAGTTGTTCAATGTGAGAACAAGTTAAACCAGGCAGAGGAGGGTGGTGGTAGGTGGGGTCTGCTTGGGCATCTGTTCAAGGAAGAAGCGGAGCACACTCAGGCCATCCTGGTGGGGGATGAGGTGTGGAGGGATTGTACGTCCATATTGAAATTGAGGCGTTTGGGGCCAAGAAACTGGAAACTTCTAAAGTGGCAGAGGGCGGTGGAAGTGTCGCTGATGTAGGTGGGAAGAGACTAGACAAGGGGAGAAAAATAGAGTTGAGACAGGAAGAGATTAGTTCCGTGGGGCAAGAACAGGCTAAAACGATGGTTCTACCAGGGCAGTCCTGTTTGTGGATCCTGGGAAGGAGGTAGAAGCGTGCTGTGCGGGGTTGGGGAACTATGAGTTTGGCAGACGTGGGGGGAAGTTCTCCAGAGGAGATGAGGTCAGTGACAGTCTTGGAAACGACGGCTTGATACTCGGTAATGGGGTCATGGTCCAGGCGGAGGTCGGAGGAGGTGTAGGTAGAGGCCTGTCCGCCAAACAACAACAGCACCACCCTTGTCAGCAGGTTTACTGGCAATGTTGGGATTGGATCTGAACAAATGGAGTACTGCAAGTTCAAAGGGAGGTAAGATGGAGTGAGTGAGTGGAGCAGAGAAATGGCGACGGCGGATGACACACCAGCAGTTTGCAATGAAAAAATCTAGAGAGGCTAAGAGGCCAGAGGGAGGGGTCCAAGTAAAACGAGAATTCTGAAAGTGAGAGAAAGGGTCAGCCGTGCATGTGGGTTGTAAGATTCGAAATTTTCAGTAATTAATCACGCAAGCGAATAGGGCTAATAAGACAGTTTATTGACCAAAAGAAGCTTGTACAGAAAAACCTTTGATTAAAGGGCACACAAAATGGCCGCCGGACCTCGTGATCAGTATCTGGGGCCATTTGATTTTCTGTTACTGCAAGCCAGACAGGCTTGTGGATTGAGGACATTAAGCCCGCGAAAACCAGTTTCAGGAAACCGAAACTCAGGGACCTGGACATACATATTAATTGGGTTCTAAGTACAGGACAGTTTTGGGTGACAGGATGAGGCCCATCAAGTAATGGGCAGACAATTCAAGGAACAGTTTAAACCCATTTACTGTACAAAGGAAAACCGTTTAACAGCCATCAAGGGCAATCTCCAGACCAATCAATATACAAACCGAGTTACGGTGACAAATGCAAAGACATTATCGGCCCAGGAAGGCCAGTTAAGCTATCACCGGCCCCGTTACAAAGACAAAGCGCCCCTGCAGAGATTTCTGCCGCCAAAATTATTACAAAAACTGGACTATGATTTGGCGGGAGATAAGACTGTCCCAGAAGGGTATAACTATGGATTGAAAAGTCTATCGGGGCTTCGGAACTAAAACAGCTTCACTATGCTTCTACTACGATTCAAGCTTCGGGACAGACTCTTCGGCTAAGGCAGCACTTCGGTTTCGGAATGTGGTCGGTGTTCGGCCAGGCAAGGCTCGGCCACAACGGGAAGACGGCGAGGGTGGCCCGGGTACTTTTGTCGGGAGATCATCGCTCGACATCAGGCTGGTAGCAGATTCATCCATGACGAGCGCTCACCAAGGCAGTAACGGCTGCCTCATCGCCTGAGAAGAACAAGCTGCGCCAGAAGTTTCCAAATCCACGTGACGATGGAAAGCTGTGCCAAAAAGGGCTCCGAACCCCCTTTTGCAATTCTGAGAGTGGTGAGCATGATCCCGAGTTCCTCAAGTCGAAAGTTAGTTTAGGTCTAGGGGAGGGGGTTAAGGGTAATCGTAATGTGTTTCCCCTTTTACGATGTGCCGTGTGTTCCCCATTTCCATAGAGTTCCGTTCATAGATATGTGCCTGCTTGTAGTTACTTTGATTTGTGCTATGACATGTATTTCATAATGCTGCAAACTGTTTAAATAAAAGCATCCATTTCGTGCTATTCAACCTGGTCTATTGAGTCTTTCTCTGCACTACAGTTCCCTGCACCTAAGTCCAAGGTCTAGAACCGTAGGGAAGAGTGGGTCGAACCACTCAAGGGTCATTATTGCACGAAGCCTTGTAGGAGACCAGAACGAGGAAGAGAAACCCCCTACAGAGATGGTGACCGCGGCAGGGCCTCGGCAGCGGGAATGTAGTGTGTTATAAGATGGCCATGGAGGATAGATCTGAGAACACCAATCTTAGTGCTTGCCACCGGGAGCTAGAGGACCTGAGAGCGGCCCTAGCAAAGGCAAACGGCTTGGTGAATCTCATAAACCCACCAGCGAGCCAGCTACTTTTAGCCGAGGAACCAAAGAGACCGATTCCGCAAGAGGCAGTTAGGGTACCAACCACCGAGCCCTCAGCACCTCCTGCCTACGATGAGTCTTGGACTCCGGGGAGGGAAATGGAGAAATCAGACACAGAGGTTCTTGAGGTAGAACAACCCCAGGTAGCAGAGTCAGGGCCAGCACCGATGTGTCCCACACGACACCGGAGGCTCGGTCCGGACGAGGCGAATGGCGACCCTGGACCCCTCGTGAATCAGATCATAATGTCCCATAGCGCACGACAGCTAAGGGAAATGATCAGCACCATTGCAAAACTCTTCGAGTCAGGAGATCCCTCCGTGCATTTTAGGGACATGGAGCAAACCGCAGCAGTTAACGACTGCGACGGGGCTGAACAGGCCAAAATGTTGCTGTTCTCTCTGGACAGCTCGCTCCTCCAGTGTCTCCCTGACAAGAGCAAGGGAGGAGCACGGCCCACTATTAGCCGAATTATTGGAGCTGTTAGAAAGGAAGGGTTTTAAAGTAAACCCAAAGAAAGCACAGATCGGCCAGCAGGAGGTGAAATTCCTGGGCCTGGCCATCCGCACTGGAGAAAGAGCCATAGATAAGGCTAGACGGGAATCAGTGCAAGATATACCGATCCCTAACACAGTAACGGGTGTAAGGTCTTTTTTGGGATTGACCGGGCACTGCAGAGATTTCATCGAGGATTATGCAGCCACAGCAGCCCCGCTTCTCCGAATCTTGCAGAAGGGAGTCGAGTGGTCTTGGGATGAGGGTTGTCAGGCAGCATTCGAGAAGTTGAAAAGGGATCTGCAAACCGCGCCAGCCCTAGGGGCCATAGATGGGGGGGAGGAGTTTTTCCTGGAAGTAGCCGCTAGTGGGGACAGCCTGAGCGCCGTGCTGCTCCAGGAGCGACACGGCAAGCTGAGACCAGTGGTCTATTCCTCCAGGGTGCTTACGGGTGTGGAGAGGAGTTTATCCAATTGTGAACGGTATCTCCTGGCCACGCATTGGGCTGTGAACAGATCAGTGATCTTCACAGGAACCTCTCCCATCACGCTCCTCACCCATCACACCCCCACAAAGATGCTTCTGGATGGAAGGATTAAGGATGGGACTGTAAGCAGCGCCCGGATTTCGCGCTGGACCCTCCTCCTTTCCCAGATGGATCTCAAAGTTAAAGGTCTCTGCGAGCCGAAGCTCGCGGCCAACCTGGTATATCCCGGAACAGCCCATCGGTGTTCCGTAGAAGGGGTATGGGAGGTCGACATAGGTTTACGGGCCGGGATACACCCCACAGGCCGCGAGACCTACGTAGACGGTTCCAGCACGGTATCTGCTGGCGAACGACTCACAGGGTGTGGAGTGTATGACCCTGCGGCAAACATTGCCCTGGCGATTAAGCTCCCCAGCACTATGAGCGCACAGCAGGCTGAACTGTCCGCGGTAGCATACGTGGTTACCCACCCCGAGATCTTCCCAACCCCATACACAATTTGCTCGGACAGCATGTTCACGTGCATTTCGTGTACAGAATACCTTGCCATCTTGTCCCGCCGTGGATATACCTCCGCGGACGGATGGCCTTTAACAGTTAAGCCCTTGCTGGAAAAGATCCTGGCAGCTGTGGGGGAGGAAGGGGAGGTGTTCGTCCACAAGGTGAAGGCTCATTCCACTACAGAACCCCGCAGTCAGGTTAACCTGCAGGCGGATGCGCTAGCCAGGGAAGGTGCCTGCAACGGCACTTTCTGGGAACCCTGTGGACCCGGACCCGTGGCAGCGATCCGAGGTGGGGAGGGGACTCCAGGGAACACAGGGGTGACACCACCCCTAGACCTAAAAACCGTCCAGACCCTGGATCCCGCCGTAAAAACAGTCCTCAAAGCCATTACTGAGGGCAAGCAGGTAGAGGGTCCGTACAGTAAGGCAGCCCTCTCAGTCAAGGAAGGCAAGCTGTTCAGATAGGAACAGTGGGTTGTGCCGCAGCAGCACCGGAGGGAATTCCTTCAACTGGCCCATGAGGGTCCAGGGGCGGGACACCCCGGGCCTGAGGTTACCTGGCAACGGGTAGAGCAGGTGGGATGGTGGCGGGGACTTAGAGACGATGTCCGCGAGTTCTGTGCAAGCTGTCTTGTGTGCACTGCAAACAACCCAGACCCCCAGAAAAGGAAGGTGCTCATCGGGCACATCAGGAGGGTAGAGGGACCATGGCAATCGATTCAGGTCGACTACCTGGGGCCCCTGCCCGCTGCCCAGGGAGGCTATAAGTACTGCCTTGTCCTGGTGGATGTGTTCACCAAGTGGGTAGAAGCCTTCCCGTGTAGAACAGCTACGGCGCTTGGTACTGCCAAGATCTTGGTCCGGGAAGTGTTCTCACGGTGGGGACTCCCCCGTTTTGTTGAGTCCGACCAAGGGAGTCAGTTCACTGGTCAAGTGATGCAGAGCACCCTCATGCTCTTGGGCATTGAAGGGAAGTGGCACATAGCGCACAATCCCCAGTCATCCGGGATTGTTGAAGGAATGAACCGGACCCTCAAGGAAAAGCTGAGGAAAGAGACAATGGGCTCACCCCAGAAATGGGCGGAGATCCTGCCTCTAGTCCTCATGGGTATCCGGGCCAGCCAGTCCAAAAGTACGGGGTACTCCCCGCATGAGTTAATGACTGGAAGGGTCATGCGAACACCCACCCATGTACTAGCCCCGGTGCTCACTGAGGACCAGCTCCAAGAGGTGAACCGGGACAGTTTCGTCCAAACCCTTTTGGAGCGCCCGAAGCGAATTTATGAGCAAGCGGCTGGGAACATGGGGTGACAGCATCAGGGAAATCGACTGTTACTGGAACCTCGTAAGCAACAAGAGTGGGAAGTCGGAGACCAGGTCATGGTTAGGAACTATGCGCGGGTTGGGAGTTTTGAACCACTGTACATGAGACCCTACACCATTGTAGACAAAGCCAGCCCCATGGTTTATGCAGTAAAGGTGCCCCGATGCACTAAATGGTTTCACATAGACATAGAGACATAGAAGATAGGAGCAGGAGTAGGCCATTCAGCCCTTCGAGCCTGCTCCACCATTCAATGAGATCATGGCTGATCATCCAAACCCTAGCACCCGGTCCCTACACCGACAGCCATCCCACCCATGCCGTATCCCTGTAACCCCACGTATTTAATCCCCCCTAACATTAAGGGCCAATTTTTATCATGGCCAATCAACCTAACCCGCACATCTTTGGACTGTGGGAGGAAACCGGAGCACCCGGAGGAAACCCACGCAAACACGGGGAGAATGTGCAAACTCCACACAGACAGTAACCCGAGGCCGGATTTGAACCCGGGTCCCTGGCGCTGTGAGGCAACAGTGCTAACCACTATGTCACCGTGCTGCCCTTAATTTTTTTTTTTTTTTTTTTATCATGGCCAACCAACCTAACCCGCACATCTTTGGACTGTGGGAGGAAACCGGAGCACCCGGAGAAAACCCACGCAAACACGGGGAGAATGTGCAAACTCCACACAGACAGTCGCCCGAGGCCGGATTTGAACCCGGGTCCCTGGCGCTGTGAGGCAACAGTGCTAACCACTATGCCACCGTGCTGATACAGTGTAAGCTGTTTAAGCCGGGTGCACAAGGACCAACAAAAGGGGCCAGGTTTGAGGACAAAATCCCTCAGCCTGCGACAGAATCACAGACCACACAGGTTGGAGCTGTAGCCTGCGTGAAGGAAGGAGACATCCCAACGGAGTGGGAGGTCTCCCCTCTAATTTGGGATTCGGACGGGGAAGAGCCCGGACAGCTCGACCCCGCCCTTGACCTGATCACGGAGGAGGAAGAGTCAGAGGACGAAGATCCCGCCCTTGACTCAAGCTCTGGAGTGGTAGGGATTGGGGGCGGAGACTCACCACCTGTAGGGACAGGTGAGGTGGGGTCAGATGCCACAAATCCCGGCCCCGGGGGGGCGGAGCCTGAGGAAAGGGAGCCGCAGCCAGCAGCTGTGGTGGGACCACAGGCTGTGACGGTGAAGGTCTCTGTCCCCGGTCCATCAGCCCTGGGAGCCTCGCCCAAGGCATCCCCTCGTAGGTCGACTCGAACTCCTCAGCCCAGAAAGCATTGGCCAAATTCTCCTTATCTCCCCCAACCTCGGTCCAGAGCAGCCCAGGAAAGGCATGGTTCCCGTTCAGCAGCGACAGGCTGCGGCGGATCAAAGCCGAAGGTCAGTGCAGCCCCGCCACAGGGAGCGGCACACTGCAGCCATCACAGGAATTAAGTAGGCCGCCCGAAGGAGGGTGGTGCTGTACATAGGTTTAGGTAATAATAAGTTAAGCTAGGTAATTATAATGTTAGTTTAAGGTATGTAAAGTTTAAGATGATGGGGATGTTTTAAAAGGTAGTTTTCGAATTCTGCCCAGTATGTGTGGTTGTTTGGAAGCGGGGTCAAGGGAACCGTGCGTCCGTTTTATTAGGCCAGCACCTATTGGGAGCCTGGCTACATCATCTTATCGATTACAGAAACCAGGGATACAATGGAAAGGCTTCTCGTAGTGATCACGGCGATCGGGTGCGGGCTGGCCTACGGGGGCTGCACCAAGGACGTCATCGTGTTCGGATGTTCTGGGGACACGGTCCCCATCGCGATGGATGGGACGGGGAAGTGAGAGGTTGAGGAACCCGTCACCTACTTCCAGCAAGGGAGATGGGCAGGATGGCTGGGGACGAATTCGACAGAATACTCCAGCAATTTCGGGTTTGCCTACCAAGAGACTTCGTTATCGTGTCCTCGGGTGAGGATCCTTGCACCCAGAGTCAGCGTTACCGTGGGAAAAAGGATCTGTTTGGTGTGTAATGGGAACGTACCACTAAGTCGATGGTGGTGGCTACGAAAGCTGGGAAAGGACATGAAGAACTCTACTATCGAGTGGGAACGACTGGGTAACAATACCCATCGGACAATTACGGGGACTCATGGACAGTTACGTGTGTGTTGGGACAAATGGTGGGAACCAGATGAAGGAATATATGTCTGTATGTGGGGTTCAAAACGCGTTTGCCCCAAGGGCGTATCCATCTTTTTCCAGAGGCAGTGGCAGGATGAAAGGAAAGGGATGAGATGGGATGTCAGCACTCGGGCGTGCGGAGCCCCATACTCCCCGATTCCGGTAAATGCCACTGAACTCATCACCCGCCCAAGCAAGCCCCTGCCCACGATTCCGGTAGCACTAGCCCAGAAGGAAGGGTGCCCCATCACCACAAAGGGGCCCGGGAACGGTTTAGTATTGGTACCCACCGGTCAGGTGCTGTACCAAGGGGTACACTACGTGGTGGCCTCCGTGATTTTAAACCTCACTGAGGTACGATTGCCGGAGTGGTGTCCCAAGGAAACGGAACAATTGTACCAGGTACTGTTAACCCGAATGTTCAGACAATTTTACGAGTTTGACTTTGCCGACATCGACAAGGCCAAATTGTACACCACACCACAGGAAGTTTTGGATCGGGTAGGGAGGCAAAGAAGGGGTATTGTAAATGACATTTTCACTGCTTTTAACACCGGGACGTCTGTTGTCAACGCTCTAGATAACGTGGAGCTGCAGACACAAATCAATGGTTTAAAAGCCCAGCTAAGGAATATACTGACAAGCGAGAATAAGGTAGTGGGTTCTGAGCTACATGAGGACCAGGCCATGACACTACACGTAAAAGAAATAATTGCTGAGCTGGAGAAACACGCTAGAATGGTAAATGCGCTCATTAAGGAGGATCGGAATGCGTCCGATCAGGCTGTGCAGAATGAGGCCTGTGTGCTATATGGGGCGTGGTTACTGGGCGAGGGCCGCAGTAATCTGGAGGATTTAAAACAAGGTTTGGTCCCGTCCTGGATTAGCAACAAGCACTTGCTAGTGCTCCACCCTTTCGAGAATGCATTAAGTCCGTGCCAGCTAAGACTAGCTGCAGAGGCGTACCAGTCCCAGTGGACTGCGGACGCTCGAAACATACTATCATGGGAATAGTGGTAAGGATGCCGGTGTTGGGTCCCACAGCAAAGCCCGCCCCGGTATAAAGGGTGGAGAACATTGGAGTCATTCAGGGGGGTGTGCACATTTCGTTACGCAGTGGTCCCGCCTTATGTCATCAGATGGGAGCGTACAATGACAGGCACCGACCTCTTGGGGTGTCGGAGCCGGGGAGCACACATCATCCTGTGTCCCCAGCACTTGAATGCCTTTTTGAAACCACAGTGCGGGTTCAGAGCCGCTAGCGTGAAGCCGATAAATTGCACCATGGAGGCAATGGCAAAGGACCATGTGCCCCCGCAGGTGGTATATATCGGAGGTGGGACATACTGTGTCACCACTGCAGCGCCTCACTACCGCCACGGAGAGTACGAGTGGTCACGAGTCAGTGACAGCAGTTTCTGTTTTAAACCCAGGGCTGAAGTTCAAGTGGCACAACAATGGATTGTCCCCATTCCTGTACGTTCCTCCGTTCACCTCACTGTGAAGGAGAATTTCACGGATTTAAAGCGATTCGTTGCGCAATTTGGTTATGTCAATCCCCCTCTTCCCGAACACCTTACCAAGATTTGAAAAGCCGTAGTAGTTTCACAAAAGCATTTTTACACACTGGAGCAGAAGACATTAGAGATAGGGAAAGACATATTGGACATCGTCACCCCACCATGGTGGGGCATGTTCACTAATATAGAGATCCCGCCCTGGATTAGGATAGCATCCCACATCCTAGTAGTGTGTCAGGTTTTAATTGTAACATTTTTGCTGTTCGTGCATTGCAAGAGAGGCAAACGCCTCCAGAGGCACGAGAACACAGGAGAATGGAGAGAACGCTATGTACGAGTGGGGGAAGAGGTCACCCCAGTTTGAGTTGCTAAGTATTAAAAGTTACAGCGTCCCTCCACTCTTGGTTTTAGTTACTGCATGATTTAAGTGTGTGAATACTGTTGTGTTATAGCCGTTGATAATTTTTCTCTTTTTTTGATTAATAAAAGGTGTATGCAGGTGGTGCAAGGGGTATTGGCCCCTTCACATCTGAAAGATGAATGTGTTTTAGTTTAAGATAGTACTGCCCATGATTGTCCAATTGTACACAAGGTAATTCTTCTGAAATGGGAACTGCATGTGTCGTGGGGGTCATAGATAGTTAATTACCAGGAATGTTTGGATGTGAGGAATCAGGGAAAATTTGCTCACCAAGGATTATTGATACTTTAAGCAAGCTATCAGTATCACAGGGGGGACTGTAAGATTTGAAATTTTCAGTAATTAATCACGCAAGAGAATAGGGTTAATAAGACAGTTTATTGACCAAAAGAAGCTTGTACAGAAAAACCTTTGATAAAAAGGGCACACAAAATGGGCGCCGGACCTCGTGATCAGTTTCTGGGACTATTTGATTTTCTGTTACTGCAAGCCAGACAGGCTTGTGGATTGAGGACATTAAGCCCGCGAAAGCCAGTTTCAGGAAACCGAAACTCAGGGACGTGGACATACATATTAATTGGATTCTAAGTACAGGACAGTTTTGGGTGACAGGAGGAGGCCCATCAAGTAATGGGCGGACAATTCAAGGAACAGTTTAAGCCGATTTACTGTACAAAGGAAAACCGTTTAACAGCCATCAAGGGCAATCTCCAGACCAATCAATATACCAACCGAGTTACGGTGACAAAGCAAAGACATTATCGGCCCAGGAAGGCCAGTTAACCTATCACCGGCGCCGTTACAAAGACAAAGCGCCCCTGCAGAGATTTCTGCCGCCAAAATTATTACAAAGACTGGACTATGATTTGGCGGGAGATAAGACTGTCCCAGAAGGGTATAACTATGGATTGAAAAGTCCATCGGGGCTTCGGAACTAAAACAGCTTCACTACGCTTCTTCTACGATTCAAGCTTCGGGACAGACTCTTCGGTTAAGGCAGCACTTCGGTTTCGGAATGTGGTCGGTGTTCGGCCAGGCAAGGCTCGGCCACAGTGGGAAGACGGCGAGGGTGGCCCGGGTACTTTTGTCGGGAGATCATCGACGACCCAGGCCGAAGGAGAAGACACCCTCGGGAAAAATGACGAGCCAGAACGGAGAGAGAAATAAAAGAACACTCCAGGCCCAGCACTCCAGTGCCCCAACATCCCATCGGTAACACAGGTGAATTCAGTGCTTCGACATCAGGCCGGTAGCAGATTCATCCATGACGAGCGCTCACCAAGGCTGTATCGGCTGCTTCATCGCCTGAGAAAAACAAGCTGTGCCAGAAGTTTCCAAATCCACGTGATGACGGAAAGCTGTGCCAAAAAGGGCTGCGAACCCCCTTTTGCGATTCTGAGAGTGGTGAGCATGATCCCGAGTTCCTCAAGTCGAAACTTAGTTTAGGTCTAGGGGAGGGGGTTAAGGGTAATCGTAATGTGTTTCCCCTTTTACGATGTGCTGTGTGTTCCCCATTTCCATAGAGTTAAGTTCATAGATATGTGCCTGCTTGTAGTTACTTTGATTTGTGCTATGACATGTATTTATAATGCTGCAAACTGTTTAAATAAAAGCATCTATTTCGTGCTATTCAACCTGGTCTATTGAGTCTTTCTCTGCACTACAGTTCCCTGCACCTAAGTCCAAGGTCTAGAACCGTAGGGAAGAGTGGGTCGAACCACTCAAGGGTAATTATTGCACGAAGGCTGGTAGGAGACCAGAACGAGCAAGAGAAACCCTCTACAGGGTGAAAGATGCCTGGCCAAAGATGTGTGCTCGGAGATGAAGAGGGCAGAAAGAGAGCTCAGCATCGTGCCGAGCTCGACATTCATCGAGGTGGGGGCGTAATTGGATGAAGCTCAGGCCCTTGCTAAGGACTGATCATTCGTTGTCAGAGAGGCGAAGGTCAGAGGGGTTGTGAAAACGTGGCAGGGGGCGAGATTGGGAGAAGGGATGGGGTCCGAGGAAAGTGAAGAGGAAAAAGGTTCCAGAGGAGCATTGGTGTCCAAGATTTGTTGAAGTTTACGATCCTTGACACTTGAAAGGAAGAAAAAAAGTGTTTTGTTAAAGCACCGGATGAGGTGAAGAATCAAATGGAACTGTGGACCAGTACAGCTTGAGAAAGAGTGAGTCGGTGCTGCTGAAGAGAGAGGTCGAGAGTGTTCATTTGGCGGTGCATGGCATTCAGCGTGGATCTCACGATATAGCGAGAGCAGTGGTTTGAAGAACGCTGAATATCTTGGAGATATTTGCAGTCCTAGGTGGATCCAAAACACGAAGTGTGGATTTTCAGTTGGAATCCACGTGGAGTAAATCGGAATCGGAGACAGTTGCTGAGGCAAGATATATGGCTGTGAAAATGAGTTTTGGTAGATACCTGATCAAACACGAGAAGGGAGACAGAAAGCAACGAAGATTAACAGGGTAAAAGAGACATACGGAAATCCCACCGGAGAGAAGAGCAAAATGTCCTCAAGGTGGGCATTCGTGGAAGAGAGCTGACAGTGAACTAAACACTAATACAGAAAGAAAATACTGCAGCTGCTGGAAATCTGAAATAAAAGCAGAAAATGCTTGAGATACTCTGCAGGTCAGGCACATCTGTGAAGAGTGAAACAGGGTTCACGTTTCAGGTTGATGACCTTTCGTCTGAACTGGAAAATAGGAGGAAATGTAACAGATTTTTAAGCAAGTTTAGGGGCTGTGAAATGGGGAATGTGATGAAAGAACAAAAGGGATGGTCTGTGATAGGATCGAAGGCAGGAGAAGTTAAGAGAAGCTAAGAGACATTAAGAGATATTCAAGGAAAAAGGAGATGGCAGGAACAGGTTAAGAAACAAAGAATGGCTCTAGCTGAAGTGTAAACTGCGCTGGCAGAATGGGAGAAAAGAACAGAAGGCACAAGCAAAAAGTGTGGATAATATATATACATATGATGATGCCGGGTTATAATCTGAAATTGTTGAAATCTATGTTGAGTCCAGAAGGCCGTAAAGTGCCTAATTGAAAGATGAGGCGCTGTTGCTTGAGCTTACGCTGAGAGTGCAGTGACCTGTTGTGATCTGCAATGCACTGCCTGAAAGGGTGGTGGAAACAGATTGAACAGTAAATTTCCAAAGGAAATTGGATAAACAGTAGAAGCTGAAAAAGTTGCAGGGCTACGGGGAAAGAGCAGTCTAATTGGATAGATTTTTAAAAGAGCTGGCGCAGACACAATGGGCCAAATGGGCTCCTCCTGGGCTGTATCATTCTATGATTCTATGAGGGGAGCGGGGTCGGAGGCGGGGCTGATTGCATACCCTGTGTTCATGCCCAGTGAAATAGCAAACCAGGAGCAGGATCTGTTCAATGTGACCCTGTGAAACCTCAAGTGGAAGGGCTCCTGGCGCTTTGTGTCATCAATCCTGGCTGCTGCGTGATAGGCTCCTGGTTCCTGTGATGTCACCTGGAGACACGGCCCCGCCCCTAGTTACGGGCCATCAGTGCGATGTCAGTGTCAGAGGAATTGCAGCGACAGCAGACACTGGGAGTGAGTTTGTTCCAATAAACAGGGCAAATGACAGAACAGAACTCTTTTATAATAAAGTAAGTCACTCAAACTAATGTCATTAATTTGAAATATATTCAAATTAAATACAATCACTGTCACAGAACCAGTCGCATTGTATTCCCCCATTACATTCTGGGATGAAAATCAATCATTTTTCGAATGATATTTCCTGAGAGTGAGCAATATCTCAATAAAGGTGGCGCGAGAAGTCGAATCATCGCCACACTCACTGGGACGGCAGAAATGTCGCTGGATTCACAGAGCAGGTCTGGTGGGACCAAGACCACCAGTGTCGAAGACAGGATAAAACGGGACGCTTCAACAATGATTGGAAAGGTGAGGAGCTTTACTGAGAATCCCATCAGTCCAGAATTTTGCAGTGTTGAGAGTCTAACAAGATAATGGGAGCTGTTTGATGCGGCATGTTGAGCGCTGCTTAACTCATAGGTAAACGTCGGCCGTACCTCATCTTGGTGGATCATGTAGAGGGATCCTTATTCTGTATTCACACCATTCTGTACCTAAGCTGATTGTGCTTCTTTGGGCAGCTCAACGCTGTGTTGAGCATGTTGTATTAGAGGGAGCTTTACACTGTATCTAATCCGTGCTCGACCTGTCCTCGGAGTGTTTAATGGAACAGTGTAGAGAGAGCTTTACTTGGTATCTAACCTGTGCTGTACCTGCCCTGGGAGTGTTGGATGGGACAGTGCAGAGGGAGCTTTATTTCGTATCTAAAGCGTGCTGTACCTGCCCTTGGAGTGTTTGATGGGACAGTGCAGAGGAAAATTTACTCTGTATCTAACCTGTGCTGTAACTGCCCTGAGAGTATTCAATGGGGCAGTGAATAGTGTGCATAACTCTGTATCTAACCCGTGCTGAACCTGCCCTGGGAGTGTTTGATGGGAAAGCGCAGACGCAGATTTATTCTGTATCTAACCTGTGCTGTACCTGCTCTGGGAGTGTTTGACGGGACAGAGCAAAGGGAGCTTTACTCTGTATCTAACCTGTACTGTACCTGCCCTGGGAGTGTTTGATGGGACAGTGTAGAGGGAGCTTTACTCTGTATCTAACCCGTGCTGTACCTGCCCTGGTAGTGTTTGATGAGACAGTGTAGAGGGAGCTTTACTCTGTATCTAACCCCGTGCTGTACCTGCCCTGGGAGTGTTTGATGGGACAATGTAGAACGAGCTTTACTCTGTATCTAACCCGTGCTGTACCTGCCCCTGGGAGTGTTTGATGGCGACAGTGTAGAGGGAGCTTTACTCTGTATCTAACCCGTGCTGTACCTGCCCGAGGAGTGTTTGATGGGACAGTGTAGAGGGAGCTTTACTCTGTATCTAACCCGTGCTGTACCTGCCCTAGGAGTGTTTGATGGGACAGTGTAGAGGGAGCTTTACTCTGTATCTAACCCGTGCTGTACCTGCCCTCGGAGTGTTTGATGGAACAGTGTAGAGGGAGCTTTACTCTGTATCTAACCCGTGCTGTACCTGCCCTGGGAGTGTTTGATGGGACAGTGTAGAGGGAGCTTTACTCTGTATCTAACCCATGCTTTGCCGGCCCTGAGAGTGTTTGATGGGACAGTGTAGAGGGAGCTTTACTCTGTATCTAACCCCGTGCTGTTCCTGCCCTGGGAGTGTTTGATGGGAGAGTGTAGAGAGAGTTTTACTCTGTATCTAACCCGTGCTGTACCTGCCCTGGGAGTGTTTGATGGGACAATGTAGAGAGAGGTTTACTCTGTATCTAACCCCGTGCTGGACCTGCCCTGGGAGTGTTTGATGGGGCAGTGTAGAGGGAGCTTTACTCTGTATCTAAACCATGCTGTACCTGCCCTGGGAATGTTTGATGGGACAGTGTAGAGGGAGCTTTACTCTGTATCTTACCCATGCTGTACCTGCCCTGGGAGTGTTTGATGGGACAGTGTAGACGGAGATTTACTCTGTATCTAACCTGTGCTGTACCTGCCTGGGAGTATTTGATGGGACAGTGTAGAGGGAGCTTTACTCTGTATCTAACCCGTGCTGTACCTGCCCTGGGAGTGTTTGATGGGACAGTGTAGAGGGAGCTTTACTCTGTATCTAACTCGTGCTGTACCTGCCCTGGGAGTGTTTGATGGGACAGTGTAGAGGGAGCTTTACTCAGTATCTAGCCCCGTGCTGTACCTGCCCTAGGTGTGTTTGATGGGACAGTGTAGAGGGAGATTTACTCTTTACCGAACCGTGCTGTACCTGCCCTAGGAGTGTTTGATGGGACAGTGTAGAGGGAGCTTTACTCTGTATCTAACCCGTGCTGTACCTGCCCTCGGAGTGTTTGATGGAACAGTGTAGAGGGAGCTTTACTCTGTATCTAACCCGTGCTGTACCTGCCCTGGGAGTGTTTGATGGGACAGTGTAGAGGGAGCTTTACTCTGTATCTAACCCATGATTTACCGGCCCTGGGAGTGTTTGATGGGACAGTGTAGAGGGAGCTTTACTCTGTATCTAACCCCGTGCTGTACCTGGCCTGGAAGTGTTTGATGGGGCAGTGTAGAGTGAGCTTTACTCTGTATCTAAACCATGCTGTACCTGCCCTGGGAATGTTTGATGAGACAGTGTAGAGGGAGCTTTACTCTGTATCTAACCCATGCTGTACCTGCCCTGGGAGTGTTTGATGGGACAGTGTAGACGGAGATTTACTCTGTATCTAACCTGTGCTGTACCTGCCCTGGGAGTATTTGATGGGACAGTGTAGAGGGAGCTTTACTCTGTATCTAACCCGTGCCGTACCTGCCCTGGGAGTGTTTGATGGGACAGTGTAGAGGGAGCTTTACTCTGTATCTAACCCGTGCTGTACCTGCCCTGGGAGTGTTTGATGGGACAGTGTAGAGGGAGCTTTACTCTGTATCTAACCCCGTGCTGTACCTGCCCTAGGTGTGGTTGATGGGACAGTGTAGAGGGAGATTTACTCTGTATCGAACCGTGCTGTACCTGCCTTAGGAGTGTTTGATGGGAGAGTGTAGAGGGAGCTTTACTCTGTATCTAACCCGTGCTGTACCTGCCCTCGGAGTGTTTGATGGAACAGTGTAGAGGGAGCTTTACTCTGTATCTAACCCGTGCTGTACCTGCCCTGGGAGTGTTTGATGGGAAAGTGTAGAGGGAGCTTTACTCTGTATCTAACCCATGATTTACCGGCCCTGGGAGTGTTTGATGGGACAGTGTAGAGGGAGCTTTACTCTTTATCTAACCCCATGCAGTACCTGCCCTGGGAGTGTTTGATGGGAGAGTGTAGAGAGAGTTTTACTCTGTATCTAACCCGTGCTGTACCTGCCCTGGGAGTGTTTGATGGGACAGTGTAGAGAGAGGTTTACTCTGTATCTAACCCCGTGCTGTACCTGCCCTGGGAGTGTTTGATGGGGCAGTGTAGAGGGAGCTTTACTCTGCATCTTAACCATGCTGTACCTGCCCTGGGAATGTTTGATGGGACAGTGTAAAGGGAGCTTTACTCTGTATCTAACCCATGCTGTACCTGCCCTGGGAGTGTTTGATGGGACAGTGTAGAGGGAGATTTACTCTGTATCTAACCTGTGCTGTACCTGCCCTTAGAGTAATTGTTGGGACAATGCAGAGGGAGCTTTACTCTGTATCTAACCCGTGCTGTACCTGCCCTGGGAGTGTTTGATGGGACAGTGTAGAGGGAGCTTTATTCTGTATCTAACCCCGTGCTGTACCTGCCCCGGGAGTGTTTGATGGGACAGTGCAGAAGGAGCTTTACTCTGTATCTAACCCCGTGCTGTACCTGCCCTGGGAGTGTTTGCTGGGACAGTGTAGAGGGCGCTTTACTCTGTATCTATCCCTTGCTGTACCTGCCCTTGGAGTATTTGATGGGAGAGTGTAGAGGGAGCTTTACTCTGTATCTAACCCGTGCTGCACCTGCCATGGGAGTGTTTGATGGGACAGTGAAGTGGGGTCTTTACTCTGTATCTAACTCCTGCTGCACCTGCCCTGGGAGTGCTGGATGGGACAGTGTAGAAGGAGCTTTACTCTGTATCTAACCCGTGCTGTACATGCCCTGGGAGTGTTTGATGCGACAGTGTAGAGGGAGCTTTACTCTGTATCTAACCTGTGATGTACCTGCCCTGGGATTGTTTGATGGGACAGTGTAGAGGGAGCTTTACTCTTTATCTAGCCCGTGCTGTACCTGCCCTGGGAGTGTTTGATGGGACAGTGTAGAGGGAGGTTTACTCTGTATCTATCCCATGCTGTACCTGCCCTTGGAGTGTTTGATGCGACAGTGCAGAGGGAGATTTACTCTGTATCTAACCCGTGCTGTACCTGCCCTGGGAGTGTTTGATGGGTCAGTGTAGAAGGAGCTGTACTCTGTATCTAACCCGTGCTGTACATGCCCTGGGAGTGTTTGATGCGACAGTGTAGAGGGAGCTTTACTCTGTATCTAACCTGTGATGTACCTGCCCTGGGACTGTTTGATGGGACAGTGTAGAGGGAGCTTTACTCTTTATCTAGCCCGTGCTGTACCTGCCCTGGGAGTGTTTGATGGGACAGTGTAGAGGGAGTTTACTCTGTATTTAACCCGTGCTGTACCTGCCCTGGGAGTGTTTGATGGGACAGTGTAGAGGGAGCTTTACTCTGTATTTAACCCGTGCTGTACCTGCCCTGGGAGTGTTTGATGGGACAGTGTAGAGGGAGCTTTACTCTGTATCTAACCCGTGCTGTACCTGCCCTGGGAGTGTTTGATGGGCAGTGTAGAGGGAGCTTTACTCTGTATCTAACCCGTGCTGTACCTGCCCTGGGAGTGTTTGATGGGCAGTGTAGAGGGAGCTTTACTCTGTATCTAACCCGTGCTGTACCTGCCCTGGGAGTGTTTGATGGGACAGTGTCGAAGGAGCTTTACTCTGTATCTAACCCCGTGCTGTACCTGCCCTGGGAGTGTTTGATGGGACAGTATAGAGGGAGCTTTACTCTGTATTTAACCCGTGCTGTACCTGCCCTGGGAGTGTTTGATGGGACAGTGTAGAGGGAGCTTTATTCTGTATTTAACACGTGCGGTACCTGCCCTGGGAGTGTTGATGGGACAGTGTAGAGGGATGTTTACTCTGTATCTAACCCATGCTGTACCTGCCCTGGGAGTGTTTGATGGGACAGTGTAGAGGGAGCTTTACTCTTTATCTAGCCCGTGCTGTACCTGCCCTGGGAGTGCTTGATGGGACAGTGTAGAGGGAGCTTTACTCTGTATTTAACCCGTGCTGTACCTGCCCTGGGTGTGTTTGATGGGACAGTGTAGAGGGAGCTTTAGTCTGTATTTAACCCGTGCTGTACCTGCCCTTGGAGTGTTTGATGGGACAGTGTAGAGGGAGCTTTACTCTGTATCTAACCCGTGCTGTAACTGCCCTGGGAGTGTTTGATGGGCAGTGTAGAGGGAGCTTTACTCTGTATCTAACCCGTGCTGTACTTGCCCTGGGAGTGTTTGATGGGACAGTGTCGAAGGAGATTTACTCTGTATCTAACCCCGTGCTGTACCTGCCCTGGGAGTGTTTGATGGGACAGTATAGAGGGAGCTTTACTTTGTATTTAACCCGTGCTGTACCTGCCCTGGGAGTGTTTGATGGGACAGTGTAGAGGGAGCTTTACTCTGTATTTAACCCGTGCGGTACCTGCCCTGGGAGTGTTTGATGGGACAGTGTAGAGGGATGTTTACTCTGTATCTAACCCATGCTGCACCTGCCCTGGGAGTGTTTGATGGGACAGTGCAGAGGGAGGTTTACTCTGTATCTAACCCATGCTGTACCTGCCCTGGGAGTGTTTGATGGGTCAGTGTAGTGGGAGCTTTACTCTGTATCTAACCCGTGCTGTACCTGCCCTGCGAGTGTTTGATGGGACAGTGTCGAGGGAGCTTTACTCTGTATCTAACCCGTGCTGTACCTGCCCTGGGAGTGTTTGATGGGACAGTGTAGAGGGAGCTTTACTCTGTATCTAACCCGTGCTGTACCTGCCCTGGGGTGTTTGATGGGACATTGTAGAGGGAGCTTTTTTCTGTATCTAACCCCGTGCTGTACCTGCCCTGGGAGTGTTTGATTGGACAGTGTAGAGCGAGTTTTACTCTGTATCTAACCCCGTGCTATACATGCCCTTGGAGTGTTTGATGCGACAGTGTAGAGGGAGCTTTACTCTGTATCTAACCCGTGCTGTACCTGCCCTGGGAGTGTTTGATGGGACAGTGTAGAGGGAGCTTCACTCTGTATCTAACCCATGCTGTTCCTGCCCTGGGAGTGTTTGATGGGACAGTGTAGAGAGAGGATTACTCTGTATTTAACCCTGTGCTGTGCCTGTTGTGGTGTATGGGCCTTTAAGAGCCCCAGGTGTGCGTAATGCCGGTAATTGCCACTTGGGCTATATAAGTCTGTGTATTGTGTATATCCTTTAGAAAGTCCCCCCCAGACGTGCTTAGTAAATACCTATGAACCAGCTCCTGTCTTCATTGTCTTTTTCTACGCACGGACACTACAGTGGCGACGAAGTGGAAACGGACTTACCTGCAATTCGACAGCACCTCAAGGACATCGATTCCTCCAGCGTCCAGAAGACTCAAGGAAGTAAGAGAAACGGTGGTTTCACCAGCTGCCCAAGCTGGTGACAGGTACTGCGCTAGTCCTTCCTGGGCATCAGGCTGGAGCTCCAGCGGCGGGCACTACAGCTGAGACAGGCAGCGAAATCGGAGGCAAGCAATAACGGACTGGGAGGGTGCACTCGAGAGACGGCCGGCGCGGCAAGCAGGTCAGCGTTTAGACCTCCGTCGGGAATGAGTCTCCAACAGTGAATAAACGGAAACCACAGTAAAACAGCGTTGTTATCGGTAGCAGCGGCGGGAAAGCGCGGGAAGCGCCATATCTTTTCTGAAATGCCTAACTCTGGTAATATTGAGGCTTTTGATGGCGAAATAGAAGAATGGACCACATACGTGGAAAGAGTAGAGGTTTATTGCACTGCAAATGGAATAGAAGATGAAAAAAATGCTTCAGTACTTCTGAACTTAATGGGCGCGAAGACATTCGGGCTGTTATGAAATTTAATCACTCCAGCCAAATCAAAGGACAAGACTTTTAAAGAAATTGTTGATACCCTGCAGGAGCATTTAAACCCAACACCGCTGCTGATCGTGGAACGATTCAAGTTCTTCAAGAGAAATCAGCACAAGAATGAAAGTAACGCTGATTACCTAACCGAATTAAGAAAGCTATCAAAGTACTGCCAATTCGGAGCAGGACTATCGGATTATCTACGAGACAAATTTGTTTGCGGTCTCTTAAGTGAAGGAACACAAAAAAGACTGCTTTCTGAAAAAGATTTAACATTGGACAAAGCTTTCAGTATGGCTGTATCATACGAAGCAGCAGCAAAAGGAGCTGCAGAGATACAACAAGAGACACAGGACTTCGGCACCCATAAAATGACACAGGAGTTTGAAAGATGTTATCGCTGCGGCAGATCCACCCATAACCAGAGGGACTGCTGGTTCAAGGGCAAAGCTTGCAGGCAATGTGGTAAGATTGGACACATTGCACGGGTATGCCAATCTGGACAAAATAAATCCACTGACAGAAAACAAAAAATCAATAAAGAAAAGTACAGGAAGGTACAAATGATGATGGACAATAGCTCCGAAGACCAGAATAGCGATAGCGACTCCGGAAACAAGAGACTGAGCTGTCTCAAATTACGTAATATACTTGCCAAAGAGGATTACCAAACCATTTGGGTTACCCTCACAATAGCAGGGTCCCCAGTTAAAATGGAGCTAGATACAGGATCAGCTCTAACCATAATAAATCGACGAGATTACGAGAGGCTATTTTCGCATATACCTCTAAAAGACACATCCATTATCTTAAAAACATATACGGGGCAGAAAGTCTACCCCAAAGAAAAAATAAGGGTGCCTGTGGTATACAACGGTAAAGAAATACAAAAGTTGTATTTATACATTCTACAAGATGGTGGTCCACCGTTGTTGGGACGTGAATGGATAAGGAAGATACGTTTAGACTGGCACTCCATTCCGGCACTGACGGTGACCAGTACGGAAAAAAACAATGATGACATCATACCTGAACGATTAAAAGACATCTTGGCCAACGCCAAAGAAGTGTTTCAAGAGAAACTAGGAACCTTGAAAGGCATCACCGCCTCAATAAAAATGGAAGATACAGCAATTCCAAAATTTTTGAAGGCAAGACCGGTGCCATACGCAATACGTCCAGCAGTCGAGGCAGAGCTGGAGAATTTGGAAAAGGCAGGCGTATTATCCAAAATAGATTGGAGCGAATGGGCAACACCCATCGTTCCAGTCATGAAAAAAAAATTGAAAAATAATTCTGAGGAACAGAAAAAAATTCGCATCTGTGGGGACTTTAAGGTGACTGTAAACCCGGTCCTTCACACGGTACAGTGTCCTCTTCCGAGGATAGAAGATATTTTCGCCTCACTATCCGGAGGGAAACGTTTCACAAAAATTGACTTGGCACAGGCATATCTACAGATGGAGGTTGAGGAGACCTCTAAAAAGTATCTCACAATAAACACACACAAAGGCCTGTACCAGTACAATCGACTGGTTTTTGGAATAGCATCAGCTCCAGCTATCTGGCAAAGAGATATGGAGCAAGTCCTGCAAGGGATTCCGGGGATCAATGCTACCTAGACGACATCGTTATAACAGGAGAAAACGACAACGAGCACCTTGCCAATTTGGAGCAGGTGCTCACTCGGCTGAAAGAACGCGGCCTACGAGCAAATCGCCCCAAGTGTGAATTTTTCCAAAATCAGATATCATATTGTGGCCACATAATTAATAAGGAAGGGTTGCATAAGTCGCCTGAAAAAATTGAAGCAGTTATAAAAGCCCCAGCACCTGAAAATGTTTCACAATTAAGGTCATTCCTGGGATTAATAAATTACTATCATAAATTTTTACCGAACTTATCAACTATTCTACACCCTCTTAATAATCTTCTACAGACAGGAGTGATTTGGAAATGGAACGAAGACTGTAAACGTGCCTTCCATAAATGTAAAGACTTAATCACATCAGGGAAAGTTTTGGCTCATTACAACCCATCACTACCAATCAGACTGGCGTGCGATGCATCCCCTTATGGCATAGGAGCGGTATTGTCCCATAGATTCCCTGATGGCTCGGAACGGCCGATAGCTTTTGCGTCACGCTCATTGAACTTAAGTGAGCGTAACTATGCCCAGATAGACAGGGAAGCACTCAGCCTGGTATGGGGAGTGAAGAAATTCAACCATTACCTACACGGACAAAAATTTACCTTGCTGACTGACCATCAACCCCTCATCTCCATATTCAACCCTAAAAAAGGTGTCCCCATTATGACGGCACAAAGACGACAGAGGTGGTCCCTTTTTCTAGGGGCACACCAATACAACATTGAATACAAAGGGTCAAAAAAGCATGGGAATGCTGACGGTTTATCGCGCCTACCGTTGTCAACGATAGAAAAGGCACCTACAGTAGACCCAGTAGAGATATTCCACTCTACCATAGTGGAATGTCTACCGGTGACAAATTCTGCCATTGAAAGGGAGACAAGAAATGACCCTACTCTCTCACGCATCTACGATTTAACAGTGAAGGGATGGCCAGCACATGGCAAACCACTGTTGCCAGCATTCTCGCAAAGAAGAGAACAGCTGTCAGAGTTCCGAGGAACCTTGATGTGTGGAACCAGAGTGGTGATTCCACCCAAACTCCAGGATAAAGTGCTAAAGGAGCTTCACGAGGGGCATCTGGGTGGAGTGAAAATGAAGAACCTTGCTAGGGCGTTTGTATGGTGGCCAGGTATCGATGGAGACATCGAAGAAATGACAACGAGCTGCCTAGGATGCCAGAAGGTCCAAAATGCTCCGCCACAGGCCCCTCTACATCCATGGGAGTGGCCCTCATCTCCCTGGCAAAGGGTGCACATCGACTTTGCTGGTCCATTTAGGACTCAATGTTCTTAATCGCAGTTGATGCACACTCCAAGTGGCCGGAGGTAATAAAGATGTCCTCCACCACCACGGAAAAAACCATCACAGTATTAAGGACCATGTTTGCCAGGAATGGGCTGCCGGAACAGATATGTTCTGATAATGGACTGCAATTTGTGTCCGAAGAATTCAGAAAGTTCTTAAAGAGCAATGGGGTAAAGCACTACACGTCCGCCCCATACCATCCCGCCACCAATGGATTGGCTGAAAGGTTTGTCCAGACCTTGAAGAAGGCCATCAAGGCCATGGGTAATGAAGACATAAAACTTCAGCACAAGGTGGATAACTTCTTATTTGCATATAGGAATGCAACGCATATGGTTACTAACCACACTCCTGCCATGATGTTCTACAATAGAAACCTAAGATGCCGGCTGGATTTGGTCAAGCCCAACATCCGAAGGGACGTGGAGAACCGGCAGTTTCAGGGCATGAATGAAAGGCCAACTAGGGCCTTCCAGATAGGCCAACCGGTTTTGGCCCGGGACTACCGTACCGAGAAATGGCAGCCTGGAACTATCTGCACATGATTAGGACCACTGATGTATACCGTGGACATCGGAGACAGCATAATAAGGCGCCATGCTGACCAAATCATCAAGTCATACGAAAAGGGACAACCTACACCACCACTCTATACATCTAACGATGAAGTAGAGATACCCATATCTACCTCCGATCCGGTGATACTGGAGCCCGATGAACCCGACACTGGTCTTCAAGCCGAATCAGCCTTGCCAGAAGAACCTACTACACCACCAGAAACTACTACACCTCCGAGGCGTTATCCGGACCGAGTCAGGAAGCCTTCTGAGAGACTAACTTATAATTAATTAATACAGCAATGTATATTATTTTGCATATAACATGTAATTAATGATTACTTAAAATATGATGTACTAGTTAGCTAGAAGGGGAGGATTTGTGGTGTATGTGCCTTTAAGAGCAATTATGGTGTATGTGCCTTTCAGAGCCCCAGGTGTGCGTAATGCCGGTAATTGCCACTTGGGCTATATAAGCCTGTGTATTGTGTATATCCTTTAGAAACCCCCCCCAGACTTGCTTAGTAAATAACTATGAACCAACTCCTGTCTTCAGTGTCTTTCTCTACACACGGACACTACACGTGTCCTGGGAGTGTTTGATGGGACAGTGTAGAGGGAGCTTTACTCTGTATCTAACCCGTGCTGTACCTGCCCTGGGAGTATTTGATGGGACAGTGTAGAGGGAGCTTTACTCTGTATCTAACCCGTGCTGTATCTGCCCTGGGAGTGTTGATGGGACAGTGTAGAGGGAACTTTGCTCTGTATCTAACCCGTGCTGTCCCTGCCCTGGGAGTGTTTGATGGGACAGTGTAGAGGGAGCTTTACTATGTATCTAACCCGTGCTGTACCTGCCCTGGGAGTGTTTGATGGGACAGTGTAGAGGGAGCTTTACTCTGTATCTAACTCGTGCTGTACCTGCCCTGGGAGTGTTTGATGGGCAGTGTAGAGGGAGCTTTACTCTGTATCTAACCCGTGCTGTACCTGCCCTGGGAGTGTTTGATGGGCAGTGTAGAGGGAGCTTTACTCTGTATCTAACCCGTGCTGTACCTGCCCTGGGAGTGTTTGATGGGACAGTGTCGAAGGAGCTTTACTCTGTATCTAACCACGTGCTGTACCTGCCCTGGGAGTGTTTGATGGGACAGTATAGAGGGAGCTTTACTCTGTATTTAACCCGTGCTGTACCTGCCCTGGGAGTGTTTGATGGGACAGTGTAGAGGGAGCTTTATTCTGTATTTAACATGTGCGGTACTTGCCCTGGGAGTGTTGATGGGACAGTGTAGAGGGATGTTTACTCTGTATCTAACCCATGCTGTACCTGCCCTGGGAGTGTTTGATGGGACAGTGTAGAGGGAGCTTTACTCTTTATCTAGCCCGTGCTGTACCTGCCCTGGGAGTGCTTGATGGGACAGTGTAGAGGGAGCTTTACTCTGTATTTAACCCGTGCTGTACCTGCCCTGGGTGTGTTTGATGGGACAGTGTAGAGGGAGCTTTAGTCTGTATTTAACCCGTGCTGTACCTGCCCTTGGAGTGTTTGATGGGACAGTGTAGAGGGAGCTTTACTCTGTATCTAACCCGTGCTGTAACTGCCCTGGGAGTGTTTGATGGGCAGTGTAGAGGGAGCTTTACTCTGTATCTAACCCGTGCTGTACTTGCCCTGGGAGTGTTTGATGGGACAGTGTCGAAGGAGATTTACTCTGTATCTAACCCCGTGCTGTACCTGCCCTGGGAGTGTTTGATGGGACAGTATAGAGGGAGCTTTACTCTGTATTTAACCCGTGCTGTACCTGCCCTGGGAGTGTTTGATGGGACAGTGTAGAGGGAGCTTTACTCTGTATTTAACCCGTGCGGTACCTGCCCTGGGAGTGTTTGATGGGACAGTGTAGAGGGATGTTTACTCTGTATCTAACCCATGCTGCACCTGCCCTGGGAGTGTTTGATGGGACAGTGCAGAGGGAGGTTTACTCTGTATCTAACCCATGCTGTACCTGCCCTGGGAGTGTTTGATGGGTCAGTGTAGTGGGAGCTTTACTCTGTATCTAACCCGTGCTGTACCTGTCCTGCGAGTGTTTGATGGGACAGTGTCGAGGGAGCTTTACTCTGTATCTAACCCGTGCTGTACCTGCCCTGGGAGTGTTTGATGGGACAGTGTAGAGGGAGCTTTACTCTGTATCTAACCCGTGCTGTACCTGCCCTGGGGGTGTTTGATGGGACAGTGTAGAGGGAGCTTTTTTCTGTATCTAACCCCGTGCTGTACCTGCCCTGGGAGTGTTTGATTGGACAGTGTAGAGCGAGTTTTACTCTGTATCTAACCCCGTGCTATACATGCCCTTGGAGTGTTTGATGCGACAGTGTAGAGGGAGCTTTACTCTGTATCTAACCCGTGCTGTACCTGCCCTGGGAGTGTTTGATGGGACAGTGTAGAGGGAGCTTCACTCTGTATCTAACCCATGCTGTTCCTGCCCTGGGAGTGTTTGATGGGACAGTGTAGAGAGAGGATTACTCTGTATTTAACCCTGTGCTGTGCCTGTTGTGGTGTATGGGCCTTTAAGAGCCCCAGGTGTGCGTAATGCCGGTAATTGCCACTTGGGCTATATAAGTCTGTGTATTGTGTATATCCTTTAGAAAGTCCCCCCCAGACGTGCTTAGTAAATACCTATGAACCAACTCCTGTCTTCATTGTCTTTCTCTACGCACGGACACTACAGTGGCGACGAAGTGGAAACGGACTTACCTGCAATTCGACAGCACCTCAAGGACATCGATTCCTCCAGCGTCCAGAAGACTCAAGGAAGTAAGAGAAACGGTGGTTTCACCAGCTGCCCAAGCTGGTGACAGGTACTGTGCTAGTCCTTCCTGGGCATCAGGCTGGAGCTCCAGCGGCGGGCACTACAGCTGAGACAGGCAGCGAAATCGGAGGCAAGCAATAACGGACTGGGAGGGTGCACTCGAGAGACGGCCGGCGCGGCAAGCAGGTCAGCGTTTAGACCTCCGTCGGGAATGAGTCTCCAACAGTGAATAAACGGAAACCACAGTAAAACAGCGTTGTTATCGATAGCAGCGGCGGGAAAGCGCGGGAAGCGCCATATCTTTTCTGAAATGCCTAACTCTGGTAATATTGAGGCTTTTGATGGCGAAATAGAAGAATGGACCACATACGTGGAAAGAGTAGAGGTTTATTGCACTGCAAATGGAATAGAAGATGAAAAAAATGCTTCAGTACTTCTGAACTTAATGGGCGCGAAGACATTCGGGCTGTTATGAAATTTAATCACTCCAGCCAAATCAAAGGACAAGACTTTTAAAGAAATTGTTGATACCCTGCAGGAGCATTTAAACCCAACACCGCTGCTGATCGTGGAACGATTCAAGTTCTTCAAGAGAAATCAGCACAAGAATGAAAGTAACGCTGATTACCTAACCGAATTAAGAAAGCTATCAAAGTACTGCCAATTCGGAGCAGGACTATCGGATTATCTACGAGACAAATTTGTTTGCGGTCTAATAAGTGAAGGAACACAAAAAAGACTGCTTTCTGAAAAAGATTTAACATTGGACAAAGCTTTCAGTATGGCTGTATCATACGAAGCAGCAGCAAAAGGAGCTGCAGAGATACAACAAGAGACACAGGACTTCGGCACCCATAAAATGACACAGGAGTTCGAAAGATGTTATCGCTGCGGCAGATCCACCCATAACCAGAGGGACTGCTGGTTCAAGGGCAAAGCTTGCAGGCAATGTGGTAAGATTGGACACATTGCACGGGTATGCCAATCTGGACAAAATAAATCCACTGACAGAAAACAAAAAATCAATAAAGAAAAGTACAGGAAGGTACAAATGATGATGGACAATAGCTCCGAAGACCAGAATAGCGATAGCGACTCCGGAAACAAGAGACTGAGCTGTCTCAAATTACGTAATATACTTGCCAAAGAGGATTACCAAACCATTTGGGTTACCCTCACAATAGCAGGGTCCCCAGTTAAAATGGAGCTAGATACAGGATCAGCTCTAACCATAATAAATCGACGAGATTACGAGAGGCTATTTTCGCATATACCTCTAAAAGACACATCCATTATCTTAAAAACATATACGGGGCAGAAAGTCTACCCCAAAGAAAAAATAAGGGTGCCTGTGGTATACAACGGTAAAGAAATACAAAAGTTGTATTTATACATTCTACAAGATGGTGGTCCACCGTTGTTGGGACGTGAATGGATAAGGAAGATACGTTTAGACTGGCACTCCATTCCGGCACTGACGGTGACCAGTATGGAAAAAAACAATGATGACATCATACCTGAACGATTAAAAGACATCTTGGCCAACGCCAAAGAAGTGTTTCAAGAGAATCTAGGAACCTTGAAAGGCATCACCGCCTCAATAAAAATGGAAGATACAGCAATTCCAAAATTTTTGAAGGCAAGACCGGTGCCATACGCAATACGTCCAGCAGTCGAGGCAGAGCTGGAGAATTTGGAAAAGGCAGGCGTATTATCCAAAATAGATTGGAGCGAATGGGCAACACCCATCGTTCCAGTCATGAAAAAAAAATTGAAAAATAATTCTGAGGAACAGAAAAAAATTCGCATCTGTGGGGACTTTAAGGTGACTGTAAACCCGGTCCTTCACACGGTACAGTGTCCTCTTCCGAGGATAGAAGATATTTTCGCCTCACTATCCGGAGGGAAACGTTTCACAAAAATTGACTTGGCACAGGCATATCTACAGATGGAGGTTGAGGAGACCTCTAAAAAGTATCTCACAATAAACACACACAAAGGCCTGTACCAGTACAATCGACTGGTTTTTGGAATAGCATCAGCTCCAGCTATCTGGCAAAGAGATATGGAGCAAGTCCTGCAAGGGATTCCGGGGATCAATGCTACCTAGACGACATCGTTATAACAGGAGAAAACGACAACGAGCACCTTGCCAATTTGGAGCAGGTGCTCACTCGGCTGAAAGAACGCGGCCTACGAGCAAATCGCCCCAAGTGTGAATTTTTCCAAAATCAGATATCATATTGTGGCCACATAATTAATAAGGAAGGGTTGCATAAGTCGCCTGAAAAAATTGAAGCAGTTATAAAAGCCCCAGCACCTGAAAATGTTTCACAATTAAGGTCATTCCTGGGATTAATAAATTACTATCATAAATTTTTACCGAACTTATCAACTATTCTACACCCTCTTAATAATCTTCTACAGACAGGAGTGATTTGGAAATGGAACGAAGACTGTAAACGTGCCTTCCATAAATGTAAAGACTTAATCACATCAGGGAAAGTTTTGGCTCATTACAACCCATCACTACCAATCAGACTGGCGTGCGATGCATCCCCTTATGGCATAGGAGCGGTATTGTCCCATAGATTCCCTGATGGCTCGGAACGGCCGATAGCTTTTGCGTCACGCTCATTGAACTTAAGTGAGCGTAACTATGCCCAGATAGACAGGGAAGCACTCAGCCTGGTATGGGGAGTGAAGAAATTCAACCATTACCTACACGGACAAAAATTTACCTTGCTGACTGACCATCAACCCCTCATCTCCATATTCAACCCTAAAAAAGGTGTCCCCATTATGACGGCACAAAGACGACAGAGGTGGTCCCTTTTTCTAGGGGCACACCAATACAACATTGAATACAAAGGGTCAAAAAAGCATGGGAATGCTGACGGTTTATCGCGCCTACCGTTGTCAACGATAGAAAAGGCACCTACAGTAGACCCAGTAGAGATATTCCACTCTACCATAGTGGAATGTCTACCGGTGACAAATTCTGCCATTGAAAGGGAGACAAGAAATGACCCTACTCTCTCACGCATCTACGATTTAACAGTGAAGGGATGGCCAGCACATGGCAAACCACTGTTGCCAGCATTCTCGCAAAGAAGAGAACAGCTGTCAGAGTTCCGAGGAACCTTGATGTGTGGAACCAGAGTGGTGATTCCACCCAAACTCCAGGATAAAGTGCTAAAGGAGCTTCACGAGGGGCATCTGGGTGGAGTGAAAATGAAGAACCTTGCTAGGGCGTTTGTATGGTGGCCAGGTATCGATGGAGACATCGAAGAAATGACAACGAGCTGCCTAGGATGCCAGAAGGTCCAAAATGCTCCGCCACAGGCCCCTCTACATCCATGGGAGTGGCCCTCATCTCCCTGGCAAAGGGTGCACATCGACTTTGCTGGTCCATTTAGGACTCAATGTTCTTAATCGCAGTTGATGCACACTCCAAGTGGCCGGAGGTAATAAAGATGTCCTCCACCACCACGGAAAAAACCATCACAGTATTAAGGACCATGTTTGCCAGGAATGGGCTGCCGGAACAGATATGTTCTGATAATGGACTGCAATTTGTGTCCGAAGAATTCAGAAAGTTCTTAAAGAGCAATGGGGTAAAGCACTACACGTCCGCCCCATACCATCCCGCCACCAATGGATTGGCTGAAAGGTTTGTCCAGACCTTGAAGAAGGCCATCAAGGCCATGGGTAATGAAGACATAAAACTTCAGCACAAGGTGGATAACTTCTTATTTGCATATAGGAATGCAACGCATATGGTTACTAACCAAACTCCTGCCATGATGTTCTACAATAGAAACCTAAGATGCCGGCTGGATTTGGTCAAGCCCAACATCCGAAGGGACGTGGAGAACCGGCAGTTTCAGGGCATGAATGAAAGGCCAACTAGGGCCTTCCAGATAGGCCAACCGGTTTTGGCCCGGGACTACCGTACCGAGAAATGGCAGCCTGGAACTATCTGCACATGATTAGGACCACTGATGTATACCGTGGACATCGGAGACAGCATAATAAGGCGCCATGCTGACCAAATCATCAAGTCATACGAAAAGGGACAACCTACACCACCACTCTATACATCTAACGATGAAGTAGAGATACCCATATCTACCTCCGATCCGGTGATACTGGAGCCCGATGAACCCGACACTGGTCTTCAAGCCGAATCAGCCTTGCCAGAAGAACCTACTACACCACCAGAAACTACTACACCTCCGAGGCGTTATCCGGACCGAGTCAGGAAGCCTTCTGAGAGACTAACTTATAATTAATTAATACAGCAATGTATATTATTTTGCATATAACATGTAATTAATGATTACTTAAAATATGATGTACTAGTTAGCTAGAAGGGGAGGATTTGTGGTGTATGTGCCTTTAAGAGCAATTATGGTGTATGTGCCTTTCAGAGCCCCAGGTGTGCGTAATGCCGGTAATTGCCACTTGGGCTATATAAGCCTGTGTATTGTGTATATCCTTTAGAAACCCCCCCCAGACTTGCTTAGTAAATAACTATGAACCAACTCCTGTCTTCAGTGTCTTTCTCTACACACGGACACTACACCTGTCCTGGGAGTGTTTGATGGGACAGTGTAGAGGGAGCTTTACTCTGTATCTAACCCGTGCTGTACCTGCCCTGGGAGTATTTGATGGGACAGTGTAGAGGGAGCTTTACTCTGTATCTAACCCGTGCTGTATCTGCCCTGGGAGTGTTGATGGGACAGTGTAGAGGGAACTTTGCTCTGTATCTAACCCGTGCTGTCCCTGCCCTGGGAGTGTTTGATGGGACAGTGTATAGGGAGCTTTACTATGTATCTAACCCGTGCTGTACCTGTCCTGGGAATGTTTGATGGGACAGTGAAGAGGGAGCTTTACTCTGTATCTAACCCCGTGCTGTACCTGCCCTGGGAGTGTTTGATGGGAGAGTGTAGAGGGAGCTTTACTCTCTATCTAACCCGTGCTGTACCTGACCTGGGAGTGTTTGATGGGACAGTGTAGATGGAGCTTTCCTCTGTATCTACCCCGTGCTGTACCTGCCCTGGGAGTGTTTGATGGGACAGTATAGAGGGAGCTTTACTCTCTATCTAACCCGTGCTGTATCTGCCCTGGGAGTGTTGATGGGACAGTGCAGAGGGATCTTTGCTCTGTATCTAACCCGTGCTGTACCTGCCCTGGGAATGTTGGATGGGACAGTGTAGAGGGAGCTTTACTCTGCATCTAACCCGTGCTGTACCTGCCCTGGGAGTGTTTGATGGGACAGTGTAGAGGGAGCTTTACTCTGTATCTAACCCCGTGCTGTACCTGCCCTGGGAGTGTTTGATGGGATAGTTTAGAGGGAGCTTTACTCTGTATCTAACCCGTGCTGTACCTGCCCTGGGAGTGTTTGATGGGACAGTGTAGAGGGAGCTTTACTCTGTATCTAACCCGTGCTGTACCTGCCCTGGGAGTGTTTGATGGGATAGTGTAGAGGGAGCTTTACTCTGTATCTAACCCGTGCTGTACCTGCCCCGGGAATGTTTGATGGGGACAGTGTAGAGGGAGGTTTACTCTGTATTTAACCCCATGCTGTACCTACCCTGGGAGTGTTTGATATAATTGTGTAATACCAGTTCCTCTCATTTTATATTCATTTCCTGTAAATCTATTTATTTACTGGTCAATTGGAAGTGATAAATATATCCAAAGTGGAATAATGTAACAGTTAATTGATCAGTTGTTAACATATTCAAACCTAATCCTCCAGTGCCGGATAAAGAACTTCAATGTAAATCGTTCAGTTCGAGAATCGGACAAAAGATACACTAAATAGATCAAAACTGCCTAAACCCGGGATGGAACCAGGGACCATTTAGATCTTTGATCTAACGCTCTCCCAACTGAGGTATTACAGCCTCACAGAAATCTATGCTTTGCGTCATTCATTTGAAAGGATATAGATGCCCAGATGGAATTGCCCCCAACCTGCAACACCAGCAGAAAAGTGTAAAGAAAGAATTAAAGACTGTGACGGCAGGGAAAGTCATCCTAAAAAGCAAAATAAGACTTTCCAAACGAGTCTGGTGAAGTGAGACCAATGGTGTTGACTTGAGATATTTACTCTACCACTTGATATTGCTGTACATCATATAAGAAAGCGGGACTGGATGGACAGAAGCAGTCTGTAAGGATGGCTGATCGGCTGCTGTTGGCATCGAAGTTTTCATAGAATGATAGGAGATAGGAGCAGGAGTAGGCCAGAAACGTGAGTTCAAATCCCACCACAGCAGCTGGTGAATATAATTTCAGTTAATTTAAATAAATAGGGAATAAAAAGCTAGATTCAGTAAAGGAAACCATGAAACTATTGAATTGTCATAAAAACCCATCTGGGTCACTAATGTCCTCTAGAGAAAGAAATCTGTGGTACTTACCTGGTCTGGCCTATATACGATTCCAGACACAAAGCAACGTGGTTGACTCTTATCTGAAGCCAATCAGTCGTATTTCAATGCTACGAAACAAAATAATTAGAATGAAACTGGATGGACCACTCGGTACTGGCTATGGAAACGATAACAGCACACCCAGCCCAGTCAACCCTGCAAATTCCTCCTCACCAACACCTGGGGAATTTTGCCAAAATTGGGAGATCTGTTCCACAGACAAGTCCAGCATCAGCCTGACATTGTCATACTCACAAAATCATACCTTTTGGTCAACGTCCCAAACTGCTCCACCACCATCCCTGGGTATGTCCTGTCACACTGGCAGGACAGACCCACCAGGACCAGTGGTATACAGTCGAGAAGGAGTGGCCCTGGGAGTCTTGAACATTAATTCCAGACCCCACGAGGTTTTATGGCTTCAGGTCAAGCATGGGCAAGGAAACCACGTGCTGATTGCCACCTAACGACCTCCCTCAGCTAATGAATCAGTACTCCTCTATGTTGAAGAAGCACTGAGAGAAGCAAGGGCTCAGAATGTACTCTGGGTGGCGGACTTTAATGTGGCCCGGTAGCGCCACTGCTGGCCGAGTCCTGAAGGAAATAACTGCCAGTCTGGTCCTGCGACATGTGGTGAGTGAACCAACAAGAGTGAAAAACTTACTTGACCTCGTCCTCACCAATCTATCTGTCCATAATAGACATTGGCAGCAGTGACTACCGCACAGTCATTGTGGAGATGAAATCCCGACTTGACACTGAGAACACCCTCCTTTGTGTTGAGTTGCAGTACCACCGTGCTAAATGGGATAAATTCAGAACAGATATCGCAGCTCAAATTTGGACATCGATGAGGCGCAATGGGGCTGCAGAAGAATTATATTCCACCAGAATCTGTAACATCATGGCCCAGCATATCCCTCACTCTAACATTACCATCAAGCCAGGGGAACAACCCTGGTTCAACAACGAGTGTAGAAGAGCATGCAGGGAGCAGAACCAGGCATTCCTAAAAATGAGGTGCAAACTTGGGGAAGCTGCAACTCAGGACTACATGCATGCTAAAACTAAAATGCAGCATGCTATAGAGAGTGCTATGCGATCCCACAATCAGTGGAACAGATCAAAGCTCTGCAGTCCTGCCACATCCAGTCGTGCAATCATGGTGGACCATTAAACAACTGACGTGAGGAGAAGCTCCAAGAATATCACCACCATCATTTATCCAACAATGTGGAAAACAGCGCAGGTATATCATGTACACAAATGCAGGACAAATCCAACCCGGCCAATTAACGCCACATCAGTTTACTCTCAATCATCAGCAAGGTGATGGAATGTGTCATCGACAGTGCTATCAAGTGGCATTTACACACCAATAACCTACTCACTGATGCCCAGTTTGGTTTCCGCAAAGAACACTCGGATCCGGAACTCATTACAGCCTTGGTCCAAACATGGACAAAGGAGCTGAATTCCAGAGGCGAGGTGAGTGTGACTGCCCTTGATATCAAGGCAGCATTTGACCGAGTGTGGCATCAAGGAGCCCTAGTGAAAACTGAAGTCAATGGCATTCAGTGGGTAAGTGCTCCACGGGCTGGATTCATACCAGCATAAGGAAGATAGTTGTGGTGGTTGAAGGTCAATCATTGCAGCAGGAGTTCCTCAGGGCAGTATGCTAGACCCAACCATTTTCAGCTGCTTCACCAATTAACGTCTCTCCAAAATAAGGTCAGAAATGGGGATGTTCGCTGATGACTGCACATTGTTCAGCGCAATTCACAATTCCAACAAGCGAGAGTCTAACCACCTCCCCATGACATTCAATGTCATCACCATCGCCGTATCCCCCACTACCAACATCCTTGGGATCACCATTAACCTGAAACTTAACTGGACCAGCCACATAAATACTGTGACAACAAGAGCAGGTCAGAAGCTAGGTATTCTGTGGCAAGTGTCTCACCTCCTGACTCCCCAAAGCCTTTTCCACCATCTACAAGGCACTTGTAAGGAGTGTGATGGAATACTCTCCACTTGCCTGGATGAGTGCAGCTCCAACAGCACTCCAGAAGCTCGACACTATACAGGACAAAGTAGCCCACTTAATTGGCACTCCATCCACCACCTTAAACTTGCACTCCCTCCACCACCAGCGTAACGTGGCTGCAGTGTGTACCATCGACAAGATGCACTGCAGCAACTCACCAAGGCTTCTTCGGCATCACCTCCCAAACCCGCGAACTCTTCCACCTAGAAGAACAACGGCAGCAGGCCCATGGGAACACCACCAACTCCAGGTTCCCCTGCAAGTCACGCACCATCCTGACTTAGAAGTATATCGCCAATCGTTCATCGTCGCTGAGTCAAAATCCTGGAACTCCCTACGTAACAGAACTCTGGGAGTACCATCACTACACGGACTGCAGCGGTTCAAGAAGGTGGCTCAGCACCATCTTCGCCAGGGCAACTTGGGATGGGCAATAAATGCTGGCCTTGCAGCGACGCACAAATCCAATAAACAAATAAAAATAATGAAAAGGTAATTAATATAGATTCCATATAGCTGAGGCCCCAGCATTGATCCTTGTGGCACCCCATTAGTTACAGCCTGCCAACCTGAAAAAGACCCGTTTATCCCTACTCTCTGTTTTCTCTCCGTTAACCAGCCCTCTATCCATGCTTCTATATTACCCCCAACCCCATGAGCCCTAATCTTGTGTAATAACCTTTTAAGTGGCACCATATCGAATGCCTTTTGGAAATCCAAATAATCTACATCCACTGGTTCCGCTGTACCTAGCCTGCTAGGTATATCCTCAAAAAACTGGAATACATTTTTCAAACACGACTTCCCTTTCATAAAACCACGTTGACTTCGCCTAATCATGCTATGATTTTCTAAGTGGCTTGATACCACTTCCTTAAAAAAGTTTCCCAACGACTGATGATAGATTTACTGGGCTGTAGTTCCCTATTTTTACTCGACCTCATTTCTTGAATAGCAGTATTTCATTTGCGACCTTCCAATCCGCTGGGACGATTCCAGAATCTAGGGAACTTTGGAAAATCAAAACCAAGGCATCCACTATCTCTTCAGCCATCTCTTTAAGTACCCTATGATGTAGTCTCTCAGGTCCAGGGGATTTGTCGTCTGTTAGTCCCATTAGTTTCTTTCGTACTTTTCCCTCTACTTGCATTAATAATGTTAGGATCCTGGCCCTCATTAGACACTGGGTTCCCCATAATGTTTTGGTATTTTTTTGTGTCTACTACTGTAAAGAGAGATACAAAATATTTGTTTAACGATTCTGCCATTTCCTTATTCCTGATAATAATTTCTCCTGTGTCAGCCTCTAAGGAACCAACTTTTGTTACTGTTTCCCATTTTTCATATTTGTAGAAACTCTTACAGTCTGCTTTTATATTTCTTGCCAGTTTTCTCTCATTTTTTTTACCTTGTCATCAATTTTTTGTCAACATATGCTGGTTTCTGGAACTATCCCAATCCTCAGGCTTACTATTACTCTTTGCAACATTATAAGCTTCTCCTTTCAATCTAATGCTATCCTTCATGCCTTTCGTTAGCCACGGTTGGATCACCTTTCCCGTGGAGTTTTTGTTTCTCAATGGAATGCATTTTTGTAGAGAACTATGAAATACTTCTTAAATGCCAGTCACTGCTTATCTACCGCCATACATTTAAATCTATTTTTCCACTCTACCTTAGCCAACTCGCCCTTTATAAGTATGTAATTGGCTTTATTTCAGTTTAAGACTCTCGTGTTAGACTTAGGCAAGCCACGCTCAAAATTAACGTGAAAGTCCATCAGATTATGATCACTCTGCCTCAGAGGATCCTTTACTATGAGATTGCTAATTAACCCTGTAAAATGGGAGTAGAATGGCGTTTAACATAAAAGGGAACCCAAAAATCTTCTACCAGCATGTAAACAGAAAGCGGTTAGTAAGAGGCAGGGTGGGGCCTATTAGGGACAAAGAAGATGAGATATGCTTAGATGTGCAGGGCAATGCTAGAATACTTAATGAGTACATTTATCGGTGTTTACTAAGGAGGAGAAGCTGTGCTGTTTTCATTGGAACAAAGTGGTTTGAGGGGTGATTTGATAGAGGTGTACAGGATTATGACAGGATTGGATACACTAGACGGGGAAGTATGTTCCCACTAGTTAATGGTTCAAGGACTAGGGGACACAGATTTAAGGTTTTGGGGCAAGAGATACAAGGGGGATTTGAGGAAAATCTTTTTACGTAGCGAGTGGTGAGGACCTGGATCTCACTGCCAACAGAAGTGATAGATGCAGAGACACTCAATGTTTTCAAGGGGAGACTGGATAGGCATTTGAAGGATTTCAACTTGCAGGCCTACCAGGGGAATGGGACTGACTGAATTGCTCTAAAGAGAGCTGCCACAAACTCGATGGGCCGAATGCCCTCCTTCTCTGCCGTTATGATTCTATAATAGATTTTTGTTATGCAATGTTTTGAAGGTTTATGGAATTATCGCAGCTAGATGGAGTTATGACACAGATCTGCCATGATCTAATTGAATGGTGGATCAGGCTCGAGGGGCTGAATGGTCTCCTCCTGTTTCAATGCTCCTATGACTGTAACTGGACAGAAATAGCTCCAAACACACGTTGCATTTTGTTCATAATTAATAACAAAAATATCTGTGTAGTTAGGGGCAATTGCCTGAAGCTGATGTGTGCCGCCGTGAACTTATCGTGATCAATACTTTGTTTTGGTGTTCCGAGCAAACTCGGTTCGAATCCAAGTCATGGCAGAGTTTGCTTTACAACGTTTGTCCTCTGCGGCACCTTTTTTAAAATATGTGTTCATGTCATGTGGACGTCGCTGGCAAGGCTGGCATTTATTGCCCATCCCTAATTGTCCGTGGGAATGTGGTGGTGAACCATCTTCTACCACAGAGGGCAGGTAAGATTCAACCAAATTGCTGTGGGTCTGGAGTCACATATAGGCCGGACCAGGTAAGGACGGCTGATTTCTTTCCCTAACAGACATTAGTGAACCAGATGGGGTTTCTACAAGAATCCGGTGGCTTCATGGCCACCATTACTGATACAAGCTTTTAAACCCCGATTAATTAAATTAATTGAGTTTAAATTCCACAGTTGCTTGTGGTGGGATTTGAACTCACGTCTCTTAGATCATTAATCTAGCCCTCTTTTTTAATACATTTAGATCTGTGCGAGCATGCGACAGACAAGCGCTGGGACAGCAGGGCCGGTGGTCGAAAGGGCAGTGGCCCGATCTTTCACCATTTTTTCGTGGGGGAATCTTGTGATACAGTGGAGGTTAATTGAAGAACTGGGCTTTGTGCGCCTGGTAATTGTAGCGTTTCCCTAAACAGTTGTAATGCGTGAGCTACCGCAGCGCTACTTAGCTGCGACTGAGGGACTGAATGTGAAACGTTGGCTCGCTGGTGAGGTGCAGTAAATCGGAAGCGTACCACCTCAATATTAACAGGCCTTTTGAAATGTGGGATTGAACCTGATAAAAGATAAATGAAAAGAGCGCTTGTGGGTGAAAGCGTCGATTACAGGAGTTTGGCCACAATTGAAAGGTCTTTTTAATGCCCATGTAGACTGGAGTTCGCTCTCAGCTTTTCCCATCGATGTGTAAATGATACAGGAGGAGTCGAGAATTGTGCTACAGCAGAGCTGGGCACTGACTCTATTTCTGTTGCTGCAGGAGTTGTTCTGTTCCCCTAAGGATTCATCTCACCGTTAAATAGACTGTTATAAATCACAGGCTTTAAATTGATGGTTTTCGCTGCTTTCTTCATATTCAAATTGCAGCAAATTGAAAAAATTAAAAAGAGTCAGAGCGATCATCATTACAATAAACTAAAGCCTCCGATATTTAAAAGGAACATAAAATGCTAAGAAAAGTATCGAATATTCTGCAGGCTATCGCAAATAAACAGCAGGAATATTGTGTTCTGCTCCCACATGACACAGATCAGCCTCAGGCTCTGCTCCCTGCCCGCCAGCTGCTAAAACTTGTCTTCACATTATAAACTGATTCACAGTTAGATCCAAGGATTTAGGATAGAGACTAAACCCAGCGGGTGGGATCAAATATATAAAGCAGTTATTTAAGACCAGAGACAGCGTTAATAATCACATATTTTGCTCAAATGCATCAATGTATAAATATGACTCTAAATGTGTTTAAATACAGTGGGCGGGATTTAAAGCAGATTCGGGGCCATTGGTTTCCAAGGTGATCTTACCTGTGGCTCTCTTGCTTCTCTCTCCCCTTCCTCCCACACGCTGCTGGTTTAAATCACTGTATTAAATCTCCTGCTCTGGGCCGTTCAGCCCATTCTAATTCATCCCTCCAGAACAAACATATTCTTCACCCCATTGCTGAATCCAGTTGTTTCCTAAATCATTCCGGGACTATCACCACCATTGCTCGGCCTGGAATCCATTCGAATTGTTGATCATTCTGCTGATATCAGTCCTAAATAGTTCACTTTTAAATTTGAGCTTCTTCCACCTTGTTCCATCGCCCACAATGTAATTTGAATTAGTATTCCACACAAGTTATTAACTTGTTTATTTGTGTAATACCGTGTCACAGATGCCTCCATTCTAGGCTGAAATGTCCAAGGTGTCGATTTTAACTCCAGCAGGTAAAACCCTCCCCATGTGTGTGTTTGTTCGACAGGTTCGGAGTGTGTCTGGTGCTGCTGCTCCCTCCTCTGGCCGCTCCGCAGTATTGCACCACCTGCTCCCTCCTCTGGCCGCTCCGCAGTATTGCACCACCTGCTCCCTCCTCTGGCCGCTGTGCAGTATTGCAACACCTGCTCCCTCAGCTGGCTGCTGCGCAGTACTGCACCACCTGCTCCCTCCTCTGGCCGCTCCGCAGTATTGCACCACCTGCTCCCTCCTCTGGCCGCTGTGCAGTATTGCACCACCTGCTCCCTCCTCTGGCCGCTCCGCAGTATTGCACCACCTGCTCCCTCCTCTGGCCGCTGTGCAGTATTGCACCACCTGCTCCCTCAGCTGGTTGCTGCGCAGTACTGCTGTGTATGGGTGAACCTGTTGCTATTTCGACTCCTCTGCTTCTAGCTCTGTCATAAGATATTCTACAACATCTCCACTTTCCTGCACTATCCCCAAATCTCTGATTCCCTTATTAATCCAAAATCTATCGATCTCTCTCTTGAATATACTCAACGACTGAGCCTTCACAGCCCTCTGTAGTAGCGTATTCCAAAGATTCACCTTCATCTGAGTGAAGAAATTTCTCCTATTCTCAGTCCTAAATGGACAACCACTTATTCTGAGACTGTGACCCCTGGTTCTAGACTCCCCAGCCAGGGGAAACATCTCTCCTTGCATCTACCCTGTCAAGCCTTGTAAGAATTTTGTTTTTGTCAATGAGATCACCTCTCATTCTTCTAAACTCTAGAGAATATAGGCCTAGTCTACTCAATATCTCCTCATAGAAAAATCCCCCATTCTCAGGAAAAAGTCTGGTGATCCTTCGTTGCACTTCCTGTATGACAAGTATATCCTTCCTATCAAGAGACCAAGTCTGTCCACAATACCCCCGGTGTGGCCTGACAAAGGCCCTATATAATTGCAGAAAGACATCTTTACACTTATACTCAAATCCTGTTGTAATAAAGGCTAACCTACCATTTGTTTCCTAAGTGCCTGCTGTACCTGCAGGTTAACTTTCAGTGATCCGTGTACAGGAACACCCAAATCCCTCTGAACAACAACATTCTCCAATCTCTCACCAATTAAAAGAACTCTGCTTTTCTATTTTCCTACCAAAGTAGATAACTTCACAATTCTCCACGTTGTAATCAATTTGCCCTGTTCTTCCCCTCTCACAAAGCCTGTCTATATCCCCTTGACGTCTCCCTGCATCCTCTCACAACTTGCATTCCCAAACAGCATTTATCATCAGCAAACTTGGATACATTACTTTTGGTCCCCTCTTCCAAATCATTGCTGTAGATTGTGATTAGCTGAGGCCCAAACACTGAACCTTGCGGTACCCCACTAGCTACAGCCTGCCAACACGAAAATGACATTCATTCCTACTCTCTGTTTTCTGTCCGATAGCCAATCCTCAATCCATGCTAATATATTAGCCCCAGTACCATGAGCCCTTAACCCCTCCACCCTTCCGACATCCTCGAACCTTCCTATATCCCTTGTAGCCCTTTAAATAAATTTATCGAACATTATCCACATCTGGCTGACACTCAACTGCATAAGCCTGTGCTCTTCGTAGTGCAGTCTGTGCTTCCAATTTTCAATACTTCCGATATTGGGATCTAAACATTTCAGGTATCTGTCATCTACGCTTTAAGGTATTTGTTATTTTACCATCTAGCAGTACGCCATTTGTAGAGTATTATGATGCCTTTTGACAAAATTATGCATGGGACAGTGCAGAGGGAGCTTTACTCTGTATCTAACCCGTGCTGTACCTGCCCTGGGAATGTTTGATGGGGGAGTGTAGAGGGAGATTTACTCTGTATCTAACCCGTGCTGTACCTGCCCTGGGAATGTTTGATGGGGCAGTGTAGAGGGAGCTTTGCTCTGTATCTTACCTGTGTTGTACCTGCCCTGGGAGTGTTTGCTCGGAAAGTGTAGAGGGAGCTTTACACTGTATCTAACCCGTGCTGTACCTGCCCTGGGAGTGTTTGTTGGGACAGTGTAGAGGGACCTTTACTCTGTATCTAACCCGTGCTGTACCTGCCCTGGGAGTGTTTGATGTGACAGTGTAGACGGAGCTTTACTCTCTATCTAACCCATGCTGTACCTGCCCTGGGAGTGTTTGATGGGACAGTGTAGAGGGAGCTTTACTCTGTATCTAGCCCGTGCTGCACCTGCCCGGGGAGTGTTTGATGGGACAGTGTAGAGGGAGCTTTACTCTTTATCTAACCCGTGCTGTAACTGCCCTGGGAGTGTTTGATGGGACAGTGTAGAGGGAGCTTTACTCTGTATCTAACCCGTGCTGTACCTGCCCTGGGAGTGTTTGATGGGACAGTGTAGAGGGAGCTTTACTCTGTATCTAACCCGTGCTGTACCTGCCCTGGGAGTGTTTGATGGGACAGTGTAAGGGCAGCTTTACTCTGTATCTAACACCGTGCTGTACCTGCCTTGGGAGTGTTTGATGGGACAGTTTAGAGGGAGCTTTGCTCTGTATCTAAGCCGTGCTGTACCTGCCCTGGGAGTCCTTGATGGGACAGTGTAGGGGCAGCTTTACTCTGTATCTAACCAGTGCTGTACCTGCCCGGGGAGTGTTTGATGGGACAGTGTAGAGGGAGCTTTACTCTGTATCTAACCCGTGCTGTACTTGCCCTGGGAGTGTTTGATGTGACAGTGCAGAGGGAGCTTTACTCTGTATCTAACCCGTGCTGTACCTGCCCTGGGAGTGCTGGATGTGACAGTGTAGAGGCAGATATACTCTGTATCTAACACGTGCTGTACCTGTCCTGGGAGTGTTTGATGGGACAGTGTAGAGGGAGCTTTACTCTGTATCTAACCCGTGCTGTACCTGTCCTGGGAGTGCTGGATGTGACAGTGCAGAGGGAGCTTTACTCAGTATCTAACCCGTGCTGTAGCTGCCCTGGGACTGTTTGATGGGACAGTGTAGAGGGAGCTTTACTCTGTATCTAATCCATGCTGTAAGTGCCCTGGGAGTTTTTGATGGGACAGTGTAGAGTGAGCTTTACTCTGTATCTAACCCGTGCTGTACCTGTCCTGGGAATGTTTCATGGGACAGTGTAGGGGCAGCTTTACTCTTTATCTAACCCGTGCTGTTCCTGCCCTGGGAGTGTTTAATGGGACAGTGTAGAGGGATTTGTTCTCTGTTTCTAACCCCGTACTGTACCTGCCCTGGGAGTGTTTGATGGGGCAGTGTAGGGGCAGCTTTACTCTGTATCTAACCCGTGCTGTACCTGTCCTGGGAGTGCTGGATGTGACAGTGTAGAGGGAGATTCAATCTGTATCTTACCCGTGCTTTACCTGCCCTGGGTGTGTTCGAATGTCTCACTGCCTCACTCCCTCTCCCACTCCATGTCGGTCCCTCTCTCTCCATCTCGCTCCCTCTGTCTTTCGCTCTCTCAATGTCTATTCATCTGTCTCTCTCTTTCGCTATTTCCTCTCCCTGCTGCCGTCTATCTCACCATCTCTCTCTCCCTTTGTCTCTTCTGCCAACACCTTATCTCTATCCCTAATTCTCTCAGTTTCCCTGTCCAACTCTCTTTTTTACTCTCTCCCTCTCTGTTCTGTCTCTGATTTTTTTCTTGATTGAAAAGTGCCCGGAAATATTTCAGCCAAACTTTTTAAAACAAAAACAATAAATCACATTTCAGGGACATTTTGTACATCTTAAACATAGGGCTCGGAATCTGTTGCTTATATCTAGTTTCACTATCTGAAATATTTGAGTGTTTAAAATTGACTGGGATGTGGATACAGCGAATTTTTCAGACATTCCTGCATTCTGGAACATTGCGAGGTCTTTGCAGAATCAGGAAATAGGATTGTTAAAAGGAGAAGCAGATTTTGTTTGGTGGAATCGGATGAGAATTTGATCGTGTCTGATTAACTTCAAACTCTTCAAGCACATGAATGGAACTAGATATGGGGGCAATACACAAACCTAAGACACCAGACAAGGGCCGACGGAAGGCTTGTTTACAGATAAACCATTCTCCCGTCTGATAGTTTCGGGTTGATATCATTCTGGAGGCCTGGGCAAACAATACAGAAATGACGAGTTCAAATCCCACCCTGGGCCGTTGTGAAGTTGAATTCTGTTATTTTGAAATGAAATAAAGCTGGAATAAAATCTTCCAAAAAAGAATGATGCACTCCCATCTGGTATTTTACAGCCGAGTATGCCATACAGTACAAGGCGGGAGTGAATTCTTGCCTTTTACCTGCTGTGTGTACTGTACAAAGATGCAGTTTAAAATGTGTGTATGCTGGTGTTTGTGTGTGTGTGTGTGTATATTCTACAGATGGATTTTAGATATATTTTAAGATGGCGGTTTAAAGATAAAGATGCGTGGTGATTAAAATTGGGAATATTAATAGAGAATTATGTAATGAAGTATTGCAGGAACCTTCTTTAGGAGAAACCACTCCTTGATTGTTGAGAAAGACACAGAAATACTTTGATTAAACTGATAAAGTACAATTCAATTTGGTTTTGAATGTTTGAAAAAGGAGATAAAAAATTGTGAGAACAATGACGTTTGTTTCCCGCATTTAATAGGGAGTTACCTAAAATCATTCAACACTTTTCATGATAAGTGCAGGGATTAATATTGTTGGGAATGTTTGAAAGAAATACATTAGAAGCAAAATAGGTAAATTATAAATCTTTACATCAACATATGAATAAACATGTCCAAGTCAGCCTGGCTGGTTCTGTTGTCCAGGAAGAAAGACAAATGTTAATTTATGGTAAGTCATAGCTTTCCCTGCTTTCTGTTTATAATTACGTGGCACAAATTCTGTGTATATTTGTAAATTGTAAATTTAGAATTCTAATAACATTTCTGTGACAATTTTTATGTCATAAATGACTGAATTTGTGGCTGTCAAATCTTGTTTCATTAGCTGAAAGATTTGAGTGTTTAAAGTTGATCTAGGACACGGGACCAGACGCTTTTTCTGGCATTCCTGCAATGTGAAACAGTATGATAACTTTGCAGAGACAGGAAATGGCATTGTTCAAAGCAGGTGCACTTTTTTGCCCAGGGCAGCAACTGGGCCAGGGACATGCTTTTCCTGATCTGCCACATCCTGTGTAGATCAGAAACAGGTTAAGGTGATCATTGTAAGCACCCCAAGACAATGACATGGTTAAACAATGTCTGGCCAACGCCAGGGTCTTCAAGCACAGGAGATGGTAAAATATACAAAACCCAAGGTTCCCAGACCGGATGAGACAGCAGGTGTTGGCAGACATTCTAGTTCTGCATCTCTTGTTTCTTTGGAGCAGGTTCAGTTTATCTTTAAAATGTCTCTCTCAAATAATAGGCCTGAGAGAGATCCTGAGAGAATTTAAGAACAGACAAACTGAGAGTTTCAAAGAGAGAGGTGTAGAGATTTCAAGAAATACAAAATTAACAAGTAAATAAGGAAAGTTACAGAGAGATACGCAAATATAAAACGAGCTTGATATACAGAGATGCACATAGAGAGATTTACAGAGATATAAAGAAAACTGTAGAAATACAGAGCTATAATGAAAAATACAGAGATACAGGACGTGAGTCTTTGTACAACCTTCTTGTGTGCCCCACTGGCCTCAGAATGTAACCCAGGGCCCCTCACCACCTGTCTCTCCAAATCTAACTAAACCATCTTTCATTCTCTTATATCATCACTCCCAAATTCCAAGAGAAGCAGTGAGAGAAACTGAGGACCAGAAAGCAGACAGTGAGAAATACAAAGACAGAGATCAAGAAAAGAAGTAGAAAGATATATGGAGAGATTAATGTGCAGAAAGGGATTAAATGAGAGATGGAGAGAGAGGTACAGAGAAAGATGGAGAACAAAAGATAAAAATACGGAGTGAGTAAAATCGGGGATGTGCAAGAGTTCAGAATTGGAGGAGCACAGTGATCTCAAAGGGCTGTAGGACAGAGGATGTTACAACGATAGGGAGGGACAAGCGAATGTTATAATTGAAACATTGCCAGTCCGGGAATCAATGTAGGTCAGCGAGCACAGGGCTGATGGGTGAAAGGGACTTGGTGCGAGTTAGGAGAAACAAAGGCATGGATGAGGGTTTCTGCAGGTCACTCAGCAATTTCACATCAAACACACGCTGGCAAGTATGGCACTGGTTAGATAGAGTTTAAAGTTGTATCAACACTGCCCCATCAATCACTCACTGGGTCGGTACAGCTTTATGAGTTACAAGTTAATGTGTCTCTGCTGCTGTGGAGTAGGACTCAGTAACAAGTGTGCCTCTGTTCAGTGTATGTCTCTCCCAGTGTGGAGTCGGACTCTGTAACAAGTATGCTGTGTGTTTCTCCCAGTGTGGAGTCAGACTATATAACAAATGTCCCTGTGATCAGAGTGTGTCTCTTCCAGTGCGGAGTCAGACTCTGTAACAAGTATCCCCGTGTACATTCTGTGTCGCTCCCACTGTGCAGTCGACTCTGTAACAAGTAGAAACATAGAAAAATAAGAGCAGGAGTCAGCCATTCTGCCCTCCGAGCCTGCTCCGCCATTCAATATGATCATGGCTGATGCTCTATTTCAATGTCATATTCCCGCTCTCTCCCCATACCCCTTGATGCCTTTTGTGTCTAGAAATATACCTATCTCCTTCTGAAATATATTCAGTGATTGGGCCTCCACAGCCTTCTGTGGTAGAGAATTCCACAGTTTCACCACACTCTGAGTGAAAACAATGGTTCCTTATTTCTGTCCTAAATGGCCTACCCCATCTCCTGAGTCCAGGAAACCTCGGTGTAGACACCCCCAGCCAGGGGAAGCATCCTCCGTGCATCCAGTCTGTCTAGCCCTGTCAGAATGTTATACGTTTTTATGAGATCCCTCTTATTCTTCTAAACTCTGGTGAATACAGGCCTACTCGACACAATTTCTCCTCATACGACAGCCCTGCCATCCCAGGAATTAGTCTGGCCAATCTTTGCTGCACTCCCTCTATGGCAAGTATATCCTTCATTAGGTAAGGAGAACAAAACTGCACACAGTACTCCAGGTGTGGTCTCACCAAGGCCCTGTATAACTGAAGTAAGACATCCTTGCTCCTGTTCTCAAATCCGCTAGTAATGAAGGCCAACACACCATTTGCCTTCCTAACTGCTTGCTACACCTGCATGTTTGCTTTCAGTGACTGGTGTACAAGGACATCCAGGTCCCTTTGTACATCAACATTTCCCAATCTAGCACCATTTCAATAATACTCTGCTTATCTCTTTTGCCTACCGAAGTGGATAACTTCACATTTATCCACGTTACACTGCATCTGCCATGTATTTGCCCACAAACCCAACTTAGCTAAAGCTAACTTAGCCTCTTTGCATCCTCCTCCCAACTCACAATCCCATGTAGTTTCGTGTCATCAGCAAACTTGTGTCCCTGTGTATAGCGTGTGTCTCTGACTGCGTGGAGCCGAACTCTGTAACCAGTGCCCCTGTGTGAGGGAACTTAAACAAAATTCGTGCTTTAACTGCTCTGGGAATGTTGGAGGGGACAGCTTAGCTGGAGCTTTGTGCTGTATCTAAATGGTGATCTACCTGCGCTAGGAGTATTTGACAGGAAAGTGCGGAGGGAACTTTTATCTGTATCTAACCCATGCTGTACTTGCACTGGGAGTGTAACTGCATGCTAATTTTTGTTATTCATGTACACGGACACTCAGGTTCATCTGTACTTCAGCATTTTGTAATCTGTCATTTTGCAGCACCTGTTAGTTATCGGGTAAATCTCCCTCTACACTTTGCTATCAAATTCTCCCAAGGCAATTGCAGTACGAGTAAAGCTCCCGCTACCCAATCCCACCAAATACACCCAGGGCAGGTACAGCATAGACCTTCCTTTTTGTTCTTTCCTCCCATTCTCCCCTTTTGCTGCCTCTGTACTTGCTTAAAATCAGTTACATCTGTCACATTTTCCAGTTCTGATGAAAGTCATCGACCTGAAACATTAACTCTGTTTCTCTCACCACAGATGCTGCCTGACCTGCTGAGCAATGTTCCGTGTAAGGTGCATGGGTGCAGGGCGAAGTGTAAGGTCCCGCGCACTGAAATTCACAGGCGGCGCAGTGAGCAGGAGCGGGCGGAGCGGAGCAACACCAAGGACCCGCGAATCCTCAGAGAGCCGATCCGAATTGGAACAACATTTGCTGTGATACAGACCCCTGGAACACGGCGAGCGATGTCCCGAGATTCTTTCAGTACTTTTTCCATGGAGACGCGTGTAGTCCATTCCCGGGGACTGAGCGGTGGCCGCTCTTTGGAAAAAGACAGCTGGAGGTGCAGCGCGTATACAAAGGTACAGTGGCCGTTGGAAGGAGGTGAAAGCAAACATTTTTTAGACCCGTGGTGAAACAATAAAATGAGAATTTGGGATTTGTTTAATTCAGAAAATTGTTTTAAGCCGGAATAAGATATAGGAAAGTGACAATGAATGTTTCGTGGTAAGTTAGCGTCAATTTCTGAAATAGTTTATCAGGGTTATTTAAATCATGTTGTGAGAGGGGTGAAAATGGTTTTGCCCCCGTTTGTACCTCAGAGTCTGAGAGATGGAGGGAACGGCAGCAGAAAAACAGGAAACAAAATCTCCAAAACTGATCCCAACTCATCGCCAAGGCTGGGGATAGATAAACTCACCGCCTTCTTAGGATGTTTAACCACTTTATTCACTTTCAGATTTCAGCTCCGTTTGGAACTAGACTTTATTTTATTAAATTTTGTCGTATGTATAACGACAGCTTTGCAAGGGGGAAGAGAAACTTGGAGCAACCTGTTCTGTCAAAGCTGCAATGAAACTTCAAAGAATTTAAAGATTTTTAATGAACTTTTCACGCAAAATGAGTGTTAAAAACACTTTTTCCCCCTAAGTTTCGATAATGATTTTGGAAGAGACTGGAGTAAAAGCCAATTTTCCCCTCAGCTACACACGTTTATATCAGGTCTTGAAGTCCAAACCCTTTTAAAGAGGCTCTGAAATGCTTACAATGTTTTAAAAATTGAATTTCTCAAGATTTGATTTTGAGTGATTGACTGAAGTGAGTAGCTTTACACATAAATGCAACCATTGTGTTGAGGAGGGGGAAGGTAGGGGAGGATTTGTAGGAGTTACATATTACTTTTTAATGATTTTTAGAAAATATACCATTAATACATTTAGGAAGAGAACCACAATGGGTAATAACACAATCCTTTTTAATTTGTCTGTCGTTCTATAGTCCAAACAAGACGCAGGAATGATGTAAATAAAGATTTCCTCTTAAACATTTCGTGGAGTGTTAATAGAAACAAGGGTTATGTAATGATGTATAAAAATTGCAGGAATCTACTTTAGAAGAAACCATTCTGATTATTGACACAGACACGGAACATATTTTGATTAAACTGATAATGTACAATTCGATTTGGTTTGAATGTTTGAAATAGGAGATTAATTATTGTGAAAGCGGAATTGGAAAATTATAACACTTTATGTCAACATATGAGTAAACATTTCCAAGTCAGTCTGACTGGTTCTCCTGTCCAGCCAGAAAGACACATGTTTATTTCTGTTAAATCATAGCTTTTCCTGCGTTTTGTTCATAATTCATTGACGCAAATTTTGTATGTGTTTTCTCCTCTTGTGAATAAATGCTGCATTTCTGAGCTGTTACATGGGGGGGGTGCTGGTTCAAGAACACCATGTTTATTAATGGAATTGATTGAAGTTGAAAACAGGACACCGGTTTTATCAGTTCTTTTTAATACTGAGAATTCAAGAACTACAGCACTTTATATTTGTTGATTGGTTACACTGTGGTGAATAATCTAATAACTTACGTGGGCGTAAAAAGGTGGATGGAGTATAACGTGGAAAAATGTGAAGTTATCCACTTTGGCAGGAAAAATAGTAAAGCAGAGTATTTTTTAAATGGTGAGAGATTGGGAAACGTTGGTGTTCAAGGGACCTGTGTGTTCTTCCACAAGAATCATTACACCTTAACCTGCAGGTACAACAAGCAATTAGCAAAGCAAATGGTATGTTGGCCTTCATTAAAAGTGGTTTTGAATATAAAGTTAAAGACGTTTTATTGCAATTATATAGGGCACGGCTGAGACCACAACTGGAGTATTGTGTCCAATGTTGGTCTCCTTACCTAAGGAAGGATAATACTTGACAAAGAGGGAGTGCAACGCAGGTTCAACAGACTGGATCCTGGGATGGGGGATTGTCCTATTAGGACATATGGTGTAATGCTGTCAAGGCTGATATCACTTGTTCATCCCTGGTTACCCATGAGAAAATAGTGGGCCTTCATCTGCAGTCCATGTGGTGAAAGTGCTCCCACCAACTGTTACGGAAGGAATTTCAGAATTTTGAAGCAGTGACCATGAAGGGAGGGCGAGTATTTGAAGTGTACGGCAGCACAGTGGTTATGTTGCTGGACTAATAAACCGGATTTCCTGCTGAAATGATCCAGAGTTCAAATCCCACCAGGTTGGGAATTTAAATTCAATTAATTAAACAAACCTGGAATTTGAAGCTCTTGTCAGTAATGTTGACCATAAAAGTACTGGAACCTCGTAAACACCCATCTGGGTCAGTAATGGACTTCAGTGGAAGGGAATCTGCCGTCCTTACTTGGTTTGGCTGAAGTCTGACTCCAGACTCACTGCAATGTTGTTGACTCTTAACTGGCCTTTGAAATGGCCCAGCAAGACACTCGCTTGTCTCAGGTGGCTCATCAACACCTTCCCAAACGCAATTAGGGATGGCCAATAAATGCTAGCCTTGCCAGCGAGGCCCACAACCCACGAAAGAATTATAAAAATGATTTATTAAATGTCATAATGATGAAAAATGCGTTTAGTAATGGTCACAATGATTTTTAAAGTTTTATAAAAGATCTGCAAAGTGGAGTAATGATTTTAAAACTTTATGAAGGCTTATAATGATTTATATAATCCTGGTGCCAGGCCTCCTCCTCCCTGGTCCTGGCTTTTCGGGCTCCTGTGGGCCGGGCTGTCTGGGCTGCTCCGCTTCACCGCCCGCTCTCACGGTAACCGGAACTCCCGCTGCTTTCCTCCGGACACTTACCTCCCGCCAACAGGGAAAGCCATGAGTGACAGCTGCCAACTTTGTTCGTATCCCCAGAGCCGCCATTTTGAGAGGGGCCCCAGATCCGCCATCTTGTCTGGAGCCCCCAAAGCCGCCATCTTTGTGCGGTGCCCCAGTACCACCATATTTGTGAAAGGCGTGGGTGGGGCACAAACGCTATCTTTGAGCTGAGTGCATGTGCCGACCTCTTTATTTGGAGCCCCAGAGCCGCCATCTTTGTGCAGGTTGCCAGAGCCTCCATTTCTGTGCCGGGATCTGGAGCAGCTATCCATTTGCGGGGCGCTCGTTCGTCAATTTTTGTGCTGGGCCCAAGTGCCGCCATCTTTGCGCAGGGCGCGGGTGTTTCCAATTTTGTTTTCGGCCCCAGTGCCGCCAACTTTTTGTCGAGCACCGGAGCTGACTACTTTGTCCGGGACGCCTGAGCCTCCATCTTTGTGCAGATGTGCATGCCGCCAACTTTATGTGGGGCCCCAGAGCCGCCATGATTGTGCATGGCGCCAGAGCCACGAACATTGTGCGTGGCGGCAGAGCCGCCAAATTTTTGTAGGTCCCCAGAGCCGCCAGCTTTGTGCTAGACGCCAGAGCTGCCATTCTGTGCATGTTGCCAGAGCCGCCATTTTTGTGTGGGGCTCCAGAGCTGCCATCCTTCTGTGGGGCATGGGTGGCGTCATGGTTGTGCATGTCCTCATAGAAGCCATCTTTGTGCTGGTCAAAGATGCTGCCATTTTTGTGCTGGGCCACAGAGCCAACAAATTTAAGCTGTGCCCCAGACTCACCATTTTTGTGCGGGAAACTGGAGCCGCCATTTTGTGGTGGGCGCCAGAGCCGCCATTTTTGTGCAACGCCCTACAGCTGCCAACATTGTGTGGGGCCCCATAGCCGACACCTATGTGGAGGACGCCCAGAGCTGCCATTTTTGTGCGGGGCCCGAGAGCAGCCATCTTTTTGTGGAGTGCCGAAGGTGTCAGCTTTGTTGGTGCCCCGGTGCCACCATATTTGTGCGGGGCGGGGGAGGTAACTGACGCCATCTTTGAGCGGGGTGCGTGTACTGCCCTTTTTATGTGGAACCCCGGAGCCGCAATACTTGTGTGGTGACACAGAGCAGCCATTTTGTTTGGACCCCCAGAGCCGCCATCTTTGTGTGGGGCGCCGAAGCTGCCATCATTGTGCAGGGCCCCAGTGCCGCCATATTGTTGCTGGATGGGGTTTCCCCAGACGCCATTTTTGACCAGGATGTGTGTGCAGCACTTTTAATGGGTGACCCCAAAGCTGCCATTATTGTGCATGACGCCAGGTTCACCATATTTGTGCACCAGCTTCGCCATCTTTGTGTGGGGTGCCAGAGCCACCATCTATGTGCGGTGCATGGGTGCCACAAATTTTGTGCTATGCCCAGCAGCCGTCACCTTTCTGCTGTTCGTGGGTGCCACTATATTTGTGCGGGGTGCAGATTGTAGTGTATGTGCCTTTAATTGCCCCCTGCGTACTGTAATGCCGGTAATGGCCACTCGGGCTGTATAAGCCTGTATATTGTGTGGCTTCAAGTAGTTCCCCTCCAGACTTTGTTCAGTAAACACCTGTGAAACCAACTCCTGTCTTCAGTGTCTCTATTAACACACGGACACAACAGTGGCAACGAGGATCGGATACGGACTTACCTGCAATTCGGCAGCACCTCAAGGACATCGATTCCTCTGGCGTCCGAAGTCGAAGAAAAGCAAGAAAAAGAAAAAGCTGTGGTTTCACCAGATAGCCGAGCTGGTGGCAGGTACTGCAATAATCCTTCCTGGGCGTCAGACTGGGGCTCCAGTGGCTGGCTCTGCAGCCAGGCCAAGTAACATAGGTGGAGGCAAGCAGTAACAGACTGGGAGGGAGCACTCGGGAGACGGCCGGCGCTGCAAGCAGGTCAGCGTTCAGACCTAGCAGAGAGAGTCCGGCGGGAACGAGTCTCCACCTGTAAATAAATAAATAAAAAGAAGCGAAACCCGCGGAAAACAGCATTGTCATCGGCAGCAGTGGCGGGGAAGCACGGGAAGCGCCATTTTTTTTCCAGGATGCCTAAGGCTGGCAATATTGATGCTTTTGATAACGATATAGAGGATTGGACCACATATGTGGAAAGAGTGGAGGTATATTGCACCGCAAATGGAATAGAAAATGAAAAAAAAGCGTCAGTACTTCTAAATCTAATGGGCACAAAGACATACGGGCTGTTACGAAACTTAATCACTCCAGCCAAACCAAAGGACAAGAATTTTAAAGAAATTGTTGATTCCCTACAAGAACACATAAACCCAACACCGCTGCTGATAGAGGAACGATTCAGATTCTTCAAGAGGAATCAACACAAGAATGAATGTAACGCTGATTAGCTCACCGAATTAAGAAAGCTATCAAAGCACTGCCAATTCGGGGCAGGACTAGCAGATTATCTTCAAGACGAATTCGTCTGCGGTCTCCTAAGTGCAGGAAAACAGAAAAGGCTGCTTCCTGAGAAAGATTTAACACTGGACAAGGCTTTCAGTATGGCTGTATCATACGAAGCAGCTGCAAGAGGAGCTGCAGAGATACAACAAAAGACACAAGACTTCAGCACCCATGAAATGACACAGGGTTTCGAGAGATGTTATCGATGTGGCAGATCCACCCATGGCCAGATGGACTGCTGGTACAAGGACAAAGCATGCAGGCAATGCGGAAAGATTGTACACATTGCACGGGTATGTCGATCTGGCCAAAAAATCCACGGACAGGAAAAAAAAAAATCGATAAAGAAAAGTACAGAAAGGTACCAATGATGACGGACAGTAGGTCCGAAGGCCAGAAGAGCGATAGCGACGCCAAAAAAAAAAGACTAAGCTGTCTCAAATTACATAATGTAATTGCCAAAGAAGATTACCAGACCATTTGGGGTACCCTCACGATAGCAGGGTCCCCTGTTAAAATGGAGCTAGATACAGGATCAGCTCTGACCGTCATAAATCGACGGGATTACGAGCGGCTATTTCCGCATATACATTTAAAAGACACATCCATTATCTTGAAAACATATACGGGGCAGAAAGCATACCCCAAAGGAAAAATAAGGGTGCCTGTTATATACAACGGCAAGGAAATACAAAAGTTCTATTTATACGCTCTACAAGATGGTGGTCCACCGCTTTTGGGACGTGAATGGATCAGGAGAATACGTTTAGGCTGGCACTCCATTCAGGCACTGACGCTGACCAGTAAGGAAAAAAATGATGTTGATATCATACCTGAACGATTAAAAGACATCTTGGCCAACGCCAAAGAAGTGTTTCAAGAGAAACTAGGAACCTTGAAAGGCATCACCGCCTCAATAAAAGTGGAAGATGTGGCAATTCCCAAATTTATTAAGGCAAGACCGGTGCCATAAGCAATTCGACCAGCAGTCGAGGCAGAGCTGGAGAATTTGGAAAAGTCAGGCGTGTTATCCAAGGTAGATAGGAGCGAGTGGGCAACACCCATCGTCCCAGTCATGAAGAAAAGTTTCAATAATAATAAACCTGAAGAACAGAGAAAAATTCGCATCTGTGGAGACTTCAAGGTGACTGTAAACCCGGTACTTCACATGGTACAGTATCCTCTTCCGAGGATAGAAGATTTTTTCGCCTCACTATCCGGAGGAAAACGTGTCACCAAAATTGACTTGGCACAGGAATATCTACAGATGGAGGTTGAAGAGATCTCTAAAAAATATCTCACGATAAATGCACACAAAGGTCTGTACCAGTACAATCGACTGGTGTTCGGAGTAGCATCTGCTCCAGCTATCTGGCAAAGCGCTATGGAGCAAATCTTCCAAGGGATTCCGGGGACTCAATGCTACCTAGCCGACATCCTTGTAACAGGAGAAAATGACAACGAGCACCTTGCCAATTTGGAGCAGGTGCTCACTAGGCTGAGAGAACGGGGCCTACGAGCAAATCGCCTCAAGTGCGAATTTTTCCAGAATCAAATATCATATTGTGGCCACATAATTAATAAGGAAGGGTTGCATAAGTTACCTGAAAAAATTGAAGCGGTCATAAAAGCCCCAGCACCTGAAAATGTTTCACAATTAAGGTTGTTCCTGTGATTAATAAATTACTGTCATAAATTTTTACCGAACTTCTCAACTCTTCTGCACCCTCTTAATGAACTGCTACAAACAGGAGTAATTGTAAATGGAGCGAAGACTGTAAATGTGCCTTCCATAAATGCAAAGACTTAATCACGTCCAAAGAAGTTTTGGCTCATTGCAACCCATCACTGCCAATCAGACTGGCGTGCGATGCATCCACTTATGGCGTAGGAGCGGTATTATCGCATAAATTCCCTGATGGCTCAGAACGGCCGATAGCTTTTGCGTCACGCTCATTGAACTCAGCTGAGCGTAATAATGTCCAAATCGACAGGTAAGCGCTCAGCCTGGTATGGGGAGTGAAGAAATTCAACCATTACCTACACGGACAAAAATTTGCCTTATTGACTGACCATCAACCCCTCATCTCCATATTCAACCCTAAAAAGGGTGTTCCCATTATGACAGCGCAAAGGCGACAGAGGTGGTCCCTTTTTCTAGGGGCACACCAATATAACATAGAATACAAAGGATCGAAACAGCATGGAAATGCTGATGGTTTATCGTGCCTACCGTTGCCAATGGTAGAAGAGGCACCTACCGTAGACCCAGTGGAGATTTTCCACTCTAACATAGTCGAATGTCTACCAGTAACAAATTCTGCCATTGAAAGGGAAACTATAAATGACCCGACTCTCTCACGAGTCTACGATTTAACAGTGAAGGGATGGCCAGCACATGGCGAACCACTGTTGCCAGCATTCTCGCAAAGAAGAGAACAGCTGTCAGTGTGCCGAGGAACCTTGATGTGTGGATCCAGAGTGGTGATTCCACCCAAACTCCAGGATAAAGATCTAAAGGAGCTTCACGAGGGGCATCTGGGTGGAGTGAAAATGAACAACCTAGCCAGGGCGTTTGTATGGTGGCCAGGTATCGATGGAGACATCGAAGAAATAACCAAGAGCTGCCTAGGATGTCAGAAGGTCCAAAACGCTCCACCACAAGCCCCTCTACATCCATGGGAGTGGCCCTCATCTCCCTGGCAAAGGGTACACATCGACGTTACTGGTCCATTTATGGACTCAATGTTTTTTATCGCGGTTGATGCACACTCCAAGTGGCTGGAGGTAATAAAGATGACCTCCACCACCACGGAAAAAACCATCACAGTATTAAGGACCTTATTTGCCAGGAATGGGCTGCCTGAACAGATCTGTTCTGATAATGGACCGCAATTTGTGTCCGAAGAATTCAGGAAGTTCTTAAAGAACAATGGGGTTAAGCACGACACGTCCGCCCCATACCATCCCACCACCAATGGATTGGCTGAAAGGTATGTCCAGACCTTCAAGAAGGCCATAAAGGCCATGGGTAATGAAGACATAAAACTTCAGCATAAGGTGGATAACTTCTTGTTTGCATACAGGAATGCAACACATATGGTTAAAAAGCAAACTCCCACCAGGATTTTCTTCAATAGAAGCCTAAGATGCCGGCGGGATTTGATCAAGCCAAACATCCGAAGGGACGTGGAGAACTGGCAATTTCAAGGCATGAATGTAAGGCCAACTTGAACCTTCCAGATAGGTCAACAAGTTTTGGCCCAGGAATACCGTACCGAGAAATGGCAGCCTGGGGGTGGGGGTCGTCGGGGTCGGGTCGGCGGGGGTCCGCGGGGTGGTCGGCGGGAGTCGGGGTCCGTGGGGGAGTCGAGGTCGGCGGGAGTCGCGGTCGGTGGGGGTCCGCGGGGGTGTCGGCGGGAGTCGGGGTCCGCGTGGGAGTCGGGGTCGGTGGGAGTCGGGGTCCGCGGGGGTGTCGGCGGGAGTCGGGGTCGGCGGGGGTCCGCGGGGGGGTCGGCGGGAGTCGTGGTCGGCGGGGGTCCGCGGGGGTGTCGTCGGGAGTCGGGGCCAGCGGGGGTCGGCGGGGGTCCGCAGGGGGGGTCGGCGGGGGTCCGCGGGGGGGTCGGCGGGGGGTCGTCGGCGGGGGTCGGGTTCGTACGCACGACTTACGCTGACCCCCTTCTCAGCGTAAGTCATGCGCCACTCTGGTCATGTCGTGCGCACAACTTACGCTGAACGAAAAAACCTTCGGTTTTTAGAGGGTTTTGGTTTTCGAAAGTTCGGATAAAAGGTAGTCTACCTGCACCTCCATTTTTGTGTGGGTGAGGATGCTGCCATCTTTATGTGGGGCACCAGTGCCGCCATCATTGCACGTGATGCCAAAGCTGCCATCTTTATTCGGGGCGCCATAGCCCACACCTATGAGCAGGACACCGGAGCCACCATTTTTGTGCATGACTCCAGAGCTGCCATTTTGTGCATGGTGCCAAAGCTGTCATATTTGTGCAGGACAGATGCCGCCATGGTTGTGCTAGTCCGCATAGCCGCCATCTTTGTGCTGGGCGAGGGTGCAGCCAAATTATGTGCACAGCGCGGGTGCCGCCATTATTATGCTGGGCATCGGAGCCGCCATTTTTATGCTGTGCCCCAGACCTGCTATATGTGTGCAGGGCACCGGAGCCACCATCTTTGTATGGGGGGCCAGAGCCACGATAATTGTGTGGGGCGTGGAAGTCGCCAATAGGAAGCTGCCATATTTGTGCTTGGCGTGAGGGCCACAGACGCCATTTCTGAGCGGGATACATGTACCGCCCTTTTTATGTGTGACCCCAAGATGCCTTAATTGTGCGTGGCACCAGAGGAGCCATATTTGTGCGGATCCCCAGAGCCACCATTTTGTGCTGGGCCCCAGAACCACCATTGTATTTGGGCCCACAAAGCCACCATCTATGTGTGGGGTGCCGAAGCCGCCATCGTTGAGTGGGGCCCCAGTGCTGCGATATTTGTACTTGGCAGGGTGTCAACAGACACCATCTTTGAGCAGTGTGCGTGTGCGGCCCATTTCTTATGTTGTACCCCAGAGCTGCCATGATTTTCCATGGCGCAAGACCCGCTATAGTTGTGCGGGTCCAGAGAGTAGCCATTTTTGTGCTTGGCGCCAGAGCCGCCATCTTGGTGCAGGGTGCCACAGTCACCATCTTTGTGCGGGTCGCCAGAGCCGCCATCCATGTGCGGAGTGCGGGTGTGGCAATTTTTGTGCTGGACCCAGGAGCCACCATCTTTTTGCTGGGCGCAGGTGCTGCCATTTTTGTGTTCGGCCCCAAGCCCACAAACTTTTGCGGCACACTAGAGCCGCCATCTTTTTATGGGGCACCAGAGCCTCAATTATTGTGCATGGTGACTGAGCAGCCATACTTGTGCAGGTCCCCAGAGCCGCCATTATTGTGCGTGGCTCCAGAGCTGCCTTGCAGGCTGGGAGAGCCGCCATCTTCTTGTGGAGCACCAGAGCCTACATTCTTGTGCGGGGCGCGGGTGCCGCTATGGTTGTGCGAATTCTCAAAGCCGCAATTTTTGTTCCGGGCGAGGGTGCCACCAATATATTGTGCTGGGCGTGGGTGACGCCATTTATGTGCGGGGTGCCGGAGATGCCATATTTGTGCTTGGTGCCAGGGCCACAGCCACCACATTCGTGCATGCTTCCATGTTTGTGCATCTCCCCATAGCCGTTACCTTTGTGCTGGCCGAGCGTTGCCACCAAATTTTGCATGAGACGCATATGCCACCATTTTTGGTCTGGGCCCCGAATCCGCCATTTTAAGCTGCGCCCCAGACCCTCTATATTTGTGTGGGGCAGCGGAGCCATATTCTTTGTGGGGTGCGCCAGAACCGCCATATTTGTGCGGGCGCGATGTCGCCATCATTGTGTGGAGCAGCAGAGCCGCCATATTTGTGCTTGGCGTGAGGGCCACAGCGCCATCGTAGTGTGGTCGGAGGGTGCTGCCACCTTTGTACACGGTGCTGGTGCCACCATCATTGTGCAGGGCCCCAGAGCTGCCATCTCTGCATGGGGACCCAGAGCCACCAGCTTGTTGCGGGCGCCAGAACCGTAATCTTTGTGCCGTACCAAAGAGCCTCCATTTTTTGTGGGGAGGCAGAGCCACAATATTTGTGCCGAGCCCCCAGAGCTGCCATTTCTGTGCAAGGCCCGGGATCCACCACTTTTATGCAGGACCCCAGTGCTGCCATCTTTCTGACGGGCCCCAGAGCCGCCAGCTTTCTGCAGGGCAAGCAGAGCCGCAATAATTTTGCTAGGCTCCAAAGCCGCCAACTTTCTGCATGGCCCCAGAGCTGCCATCTCTGTGCGGTGCTCCAGAGCCGCAATCTTTCTGCGGGATTCCCAGACCCGCCAACATTGTGCAGGCCACAGAGCAGACAAATTTGTGCAGGGCGCGGATGTCACCATCATTGTGCATGGCGCCAGAGCCTCCATCTTTGTGCAGCTCCCTAGCGCCGCCATCTTTGTGCATGACGCCTGAGCCGCCATTATTTGCAGGGTGCCAGAGCTGCCATTTTAGAGTGGGCGTGAGAGCCGCCAAACTTGTGCGGGGCGCGTGTACTGCCATGGTTTTGCGTGTCCACATAGCCGTTACCATTGTGCTGACGAGGGTGCCGCCAAATTTTGCGCATGGCGCAGCGGCCACCATTTTTGTTCTGGGCACCGGATCTGCCATCATTAAGCTGTGCCCCAGACCTGCTATATTTGTGTGGGCCACCGGAGCAACCACCTTTGTCGGATGCACCAGATCCACCATATTTGTGTGAGGTGCGGATGTCACCATCTTCGTGCGGTGTGCCGGAGCCGCTGTATTTGTTCTTGGTCTGAGGGCCACAGCCGCCATCTTAGTGTGGGTCGTAGGTGCCACAATTATTGTGCAGTGCCTCAGAGCCGCCATTTCTGCGTGGGTACCCAGAGCCGCCATCTTGTTGCGGGCCCCCAGAGCCGCCATAATTGTGTAGGGTCCCAGAGCTGCCATCATTGTGCTGGGCACCAAAACCGCAATCTTTGTGCCAGGCCACAGAGCCTCCATTTTTTGTGGGGAGGCATAGCCACCATATAGGTGCCGGGCCCCCAGAGCCGCCATATATGTGCGGGGCCCGAGATCCGGCATTTTATGCAGGGCCCCTGTGCCACCATCATTGTGCAGGGCACCAGAGCTGCAATCTTGGTGCGGGCCCCCAGAGTCGCCAACTTTGTGCTGGGCGAGGGTGACACCATCTTTTTGTGGGGCATGAAATGCACATCTTTCTGCCATAATTCTGCCGGGCCCCAGAGCCGCCATTTTTTTGCGGGGCAAGCAGAGCCGCAACACTGTTGTTGGACTCCAAAGCCACCAACATTGTGCTAGTCCCCAGAACCGCTATCTTTGTGCGGTGCTTCAGAGCCACAATCATTCAGCGGGATACACAGAGATGCCATCTTTATGCTGGGCTCCAAAGCTGCCATCTGCGAACCGGGCCCCAGAGCCGGCAAATTTTTGCAGGGCACGGATTTTGCCATTATTGTGCGTGGCGCCAGAGACTCCATCTTTGGGCAGATGCCCAGCAACACCATCTTTGTGCGTGACACCAGTGCCGCCATGCTTTGCAGGGTACGAGACCCGCCATCTTTGTGCAGGGCGTGTGTGCCATCATGGTTGTGTATGTCCCCATAGCCGTTGCCTTTGTGCTGGCGAGGATTGCACCAAATTTTGCACATGGCGCAGCTGCTGCCATTTTTGATCTGGGCCCCGAATCTGCCATGATTAAGCTCTGCCCCAGACTGGTTATATTTGTGTGGGGCACCAGAGACGCCAAACCTGTGCTTGGTATGAGGGCCACAGCCGCCATCATAGTGGGGTCCACGGGTGACGCCATATTTGTGTGGCACACAGGTGCCACCATTATTGTGCAGGGCCCCAGAGCCGCCATCTCTGCGTGGGGACCCAGAGCCGCCATCTTGTTGCGGGCGCCCAGAGCCGCCATCATTGCATGGGGTCCCAGAGCCACCATCATTTTGCCAGGCGCCAGATCCGCAATTTTTGCGCCAGGCCACAGAGACTTCATTGCTTGCGGGGAGGCAGAGCCCCCACATTTGTGCCAGGCCCCCAGAGCCGCCATATTTGTGTGGGGCCCGGGGTCTGCCATCCTTGTGCAGGGCCCCAGTGCTGCAATCTCTGTGCGGGGTCCCAGAGTTGCTATCTTGGTGCAGGGCGAGGGTGCCAACATCTTTATCTGGGGCGCAAAAAGTGCGTCTTTCCGCCATCTTTCTGCGGGCCCCAGAGCCGCCATATTTGTGGGGGGCAAGCAAAGCCACAGTTCTGTTGGGCTCCAAAGCCGCCAACTTTGTGCCTAGCCCCAGAGCCGCCATCGATTTGCAGTGCTCCAGAGCCGCAATCTTTCTGCAGGATACCCAGAGACACCATCTTTTTGCTGAGCTCCAGAGCCATCATCTGTGAACCGGGCACCAGAGCCGCTATCTTTGTGCGGGGCCCCATAGCCGCCATCTTTTGTGTGACCGCAGAGCCGAGCTTTGTGCGGGGTCCTGAAGCCACCTTCTTTCTGCCAGGACCCAGAGCCACCATCTGTGTGCTGGGACCAGAGGCGCCATATTTGAGCGGGGCCCCAGAACGACCCTCTTTCTGTGGTACCCCAGTGTCGGCATAGTTACACGGGGTGCAGATATCGCCATCTTTGTGCAGAGCCCTAGAAAGTCCAACTTGGTGCATGGGCCCCAGAGCCGCCATGGCTGTGTGGAGTCCAGAGAAGCCATTTATGTCCAGGTCCCCAGATCCGCTATCTTTCTGCTGGGACGCAGAGCCGCCATCTTTGTGCTGGAACCTAGAGCTGCCAAATTTGTGCAGGGCGCAGATGTCACCATGTTTGTGGAGCGTGCCGGAGATGCCATCTTTTGCTTGGCATGAGGGCCAGTGCCGCCATATTAGTGCGGAGAGCCGCTTCCACCATCTTTGTGTGGGCGCCAGAAATGCCAACTTGTTGTGGGGTCCCAGAGCCGCCATCTCTGTGTGAAGTCCAGAGCAGCCATTTTGTGTGGGGTCTCAGACCCGCCATCTCTGTTCAGAGCTCCGGAGCTGATAAATCTGTCCAGGGCACCAGACCCTCCATCTTTGTGCGGGAGTGAATGCTACGTCATTTATATGGGGCCCAGAGATGCCATTTTTGTGCATGTTGACAGAGCCGCCATCATTGTGCGTGGCGCCAGCGCCGCCAACTTTGTGCTGGTCACCATAGCGGCCATCTCTGTGTAGAGTCCAGAGCTGCCATTTTACTGCGTGTCCCAGTGCCGCCATCTCTGTGCGGGACCCTAGAGCCACCATCTTTTGGTGGAGCCCCAGAAACGCCAACTTGGTACGGGGCCCCAGAGCCACCATCTCTGTGTAGGGTCCAGAGCTGCAATTTTTGTGCGGGGAACCAGAGCTGCCATTTTTGTGCGTAGCACTGGAGCCGCTAACATTGGCCAGGTCACCAGATCCTGCATATTTGTGTGTGCGAGGATGCCACCACAATTATGTGGTGCCCCAGAGCCACCATCCTTGTGCGTGGCGTCAGGGCAGCCAATTTTGTGCGTGATGCCAGTGTCGCCATTCTGTGCAGGGTGCCAGAGCCGCCATCTTTGTGCAGGGTGTCAGTGTCGCCATCCTTGTGTGGGGCGTGGTTGTTGCCATCTTTGTGCATGGCGCTGAAGCTGCCATATTTGTGCTTGGTGCGAGAGCCCGAGCCGCCACCTTATTGGGTTTCGGGGGTGCTGCCATCTTTGTGCAGGATACAGGTGCCATGATCTTTGCGCCGCGTGCCAGATGTACCGTCCTTGTGCGGGGCCCCAGAAATACCAATGTGGTGCAGGGCTCCAGCGCCCCCATCTCTGTGTGGAGTCCAGAGCGACCTTTTTTGTGCGGGACCCCAGAGCCATCCTCTTTGCGCGGAGCACCGGAGCCACCTTCGTTGTCCGGTGCGACAGAGCCTCCATCATTGTGCAGTCGCAGATGCCGCCATTGTTATGTGGGGCACGAGAGATGCCATCATTGGGCATTGCAGCAGAGCCGCCATATTTGTGCATGGAACCAGAGCCGCTGTCTATGTGCCATTCCCCAGAGCACCCATCCTAGTGCTTGACACCAGAGCCACCAGCCTTGTGCAGGGCAGGTGCCGCCATGGTTGTGCATGTACCCATAGCCACCATTTTTGTGCAGGGCCCTGGAGCCGCCATCTTTGTGCAGGGCATCAGAGCTGCCATCCATGTGTGGGGCGCGGGTGCCGCAAATTTTGAACTGGTCCAATGAGCCACCAATTTTTTGTGGGGCGTGGTTGCTGTCATTTTGTGTTCTGCCCCAGAGCTACCTTCTTTCTACTGAGCATCAGAGCTGCAATCTTTGACTGGGGCGCGAAATCCCACATATTTGTTTGGGCAAAGATGCCGCCATCTTTATGTGGGGCACCAGAGCCGCCATCATTGTGCGTGGTACCAGAGCTGCCATCTTTGTGCATGACGGCAGAGCCACCATTCGTTGCAGGGCACCAGAGATGACATCATTGTGTGAGGCACCAAAGCCACCATAGTTGTGCCGGGCGCGGATGTGGGCATCTTTATGTGCACCTCCAGAGCCCCCAGAAGTCTGCCTGGTGCCAGAGCTGCCATCATTGTGCGTGGCGACATAGCTGCCATCATTTTGCAGGTCCCCAGAGCCGCCAACTTTGTGCGTGATGCCAGAGCAGCCATTCTGTGCAGGGTGCCAGAGCCAGCATCATTGTGCGGGGCACCAAAGCTGCCATCATTGTGTGGGGCGTGGGTGCCGCCATGGTTGTGCATGTCCCCATAGATTCCATACTTGTGCTGGGCGAGGTGGCTGCCAAAATTTGTGCGGAGCGCTAATGCCACCATTTTTGTGGTGGGCCACGGACCCGCCATCTATAAACTGTGCCCCAGACCCTATATATTTTTGCGGAGCACCGGAGCCACCATCTTTGTGCGGGGCGCTGGAGGAGCCATATTTGTGCTTAGCATGCAGGCCAGAGCCGCCATCTTAGTGCGGTGCACGGGTGCCGCCTTCTTTGTGCGTGGCGCGGGTGTCACCATATTTGTGCGGGGTCCCAGAGATGCCATTTTTGTGCCGGATCCTGAGCCGCCATATTTGTGCCTGGCCACAGAGCCTCCATATTTGTGCGGGGAGCCAGACCTGCCATGTTTGTGCCTGGCCCCCAGAGCTGCCACCTTTGTGCGGCTCCCCGGATCTGCCAGCTTAGCACGGGGCCCACGAGCCACCATCTCTGTGCAGGGCCACAGAGCTGCCATCATAGTGTGGGAGAGACCAGAGCAGCCATCTTTCTGCTGTGCCCCATCACCGCCATATTTGTGTGGGCCCCAAGAGCCACCATCATTATGCTGGGCGAGGGTGCTTCCATCATTGTGTGGGGTGTGCGAGCCGCTATCTTCGTGCTGGGCCCGGGTGCCAACATCATTCTACTGGGCACGTGTTTCTGCCATCTTTGTACTGTGCCCCAGAGCTACAATCTTTGTGCCTGGCTCCAGAGCCGCCAAATTTGTGCTGGACCACAGGACCGCCATCATTGTGCGGGGCTCCAGGGCCACAATATTTTTGTGGGCTATCCAGAGCCGCCATCTTTTTGCTGCTCCCAGAGCCGCCATCTGTGAAACGGGCCTCAGAGCCCCCATCTTTGTGTGGGGCACCAAAATCCACCATCATTTTTAGGGGCTGCAGAGCCGACATCTTTGTGTCGGGACCCAGAGCTGCCATCTTTGTGCTGTGACCCAGGGCCTCCATTTTTGTGCGTGGCCCTAGAGCCGGCATCTTTCTTTAGGTCCCCAGAGCCGCCATCATTGTGCGGTCTCCCACTGCCACTATCTTTGTGCTTGGCCCCTGACCCACCATATTTGTGCTGTGCCCCAGACCCGCCATACTTTTGCGGGACGCCACAATATCAGGCCTAGGGAATTCTCAACTCTCGGGCTGCAAATTATCCGCTTCTTCTCATTCTTTAATGAATTTTACAATCAGAGTAAAGGGATTTTTCCCCAGATTCTTCAACTGCTCTCTGAACTTAGCCTGGGTCACACCGTAAATGCCAGTGTTTGTGCAGCAACTCAGCAGCTGCAGCCTGAATCCAAGTTCCATTACATAATCAGGTACATATACAGACCGATAACCCAAAAACCACATCCGTCCCCATATAGAATTCACCATAAACATTGCCCATAACAGGATGAAATTGCCAGAGATAACAAGCAATAAAATGATGGATTTCCTGCGGCTCTCCATCTCTGGGTCTCTGGGACTCTCCCCACTGCTGGGACCTCGGAGTCTCCTAAGGGCTCTGCTGGACACTAAAATGTGTCTGACGGTGACAGCATTGAGAAGCAAAATCACCACAAATGGGACACACGGGGTGAGAATATAATGGAGGAACTCGATTGTTCCCCAGACCGGTGACATCACAACAGCGACTGTGACACAACAAATCCAGGGGATGTTCCAAAGCCAATAGCGATCTGTGAACATAAAAACCAGTGAATGTTCTTTAAACCGCTCAGCACAGTCACTGTTCCCAGGAACACAGCTGCCGTTTTCTCAGTGCAATATTTAGTTTTCAGCTTCTGGCAACAAATGGCTACAAATCGATCAAAGTTGAAAGTGACGGTGAACCAGACAGAACAGGACGTGGCTGCATAAAGCAGGACACCGTGGATATTACACACGGGAATGGAGTCCAAGAAAATAAACTTCACTATAAACAATCGGAATGTGCCTCAATATCAGGTCGAGGATAACGACCAGTAGATCTGCTGCTGCCATGGCCACCAGGTAGCGAGCGATAAGAACATAAGAACATAAGAAATAGGAGCAGGAGTAGGCCAATCGGCCCCTCGAGCCTGCTCCACCATTCAATAAGATCATGGTTCATCTGATCCTAACCTCAAATCTTCTATCACTGTGCATCCACCCGAACCACTGTGATCTCCCGGGAGAGGCAAAAAACCAGATAAAGACCCAATGGCCAATTTGGGAGAAAAAAATCTGGGACATTCCTCTCCGACCCATCTCGGCGATCGAAATTCTTCCAGGAGATCACTCTGTCCCGATATTTTCTACAGTACTTACCTTCTGTAAAGGCGATCTCCACCCCAGCCAGGAACAGGAATAAAACCATCTCCTGAAATCTAACACAGAATTAGAACACAGTAGGAGCAGAACCAGGCTACACTGCCCCTGGGCCCACTCCACTACCCACAGGGCCATGACCATTCCGAACCTAGACTCATGTCCAATTTCCTGCCCGCTCCCCGTAACCCTTAATTCCCTTTACTTCTAGGAAACTATCTATTTCTGTTTTAAATTTATTTAATGATGTAGCTTCCACAGCTTTCTTGGGCAGCAAATTGCACAAACCTACCACCCTCTGAGTGAAGAAGTTTCTCCTCATCTCAGTTTTGAAAGAGCAGCCCCTTATTTTAAGATTATGCCCCCTAGTTCTAGTTTCACCCATCATTGGGAACATCCTCACCGTATCCACCCAATCAAGCCCTTTCACAATCTTATAAGTTTCAGTAAGATCGCCTCTCATTCTTCTGAACTCCAATGAGTAGAGTCCCAATCTACTCAACCTCTCCTCATATGACCACCCCCTCATCCCTGGGATTAACCGAGTGAATCTTCTTTGTACTGACTCGAGAGCAAGTATGTATTTTCTTAAGTATGGACACCAAAACTGTATGCAGTATTCCAGGTGCGGTCTCACCAACACCTTGTACAACTGCAGCAATACCTCCCTGTTTTTATATTCCATCCCCCTAGCAATAAAAGCCAACATTCCATTGGCCTTCTTGATCACTTGCTGCACCTGCATACTAACTTTTTGAGTTTCGTGCACCAGGACCCCCAGATCCCTTTGTACTACAGTACTTTCCAGCTTCTTGCCATTAAGATAATAACTTGCTCTATGATTTTTCCTGCCAAAGTGCATAACCTCACACTTTCCAGTATTGTATTCCATCTGCCAAATCTCTGCCCACTTACTTAGCCTGTCTATGTCCCTTTGTAGGTTTTTAATGTCCTCCACACTCACTACTTTCCGTCCCATCTTTGTATCATCTGCAAACTTTGATATTTCACACTCGGTCCCCTTCTCCAAATCATTAATATAGATTGTAAAGAGTTGGGGACCCAGCACTGACCCCTGCGGAACACCACTAGTTACTGGTTGCCAATCTGAGAACGAACCATTTATCCCAACTCTCTGCTTTCTGTTAGAGAGGCAATCCTCCACCCACACCAGAATATTACCCCCAATCCCGTGATTTTTTATCTTGAGCAATAATCTTTTGTGTGGCACCTTGTCAAATGCCTTTTGGAAGTCTAAATACACTACATCCACTGGTTCACCTTTATCCACCCTTTATCCACGCTGATACATTTGGAGAGACCACACTTTCCCCGAGACAGGATCACAATCTTCACTAAGTTAACTGGGAGGAAGGGAAATAAACAAATAAATTTTGCATCAATCTGGGAGCAAAAGCATCAGTTTGAAGGATTTCGGGGTCAAATCTGCAACTCATTACCGCAATTAAATTACATAATCTAATTCTATTAACTATCGAGTTGAATGCACAGTTTATTGTAAGAATAATCAGAAATACATGTGGAATCAATAAATTAAATGGGAATAAAAGCAACATAAAAGTAACAGATTTTTGATCAAGGAGAGGTTAAATGATGAATATACCTTTAGCCCAGCAGACAAAAACACCGCCCGAGGTACCCAGAACACAAAGCACCAGAATCTTTGCAGGGGGAGCTCATGTCTAACCAATTGTATTGAATTTTTCGAGGGGCTGACTAGGTATCTGGATGAGGGTAGTGCAGTTGATGGAGTCTACATGGACTTCAGTAAGGCTTTTATCAAAGTCCCGCATAGGGGACTGGTCAAGAAGGTAGGAGCCCATGGGATCCAGTGCAAATTCGCACATTGGATCCAAAATTGGCTAGTGGCAGGAGGCAGAGGGTGATGATCGAAGGTTATTTTTGTGACTGGAAGAATGTTCCCAGTGGTATACTGCAGGGATCGGTGCTGGGTCCCTTGCTGTTTGTAGTGAACATTAATGAGTTAGATATGAAAAGAGCAGGTATGATCAATAAGTTCGCAGTTGAGGTGAAAATTGGTGGAGTGGTAAATAGTGAGGAGGGAAGCCTCAGGCTACAGGGCGATATAGACGTGTTGGTTAGATGGGCAGAACAGTGGGAAATGGATTGTAAAGCTGAAAAGTGTGAGGTGATGCATTTTGGGAGGCCTAAAAAGGCAAGGGAATACACAATGCATGATAGGACCCTAGGAAGGACAGAGGATGAGATTGACAATTGCATGTATGTACATAGACCTCTGAAGGCAGCAGGACAGGTAGATAATGTGGTTAAAATGCAAATGGGATACTTGCCTTCATTAGCCTTGGTAAAGAATATATAAGTGCAGGGAGGTTATGATGGAGCTGTACAAAACACCAGTTAGGCCACAGCTGGAATACTGTGTGCAGTTCTGGTCGCCACACTATAGGAGGGATGTGATTGCACTGGAGAGGGTGCAGAGGAGATTCACCAGGCTGTTACCTGGGCTGGAGCGCTTCAGCTATGAAGAGAGAAGGGACAGGCTGGGGTTGTTTTCCTTAGAGCACAGAAGGCTGAGGGGGGGCCGAATTGAGGTATACAAAATTAAGAGGGGCACAGATAGGGTAGATTGAAAATAACGTTTCCCCTTAGTAGAGGGTTCAAGAACCAGGGGGTATAATTTCAAAATTAGGCGTAGGAGGTTTAGAGGGGATTTGAGGAAAAGGTAGTTCACGCACAGGGTAGTTGCAATCTGGAACTGAATGCCTGAAAGTGTGGTAGAGGCAGGAACCCTCACAACATTCAAGAAGAAATTAGGTGAGCACTTGAAATGCCATAGCATACAAGGCTACGGACCAAGTGCTGGAAAAAGGGATTAGAATATACACGGCTTGATGGCCAGTGTGGACGCATAGAAAAATAGAAATATAGAAGATAGAGACAGGAGCAGGCCATTCGGCCCCTCGAGCCTCTTCCACCATTTAATGAGATTATGGCTGATCATATAATTCCAGTACCCTGTCCCTGCTTTCATCCCATATCCCTTGATCCCTTTAGCCTTAAGAAATATATCTAACTCCTTCTTGAATATATTTAATAAGTTGGCCTCAAGTGCCTTCTCTGCTAGAGAATTCCACAGCTTCACCACTCTCTGGGTGAAGAAATTCCTCCTCACCTCAGTCCTAAATGGCTTACCCTTTATCCTTAGCCTGTGACCCCTGGTTCTGGACTCCCCACCATCGGGAACATCCTTCCTGCATCTAGTCTGTCCAGTCCTGTTAGAATTTTATACGTTTCAATGAGATCCCCTCTCATTCTTTTAATCTCTAGCGAATATAAGCCTAATCGACCCAATCTCTCATCATATGCCAATCCTGCCATTCCAGGTATCAGTCTGGCGAATCTTTGCTGCACTCCCTCCATGGCAAGAACATCCTTCCTCAGATAAGCCGACCAAAACTGTACAGAATACTCACATTGTGGTCTCAGCAAGGCCCTGTTGTAAGAAATAGCTGTTAGATTCAAAGATGAGTTTTAATTCTTAGAACAGAGACTGACAACAGGCAAGCGGGAAAATATAGCATAAATACCAGCAAGGTCGAATATCAAGCATCAAAAGACAAATAGAGATGATAAGGGATTCGTAAAATGCAAGGAAACAGGGAGGATAGCACCTGCTAGATAACAAGGAGCCACGAAGCCATTAAATGCCCTTGAAGAAACTTAACAAAACATTCCTCAGAAAGATAAGTGAAAGGCCTCGTCAGCCAGGCAGAAAGGGGCAGTGAGAAATGTTTTCCCACAACACATTTGGATGGTAGATGATTGACAAAAGATAGATCACAGCCCACTGAAATAACTATAAGTATAGAGGGCTGAGAGTGGGAATCAGTCAGCAAGGGGCGAAGGCTGCTTTTGAGGTGGAAATCACTGCTGGCTCATCTCCACTGCTGTTACTGGCTGCAGAGACTTGCTGACCCAAGACCTCCATGCTGCCTTACCAGACCTCCAATCAAAGCATTCTGCTTCGGCAACTCGTAAATCGCTTTCTACTGCCACGGGTTGTATGTCTATTATACTCAGCTTAAACGATGTGTAATATCTGATTATGCTTTGAAACTGTAGCTCTTTAATAAAAGCCTTGCAACTTCTAAAACCCTGTTGGGTAATCCGTGTGCGCCTGTGATCTCTAATCTTACATTGGTGTCAGAAGTGGGATCACGGAGTTAGGAGTTGTAAGGTTCCAGTTGGGATGACCGGAGGGACTGGTCAAACACGTGTGATCGTTGCTTAGACTGTGTATAGTTTTTTTTTCTCTCTGAAAGAAGGGAGCGGTCTGGTCGAATGCACCTGATCGTTGGTTAGACTGTATATAGTGTTTTATTCTCTCTCTGAAAGAAGGGAGCAGTAAAGAGCTTGCTGAAAGGTAAAACCAGAAATACAATGGCGTTGGCATATGATCGAGAATTATTAATAGACAGCCTGACAGAAAAATTTGGTAAGGCTGCGGCCACGGAAATTCTAGGAATTTTAGAAGATAGTAACGGGAACTATGAATGCATTCTCGACAAACATTCGGCAGACATCCACCAAAACAAACTTAAGTTGAAGGAGGGCCGGGATCAGTTGTCGTACGGGGCACATCTGTTTGCAGAACGAGTAAATCTGGAGGTTAAAGGGTTAAGGGAGTTAACGCATCAGCTGAAGCAGGACAACTCCGAGCTCCGCACCCAGCTGGCCCGGGAGCAAAGAGAGAATGAGAAAGCACAGGGTGCCCAAAGGAAGCTAGACCAGATCCTAGAGAATGACATTGAGTTACAGGTAGAGAAACGTAGGTTGAGGGAGGAGTTGGAAGATGCGAGGGGGGCAGTAATGGAAATGATTCGACAGCAAAGCACCACTTCCCCTGAGGCATCCTTGCACCTGTACTCGAAACCTCTCGCTATGAAGGCCAACATACCATTTGCCTTCTTAACCGCCAGCTTCACCTGCATGCGAACCTTCAGCGACTGGTGCGCAAGGACACCCAGGTTTCCGAATCTATTGCCGTTAAGATAATAAACTGCCTTCCTGTTTTTGCCACTAAAGTGGATACCCTCGCATTAATACACATCATACTGCATCTGCCATGCATCTGTCCAATCATCCAATCTGTCCAAAACATACTGTAGTTTCACTGCATCCTCCTCACAGCACACACGCCCACCAAGCTTTGTGTCCTCTGCAAACTTGGAGATATTACATATAATTGCCTCGTCTAGATCGTTAATATATATTGTGAATAGCTGGGGTACTAGCTCCTATCCCTGCGATACCCCACTACACACTGCCTGCCACACATCCTCAAAAAATTCCAGTAGATTACTTAAGCATGATTTATCTTTTGCAAATCCACGTTGACTTTGTCCGATCCTGTCACTGTTCTCTAATTTCTCTGCTATTACAGCTTTTATAATGGACTCTAGAATTTGCCCCACTCCGATATCAGCCTTTCCGGTCTACAATTCCCCCTTTTCTCTCTACCACCTCTTTTAAATAGTGGGTTACATCAGCTACCGTCCAACCCATGGGATCTATTCCAGCGTCTATAGAATTTTGGAAGATGACCAGCAATGCATCTACTATTTCTAGGGCCACTTCCTTAATACCCTAGGATGTAGATTTTCAGGCCCTGTGTACCGTTAATTTTCAGGTCTTGAATCCTGTCAATTTCCCTAACACCATTTCCCTACAAATACTGGTTTGTTTCAGTTCCTCCCTCTCATTAGACCCTATGTTCCCCGGCATCTCTGGAAGGTTATTTGTGTCCTCCTTTGTGTAGGCACAACCAAAGTATCTATTTAATTGGTCTGCAATTTCTTTGTTCCCCATTTTAAATGCCCCTGATCCTGACTGCAAGTGACCTACGCTTGACTTCACCAATCTTTTTCTCTTCACATATCTATAGAAGCTTTTACAGTCAGTTTTTATGATCCTTGTAGGCTTACTCTCAAATTCCATTCTCCCCTTATTAATTAAACATTATGTCCTCCTTTGCTGAATCCTAAACTGCTCCCAATCCTCAGGTTTGCTGCTTTTTCTTACCAATTTATATGTCCTCTCCTTGGATCTTATGTTATCCATAATTTCCCTTGTTAGCCACGGTTGAGTCAACTTTTTGGTTTATTGTTTTGTCAAACAGGGATGAACAAATTCTGTAGTTCATTCATGCGATCTTTACATGCTTGTCATTGCCTATCCACTGACAACCTTTTAAGTAACGTTTCCCAATCCAGCCTAGCCAACTCACGACTCATACCACCTTAGTTTCCTTTATTTAAATTCAGGGCCCTAGTCTCTGAGTCAACTACTTCACTCTCCATCTTAATGAAGAATTCTCTCATATTATGATCGCTCTTCCCCAAGGGGCCTCGCACAACAACATTGCTAATTAATCATTTCTCATTACATAATACCCAGTCTAAGATGGCCTGATCTCTAGTTGGTTCCTCAACATATTGGTCCAAGAAACCATCCCGTATACACTCTAGGAATTCCTCCTCCACAGTATTGTTATCAATTTGGTTCGCCCAATCTATATGTAGATTAAAGACTCCCATGGTAACTGCTGTGCCCTTATTGCACGCGTCTCTAATTTCCCCATTAATGCCATCCCCAATTTCATCATTCCTGTTTGGGGGACTGTATTCAACTACCACTAACATTTTCTGCCCCTTGGTATTTCTCAGCTCTACCCATACAGATTCCACATCATCAGAGCTAATATTCTTCCTTACTATTGTGTTAATCTCCTCTTAAACCAGCAATGCTCCCCAACTCCTTTACCTTTTTGCCTATTCTTCCTGAATATTGAATACCCCTGGATGATGAATTCCCAGCCTTGGTCACCCTGGAGCCATGCCTCTGTAATTCCAGTTGCATCATATCCATTTACATCTATTTATGCAGCTAATTCATCCACCTTATTCCGATTGCTCCTCGCATTAAGACACAAATCCTTCAGGCGTGTTTTTTCAACACTCTCAGTCCGTTTAGAATCATTATTTACTGTAACCCTGTTGATTTGCACCCTTGATTTCCCTGCCTTCCACTTTTGCTATTCTCCTTCCTGTCTTTTGTTTCTATCCTTGCTTCCCTTTACTCTCTGTCCCTGCACAGGTTCCCAACAACCGCCATTTTATATTAAACCCTCCCCAAATGCACGAGCAAACACTCCCGCTAGGATATTGGTGCCGGTCCCACCCAGGTGCAAACGTTTCACTTTGAACTGGTCCCAACTCCCCCAGAACTGTTTCAAATGTCCCAGTAATTTGAATCCCTCCCCCTTGCACCATTCCTCTAGCCAAGTATTCATCTGAAATATCCTTCTATTTCTACTCGGACGAGCATGTGGCACTGGTAGCAATCCTGAGATTACTACCTTTGAGGTCCTATTTTTTAATTTACCTCCTAACTCACTATATTCAGCTTTTAGGACCTCGTCCCGGTATTTACCTATATCCTTGGTACCTATATGCACCATGACAACTGGTTGTTCGCCCTCCTCCTCCACAATGCCCTGCAGCCGCCCCAAGACATCGTTGACCCTTGCACCAGTGAGGCGTCATACCATCCTGGAGCCTCATTTGCTGCCGCAGGAACGCCTATCTATTCCCCTTACAATAGATTCCACTGTCACTATAGCTCAACCCATCTTTTTCCTCCCGTCCTGTGCAGCAGAACCACCCATGGTGCCAGCAATTTGGCTGCTGCTGCCTTTCCCCGATAAGCCATTCCCTCATCAATATCCAAAGTTTGAGATGGGGATGGTAAAGGGGACCCCTGCACTGCCTGCCTCTGCTGATTACAATGACTGGTGGTCACTCATTCCCTTCCTGCCTTTGAAGCCTTTACCTGTGGTGTGACGAACTCCCTAAACGTGCTATCCACGATGTCCTCAGCATCGCGATGGGCCGAAGGGCCTCTTTCTGTGCTGTATGACTATGACTCTATGACTATTAATAACATTTGAGGAAGCCATCCTGTCCCGGGAGCAGTCATCATTTGGAGTGGTGCAATTCGCGTCTGTGCCCTTGTGTTAGGGGAGCAGGAAATCCTGCTTGGATTCCTGCTCCTGATTAGAACATCCATTATATTTTGAACTGAAAGTGAATGTAACAGCAAAATACAGAAACTGCAACCTTGGCATGCAATAATTACAGGCAATTGTATGCATAATGTGCGGATATAACATGACAAGTCTACGATAATAAATACAAGTGCACTGCAGTTATAAAGATGACTGGGCAGTCAGCTATGTTTTGAAGATTTGGGTTTTCAGCATTTTTGTTGAAATGCACAAATTGAAGCTCATTGAAAGGAAGATTTGTCAAGTAACATTGCAGATAATGGACTCTGAATTAAAGTAAATAGTGATGATTGACCAGGTATTGTTCCACTAAATGCATTTATCAGCATCGAAAAAAGCCGACTTATCGCACAGGCAAATTGCCACCGAATGTGTTTGCAAAACATCTGAACACAAATGGAAGAGATTTAACGTTTACTTTTTCAACTGTTGCTTCCAACTTATGCATAGAATTTTAGATGAGAAGATATCAAAGGATTTTCTTATGCTCAATACTTCAGTTACAATCAGCTGGGATTGTTTTTCCTAAAGTGCAGCAGGAGGCAATAGAGAATCACTCTGGATCTCACTGACAGATCCAATGAACTCTGACAGACGGGCCTGTGATCCAATTGTCATTTCAAAACAATGATTGGAAATAAATGTTTTGAAATCTGGCTGAATGATCATTTTATGAGAATACTTGCAGGGGGTGCCCGTCGTTGCCAGGATCTCGGGCGGAGACGGACCAGAGCTCAGCTCCCCAGGGGATCGCGCAGTTGACGGCCGGCAGCTGCAGCTCGCCCGCCCGTTGAGTGTCTCGGGCCTAGCGCTTGAGGCCCGGCCGGGCTCTCTCTGCCATTGTCTGGCCCCTCTCTCTCTCCCTCCCTCTCCCCCTCTCCTCTCCTCTCCCTCCCTCCCGTCCCTCCCCCTCTCTCTGTCCCTCCATCCCGTCTCCCTGCGTAGCGTGTCAGGCCTGGTGTCATTGTGATACTGGCAGTGCGAGGCCTAGTGGTTGAGGGCCAGCCAGGATCTCGGGCGGAGACGGACCAGAGCTCAGCTCCCCAGGGGATCGCGCAGTTGACGGCCGGCAGCTGCAGCTCGCCCGCCCGTTGAGTGTCTCGGGCCTAGCGCTTGAGGCCCGGCCGGGCTCTCGGGCTGAGAAGGACCCGAGCTGAGCTCCCCCGCGGGTAGTGTGGTTGACGGGCGCCCACTGCGGACGACCCGCTCGCTGTGCGTAAACACACCTGCCGCGCCTGGGGTTGCAATGTGGGGGTTTGTTTGTCTGGTGCTGTCATTGTGGGGATGAAAAAAATGGCGGCGAAATTTAGGGAGACTGGAGGATTAGGTCCCGCCCGTGATGCACCAATTGGTCAACCATCAGGTCACTGAACTGTAGGATTGGTCAAGCAGCACGTCACTCAACGCTAATGAGAGGTAGGATTGGTCAACTGGTAATGAGTGGATTTTTGAGGATTTTTGAACGTTTTTTGTATACTGTCAGAACAATTTTTGTCTGACCAAAAAGTAAATATGCCTATGATAAGCTTTCTTTTGATATAAAATATGTGCAGGTACGCTCTACAACATTTGAATTTATAGCCAGACAGACAGAAAGACGGAAAGACAGACGGAAAGTCAGATGGAAAGAGAGACGGACCGTTTTATATATATAGAAAAATTATCCTTGTAATCCTACTTTAACAATCAGAAGCAGTGCCACTAATGCAGAACTGGAGATGGTGGGGAAGGAGACACTGACTGGAACTGAATGATTAGTGGATACTTCAGGCATTTAAAGATGTGGATGTGATCTACCAGGATCTGTTCCTAGGACTCGGTAAGTAACCATACCGAGCAGTAGGTGAAAACAGACGCAAAATACACGGATACTGGAAATCTGAAATGAAAGCAGAAAATGGTGGAACTACTCAGCGGGCCATGTAGCATCTGAGGAGAGAGAGAGAAACAGAGTTAACGTTTCAGGTCGATGAACATTCGCCATTAGGTGAAAAGTCTCCTAAACCAAGACAGCATTCCTCTGACCTGATACTCATGTTCGGTGTAGATAATAGACTGAAATTCGTTAAATAAAGAGTCAGCTCCAATAAACTTACTCGAGTTCAGTATAGAACATTTGAATCTTGGTAACACGATATCACGTCCAGAATCAATAGCTGACAGCAATGCGGATGGGATGGTGAACGACAGAGAAACACAGTTAAACATGCGGGGAAAAAGTCAGTTGGTTAGCACCTCCTCTTAGCACTTTCTGTGGGCGCTAACGGGGCACTAGATACTCAGCGCCTTAGCATGGTTATTTTAATGCCACTTGCGAAATTGGCCAGTTATTTTGCCGCGGCGCTAAAGACTACTGACACGATCACCTGCACCCGGAGGTCCTGACGTCATGCGAGCGCGCAACACTCCGGTAGCACCCTGGAATGGATATTGTAATGCGTCCTGTGCCTTTGCGCCTGCTGCTAGGATCGACAGGTAGAGGGGAACGTTTTCAAGTTGGGAAGGGTCTGGGGGAGCGCTATTTAAAGGCGGCTGCTTCTTGCTTTTTCTTGTCGGCAACATTTTTGGTTCACACATTTTGAGAGGGAGAGAGACATCTGGAGAGCTTTGACGCTGACCAAAGGAGTTTTGGGTCCTGAGAACCACTATCGAGGATCATTTTTATTTCACATTCCTTCTAATGATATTTAGATACTTCGATGGGGGCTGCACTAATCTGGGTCGTCGTCGTCCTGCTTCACCTTCAGAGGCAGCAGAGACACAGAGAGCGAGTGCCAAATGTGGCCAGAAGGATAAGGGCCAAAAGGCCTCTGCACAGCAGACCTCACCCTCCCAGGGAATTCAGTGAGCAATTCACTTCCTATATCCATTTGCCTGAGAGGCAGTGTTTCCAAAGGCTGCTCTTCAACAAGGAAGTGGTCACTGAGCTCTGCTGCCTCCTGCAACAGGATCTGCAGCCTCATCTCAGGAAAAGGACATCTCTGTCGGTGGCATTGAGGGTGGCAGTGGTTCTAAAGTCAGCGCTGCCTTTCAGGCTTCTACTGGGGACATAGAGAACATCTCCCAGTTCGCTGTTCGTTGTTGCACTGGGGAGGTGACAAAGGCTTTGTAGAAGTGGAGGCGTCAGTGCATCTCTCCCCAGGACCAGGCACAAACAGCGCAAATGTGCATGTGGCTTTGCAAGGATAGCGGGCTTCCCCAAGTCTCAGGGTGCCACTGACTGCATGCATATGGCATAGCAGGCACCCCATGAAAATGCAGAGGTCTTCTGAAACCACAAGGGCTGCCACTCTCTGAATGTCCAGTTGGTGTGTGACTACAGACAGCTCATACTCGCCAGCAGTGCCCACTATCCTGGCAGCAATAACATTGCTCTTATCCTGCGCCAGAGTGGTTTCGCAGACCTTTTCCAAAAACTGCATCAAACTAATGGATGGCTCTTCGGGGACAAGGGTTACCCACTCTGCACCTGGCTCATTACACCGCTCCATAACCCCTGTCAAGCTGCAATGCAATCAGAGCTATAGTGCCACAAGGAGCCTCATTGAACACACGATTGGTGTCTTGATACAATGGTTCCGGTGTCTGGACTACACTGGAAGAGCCCTGCAATACTCTGCCAAACGAGTCTCCCTCTTCATTGTTGTGAGCTGCATGCTTCATAACATTGCATTCATGAGGACACAACCATTGTCACCAGGGATTGGTGCACCACCTGTGCAGGCGGAGGAAGAGGGAGAGAAGGAAGAGTAGGAGGGGAATGAAGTGCAGGATCAGCATCACCAACGTGGGAGGGAGGCGCCCAGTTTTGCCTCTGCAAGGGCCGTCCGTGAATGGCTCATAAGACACCGATTCTTTCCCTTACTGAGAAGGTGGCATTTGGGATGAAGAATCACATTATTGACAGCATCCCGCACCCACAATTGCCGGGCAAATCTACAATGAGTCAACTCAAGAAAGGTGTAAAGTAAGAAATAAATAAATGATTTATGATACAAACTCTGTGTCATACATTCAGGACAAAAAACTAGACACAACACCAACAATTCATGAACTAACAAAACTCCTTCTCACAAATTGGAGTTAAACTGCTAAAAAATACACAAATATAATAACAGCAATAGATTTGGAGAAGTGGAAGTGCAAGGAGACCTGGGTGTCATTGTGCACCAGTCGCTGGAGGTAAGAATGCACGTACCGCATGCAGTTAAGAAGGCAAATTGTATGTTGGCATTCGTAGCGAGACGGTTCGAGTACAGGAACAAGGATGTCTTGTTGCATTTGTACAGGACCTTGGTGAGACCACACCTTGAGTATTGTGTGCAGTTTTGGTCGCCTTATCTGAGGAAGAATGTTTTTGCCATGCAGAGAGTGCAGCGAAGATTCACCAGACTGATACCTGGGATGGCGGGAATGATGCATGAGGAGAGATAGGAGCGTTTGGGCTTATATTCGCTGGAGTTTAGAAGAATGAGAGGGGATCTCATTGAAACTTATAAAATTCTAACAGGACTAGACAGACTAGTTGCAGGAAGGATGTTCCCGATGGCTGGGCGTGCCCAGAACCAGGGGTCACATTCTAAAGATAAGGGGCAAGCCATTTAGGACAGAGATGAGGAGGAATTTCTTCACCAAGAGAGTGGTGAACCTATGGATTTCTCTACCACAGAAGGCAGTAGAGGCCAATTTATGAAATATAATCAAGAAGGAGTTAAATATATTTCTTAAGGCTAAAGGGATCAAGGGATATGGGGAGAAATCAGGGACAGGGCAATGAATTTGGATGATCAGCCATGATCTCCTTAAATTGCGGCGCAGGTTCGAGGGGCCGAATGGCCTACTCCTCCTCCTATCTTCTATGTTTCTATGTTTCTAGTAACAACAACCTCGAACTTTCCCACAGACATTCCCCGATTTACTTACAGATCCTACTGTTGGGCATTCGAGTGTGACCTCCATCCCCTGCACACTTCCCTCCTACTGGTCCTCCTAACATGACCCCAGTGGCTGCAGCAAGGCTGGCGGAAGGCTCCTGAACGCTGGTTCCAGAGACTGCCTTAAAGGACGCCCTCGACTAGCTCTGGGCCTGGAGGGCTCGGCTGCAGACTTCACCAACTCTGCATGGGCGGCAGCAGTCTGGCTGGCTGTGTTGCAGGCCGTGCCAAGTGCAATGGGGAAGTGGGAGTGGTGCGAGCAGGAATGCTGTCATCCTGATAGAAGACAGCACCTTCCTGCTCGACCGACGCACTGGCTCTCCCCCGGGGCAGAACCTAAGCACCCGGAGCAATCTGCTTGAGCACATATTGCTGGCCTGCTGCGGAACCGTGTGATCCCCGAGGGAATGTGGGCGACCCAGCGAGGATGGCAGCAGTCAGTTCTGGTGTGACATCAATATGAGACGGCATGAGAGCAGTCTGAGACAGGACAGCACCAGCCAATCTCTCAATTGTATCAGTGAGGCATTGCATTGCGTCGGCCTGTGCTGCGATGGATCGTGCCTCCTCACTCATTACATGCAGCATCGGCTCTGGTTCACCACGGTCTCAGTGCAATTCCACCATCCTCTGCAACGAGGCAAGGATGAGTTCAAGGGTTTGCAAACAGATGAGAGCTGTTCTCGTGGCGGACACCTCTAAATTCCTAGCCACCTCATCCATGCTCTCGTGCAAACTTGCCATTGCACTCAACATCTCAGTGTGCCTGCTGAAGGCCTGGGTATTCATGGTCGCGATATTGAGGTCCTCATCCGTGTCCTGTGCAGCAGAACCCGCGCCACTACTCACCCACTGGGGAGAAAGCCCCTGAGCTTCCCTGCCCCCATGGCATTGCTGCAGCCCGCTGGGTCCAGGAGCTTCGCCTTCAGCATACCCTAACACCCTGCTCCCCTCCAGGAAAGGCGTGACCCCATTTTCTGCTGTGTCACCCTCACGAGCTGCAGGTGGTGATGCAATGGCTTCCTCCTCATCGTCGTCTGGTGCGTCGCTGCCACTGGCAAGTCGAGGGACAGGTTGGTCTGCTGGTGGTTCACTATTTGAAACCAGGAAGGTAAACGAGTGGCTTTAGCGTGAGGGCAGGGGGGCAGGAAGGGAGCAAGGACTGGATACAGTTAGTTGGATTGAAAGTGTAAAAGGCTGGTGTTGTGAGGGGGAAGTGCTATGAGAGAGTAGAGAAAGCTGATGAACATACCATTGCTGCCCCAAGGGGGTCCACCTCTCCAGCGGCCACGATACCTATGACCTGGCTGGCAATGATCCTGTACACTTTGTCCTCCAACTAATTCAGAGGGTGTAAGTCCGCTGGTCTGCCTCCCGTGCGTTGCTGCTCCTACCTGTTATGAGAGAGTTTGGCCTGCAAGAGAAATGACAGCCTGTGTGCGAGTGTGCGAGCATGTATTTGGCAGATGTGCCTACCGTAGTTGAATAGCAGCTTTTGTGCACAGCCATGTGTTTGGCAGATGTGCCTACCATTGTTGAATTGCCATTATAGTGTGCATCCATTTATTTGGCAGATGTGACTACCATAGTTGAATAGCAGCTTTTGTGCACGGCCATGTGTTTGGCAGATGTGCCTACCATTGTTGAATAGCCATTATAGTGAGCATCCATGTGTTTGGCAGATGTGCCTCCCACAGTTGAATAGACGTTAATGCGTGCAACCTTGTGTTTGGCAGATGTGCCTCCACTAGTTGAGCAGCCATTAATGTGTGAAAGATATGGGATGTGTATTTGTGTTTTATGTAATGCCCATAGGTCTGGGATGAATGTTGGACACTTGAGTTTTATAACTGTCTGGATACAGAGTGAAGTTGAAATGGTGGGATGTAGAGGTATTGAAAAGCAGGTACTCACCCTGACCACCTGATTGAGGTCATTGAACTTCTTTCAACATTGGTTGTGGGCCCTTGGCACCAGGCTTTTGAGGGGACGTGCTGTGCCTCCTCCCTCCACACCCTTCTAAACTCCCGGGACAATGGCCTCTTGACACTCTCAGGGCACAGCACTGCCCATCGCCGTACCACAGCGCCAACCAGAGCCACCAATGCCTCGTCACTAAAACGCCTAGCTCTTTCTCTGGGCCTCTCCATTACTGCTGCTAAGAGACTCTTTAAAAATAGGACTGTCGTGGTGCAGATTCCAGGCTGCAATGAGGAAGGTGTGACTGGCCACCAAGATCGGCCCTCCCCTTTAAAACTGGACGGCACCAGTCTGTCTGGCTTCCATGGTCACTGAAATCACCTGAGCTTCAGTACCGTTCTGAGGTAGAGCCTCGGTCCCCGACTTTGTGCCTTAAGTGAGGTGTGTAGCGCCTGATTTAGCGCTCGAATCACCTCCAGGGGCGATAGAGGCGAATTTTGCAGTCGGAGGCGATAATTTGCACCAAATGCTAAACTTTGTGCCTGGCCTATATTAGAGCCCCAGAATGGGGGATACTCAATTTTCCCCCATGTTCCAACGAATTAATAGCTGCATACAGAGACTTACCAGGAACAGCAACAGCAGCCAGGGCGGGGGGGTTGGGGGAGTAAAAAGCAAGAACAGTAATGCAGTTAAATATGATTTACAGAATTAATAGCTGGATACTGAGACTTACCAGGAACACCAAGTTTAGCAAGGATGTTCCAGCATTTTTAAACAACAATCCATGCATTAACAAAGATGCAACAACTTGAAACACAGAATAGCACGAATAACTGAATATCCCCTGGTAAATAGCAAGAATAATATGACAGTGTAACAACGTTTGTAGAAGTAATAACTGGACCTAGATCCTCACAAGGAACACCAACAGCAGCAAGGAAGGGATAGTAAATCTCTTGTATATCATAACATATTCCTAATATCCAAAACACGGCACCCCAATCCATGCCTTCCCTTCTGTGAGTGCCTGGTGCTATTTGTGCTGGAGGCAGTGAACTGAGTGTGTGATGTGACACATTGAAGGGAGCTCCTTATGTAGAGCAGAGGGAAATCCCCAAGTGATACCATTAGGCCTGACTGTAACTGGCATTAATTACAGTCATTGTACATACAGACTCATAGAACGATTGTCACCACAACACTTTACTGCAGCATAATGTAGCTCACCTTATTGTACACAGTTTTACATTATAAGTGAGCGAATACGCAATATTTCACCCGCCCATAAACAGAAGAACATAGGAATTAGGCGCAGGAGTAGGTCATATGACACATCGAGCCCTTCATTGAATGAGATCATGGCTGATCTTTGAACTCAAATCCACATTCCCCCCACAACCTCCCAGACCCCCATATCCCTTGAATCCAGCAGCATCCAAAAATACCGAGAATAGAGTAGAGAGAAGGTAGTTTATTTTCCTGTATTGAACTAAAGCTGAGAAAAAAAGATGAGAAAGATTCAGAAAAAGGAAGGAGTAACGTGTTAGCTGTGGCTAAGTGGGTAACACACTCGCCGCTGACTCAGAAGGTTGTGGGTTCAAATCCCACCCCAGGGACTTGTAGCACATAAATCTAGGCTGACACTCCAGTGCAATGCTGAGGGTGTGCTGCACTGTCGGAGGTGCCGTCTTTCAGATGAGACGTTAAACCAAGGCCCCGTCTGTGCTCTCAGGTGGACGTAAAAGATCACATGACGCTATTTTGAAGAAGAACAGGGGAGTTATTCCCGGTGTCATGGCCAATGTTTATCCCGCAATCAGCATAACAGAAACAGATTATCTGGTCATTATCAAAATACTGTTTGTGGGAGCTTGTTGCGCACAGATTGGCTGCAGCGTATCCCACACGGCAACAGTGACTACACTTTCGAAAGTACTTCATTGGCTGTAAAGCGTTTTGAGATGTCCGATGGTCGTGAAAGGTGCTATATAAATGCAAGGCGCTCTTTCTTAAAAGATAGAATCAGAGAATGGATACAATGCAGAAGGTGGCCTTATGGCCCATCGAGCCCGTGCTGGCTCTCTGTAAGAGCACTTCAGCAAGAGCCACTCGCACACCCTTTCCCGTAGCTCTGCGTTTTTTCTCCTTCAGGTATTTATCAAATTCCCTTTTGAAAGCCTCGATTGGATCTGCCTCCACCACCCTTTAAGGCAGTGCATTCCAGATTCTACCCACTCGCTGCGTAAAAAAGTTTTTTTCTTAATTCGCCTTTGGGTGATTTGCCAATCACATTAAATCTGTGTCCTCTGATTCGCTGCGTTTCCACCAATGGGAACAGTTTCTCTCTATCTACTCTGTCCAGACCCCTCATGATTTTGAACACCTCTGTCAAATCTACCAAATTTCTGTGCTCTAATGACAACAATCAAAGCTTCTCCAGTGAATCCACGTATCTGAAGTCCCTAATCCCTGCAATCACTCTTGTAACTCATTTCTGCACCTGCTGTGAGGAATTCAAATCCTTCCTAAAGTGCGGTGCCCAGAATTGAACCCAATATTCCAGTTGACGTCAAACCAGTGTTTTATACAGGTTCATCATAACTTTCTTGGTTCTGTACTTTATGCCCCATATTTATAAAGCCCAGGATCACGTCTGCTTTTTAAACTGCTTTCGCAACCTTCGCTGCAAACCTCAACAATATGTGTACATATATCCCCAGGTCTCTCTGTTCATGTACCAAGTTTAGAGTTGCATGCTTTAGTTTATATTGCCTCTCCTCATTCTTCTTACCAAATTGTATAATTTCGGACTTTTCTGCATTACATTTCATCTGTCACCTGTCCGCCCATTCACCAGCATGTCTAAATCCTCTTGTAGTCTTTATCTATATGCCTCACTGTTCACAATACCTCCACGTTTGTGTCATCTTCAAATTTCGCAATTGTGCCCTGTTCACGCGAATCCAAGTGTTTAATATATATCAAGAAAAGCAGTGGTCCTAGTACCGACCGCTGGGAACACCACTGTGTACCTTCTCCAGTCTGGAAAACAACCGTTCACCACTAATCTCTGTTTCCTTTCACTTAGCCAATTTCGTATCGATGCTGCCACTGTCCCTTTTACTCCATGGGCTTCAACTTTGCTGGCGAGCCTATTATGTTCCACGTTATAAATGTCTTTTGGAAGTCCATGTACAACACATCAACCGCATTGCCCTCTACAACCCTCTCTGTCACCTCATCAAAGAGCTCGATCAAGTTTTTTAAACACTGTTTGCCTTTGACAAATCAGTGCTGGCTTTCGTTAATTAATCCACACTGGTCCAAATGACTGCCAAATTTGTCCCAGATTATCGTTTCGAAATCCTTCCTCGCAACCAAAGTTAAACTGACTGCTCTGTCGTTGCCGGGTTTATCCTGACACCCGTTTTGGAATGAAGGTGTAGCATTTGCAATTTTCCAGTCCACTGGCACCACATAGTATCTAAGGAGGATTGGAACATTATGGCCAGCACCTCCACAATTTCCACCCTTATCTCCCTCATAATCATAGGATGCATCCCATTCGCTCCTGTGGATTTATCTACTTTAAGTGCAACCAGCCTTTCGAGTAACTTGTCTTTATCAATTTTTAGCCCATCCAGTATCTCAACTATCTCCTCTTTCACTATGACTTCGGCAGCAGCTTCTTCCTTGGGAAAGACAGATGCAAACTATTCATTTAGTATATCGACCAGGCCCTCTTCCTCTATTCGTAGCTCACTTTTTGGTCCTTAAACGGCCCCAACCCTCCTCTTACTACCCGTTTACTATTTATATGCCTATAGAAGGCTTTTGGATTCCATTTTATGTTTGCTGCCAATCTAGTCTCTTATTCTTTCTTTGCCCGTCTTATTTCCCTTTTCACTTCCTCTCTGAACTTTCTATATTCAGCCTGTTTCTCACTTGTATTCTGAACTTGACATCTGTCATAAGCCCCATTTTCTGCTCCCTCTTACCCTCTATCTCTTTCACCATCGAGGTAGCCCAGGCTTTGTTGGCCCTACATTTCCCCCTCATGGGGATGTACCTCGATTGTACCTGAAGCATCTCTTGTTTAAAGGCAGCGCATTGTTCGATTATAGTTTTGCTTACCAATCTTTGATTCCAATTTACCCGTTCTCAACCCACTGAAATTGGCCCTCCCCCAATTAAGTAATTTTACTCTAGGTTGCTCCTTGTCCTTTTCCTTACCTAATCTAAACCTTAAGATAAATTGATCACTGTTCCCAAAATGGTCCCTTACTGACAAGTGCTCCACTTCACCTACCTCATTCACCAGAACCAGATCCCGCAACGCCTCCTTCCTCTTTGGGCCAGAAATGCCCCAATCAAGAAAGTTCTCTTCAACTCACTTCACAAATTCTTCCTCTACTCTGCCCTTTATACTCTTACTATCCCAGAATGTCTTTGGAAAATTGATGTCACCCATTATTACTACTCTATATTTCCTCCACCACTTTGTAACTTCCCTGCAATTTTGCTCTTCTATAACCTTCCCACTAGTTGATGGCCTATAGAACTCAGCGAGCTGGTAAATGGTACCTTTATTGTTTCTTAACTCTAAGCAAATATATTCTGTCCTTGACCACTCTGGGACATCCTCTCCCTCCAGCACTATAATATCCTCCTTTATCAATACTGTCACACCAACTCCTTTCTTTCCTTCCCTATCTTTCTCGAACATCTTATAACCAGGAATATTTAGTACCTACTCCTGCCCGTTTCAGAGCCAGGTCTCTGTTATCGTCACAACATCATTTTCCTACATGTCTATTTGCGCCTATTTATGTCTATTTGCGCCTGCAGCTTACCAACCTTATTTACCACAACCTTATTTACACACATGCACTGATGCACTGTAAACCTATCTGACAGTGTCAGCTGTGGCTTAGTTGGTAGCACACTCGCCCCTGAGTCAGAGGCTGTGGTTTCCAAGTCACATTATAGGGACTTAAGCACATATATCTAGGCGGACACTGCAGTGTAGTACTGAGAGTGCTGCACTGTTGGAGGTGCCATCTTTTGAATGAAACTTTAACCAGAGTCCACGTCTGCACCTTCAGGTGAACGTAATAGATCCCATGGCACTAATTCTTAGAAGAGTAATGCAGTTATCGCTGGTGTCCTGGCCAATGTTTATCCCTCAAGCAACATAACAGAAACAGGTTATCTGTTCATTATCACATTGCTGTTTGTGGGAGCTTGTTGTTCGCAAATTGGCTGCCACATTTCCCACATTATAATTTCAAAATACTTCATTGGCTGTAAAGCACTTTGAGACGTCTGGTGGTCGTGAAATGCGCTATATAAATGTAAGTTCCTTTATTTAATATTAGGCCTTAAAATAGCAAAATATTGCGGATGCTGGAAATCTGAAATAACAGCAGAAAATGCTGGAAACACTCAGCAGGTCAGGCAGCATCCGTGGAGAGAGAGAAACAGAGTTAACGTTTCAGATCTGTGACCCTTCGTCAGAATTGGAAAAGGTTAGAGATGTATCACGTTTTAAGCAGGCGTAGGGGCAGGGGAAGTGGGGAGGAGAGGAATGAACTAAAGGGACGGTCTGTGATAGGGTGGGAGGCAGGAGTGGTTAAATGTTGCCAATGGGATGGCAGAATCATTTTCTGTTTCTATCTTAGTCCTTCTAGGATTCCCTCTTCGTCTAACCCCACATAATACCGTTCTTTCTAATTATCTACTGCTACCTGTCTCTCCCAATCATTTGTGCACCTTGTTTCTCCTTTCCAATGCGGCATTCTGGTGCCCACCCCCGGTCAGATTAGTTTAAACCCTCCCCAACAGCACTAACAACCCCACCCCTCATGAGTATATTGGTTCCGGCTCTGTTGAAGTGCAACCCGACTGCAATGTACAGATCCCACCTCTCCCAGAACCAGTCCCAATGTGCCAGCAATGTGAAACCCTCTCTCCTGAATCATGTCTCCAGCCATGCATTCATCTGCTCTTTCTTCCTATTTCTATACTCACGAGCTCGTGGCACCTGAAGTAATCCAGAGATTACACTTTCGAGGTCGTGATTTTTAATCTCTTTCCTTTCTCCCTATTATCAGCCTTCAGGATCACATCACTCTCTCTACCTATGTTGATGATACCAATATGGACCACGACCTTTCGCTGTTCACCCTCCCCCCATAGAATGCCCTGCAGCCACTCAGTGACATCCTTGACCCTGGCACCAGGGAGGCAATGTACTATCCTGGAGTCACGTCTGCGGCCGGACAAAGGCCTGTCTGTTCCCCTAACTATCTAATCCACTACCAATATTGCTTTCCCGATGTTCCTCCTCCACTCGCCTACAGCTGAGCCACCCATGGTGCTGTGGACTTGGCTCTGGCTTTACTCCCCAGTGTAACGATCGATTTCGAGAGTGAGATGCACTCAGGGGACTGCTGCATTACTTGCCTTGTCCTCCTTGCCTGTCTGGCTTTTACTCATTCCCTCTCTGCATGCACACTCTTATGCTACCTGGTGAGCACCTCCTGAAACGTGCTATCCACCGATCTCTCAGCCTAAGTGCTGCACCACAGTAACACCAGCTGCTGCTCAAGCTCCGAAACCCATGGGAAGTATCCTGGAGTTCCCACATTGCACAATATGTGCATTCCACGAGACTGAGGTGCCCTGCCTTACCTCTATTTAATATACTCTTAATTAAGTTAACAGGATTAAGCTCAAAACTTAAAAAAATTGCCATCAACTCACCATTTTTTTCTTTTCCACGTATTCCCTTGTGCTGACGTCTCTTACCTCGTTCCTTGAGCTCCTTCCAGGCTTTGGGTTCTCTAGCCTACCTTTATCTCCAGCCGCTCCTCTCACTCTCTCCTGCTTCCCTCTCTGCCCCTAATTCCTACACACTTCAAAACCACAACCGTAGCAATGTGTTCAGAACCACTTCTTTTAGGTTCACTCTGTGCAGACCACTGAAGAAATGGACTTCCCCACTCTTATTCTCTGATTTATTCCATACCAGGCCATCAGGATAAAGAAATAACAATAAATAAATGGTCTTAAACGGCAGTATCTGAGACATGATCCCAGTGATGGAAAGATGGCACTCAGCTACATGATATTGTTCCTGCCTGAATCCAGGAATGTCATTCCCAGAGCTAGCTAGATTACACTGCTCCCACCTCAATTCAGGAATTTCATTCTCAGCGCCACCTACTTTACACTACTCCCGCCTCAATACAGGAATCTCATTCACAGCGCTGCCTAGATTACACAGCTCCCGCGTCAGCTCAGGAAGTTAATACCCAGTTAATTTATCTCTCACCTGAAACTAAAGAGTGACCTTACTCACACAATCATGTCGTGGTGTTTGACTGAGAGGAAGAAAAATTAAAAGGATCAAAGGGTTGATATCAAGGAATCAAAAGAAATCGTTTAAAATGTGTCCTGTTCCACTGGCAGCACAGAACAACCAGTGGTGGGGGCACAGTATTATGCAGTCGCGTGGGCCAGACCCTGCGAGTGCTCAACATAGCTTAATGATATAATGAAGTCTCATGGCATCCAGTCAGACATGGACAAGTTAAATTCCTGCTGATTACCACCTACCGCTCTCCCTCAGCTGGTGAATCGGCACATCTTCATGCAGAACAACTGTTGCTGGGAGCACCGATAGCGGAAATGGCACACATTATACTCTGGCTCCGGACGGGGGGATTCCAATGACCATCTCCAAGGAATTACCATTATTAATCGAGCCCTGAAGAACACAGCTGCCAGACTAGGATTGCAGCAGGTGGTGGGAGAACGAACATGAGAGAATAGCCTGCTTGAACTCATCCTCACCAAACTGCCTATCATATAAGCATCTGTCCATGGCGATACTAGTCGGACTTACCACTGCACAATATTTGTGGAGAATGAGTCTCCCCTTCACCCTGAGGCCAACCTCCACTATATCAAGTGCCACTGCCATGGTGATCAATGGAATGAAATCAGACAGAGCCAAGCGATCCCACAAACAACAGATCAAATTATTTCAAAGCTTTCATATCGTGTCGTGAATAGTAATGAACAGCTGAGCCGTTTCCACATGGCCCTGAAAATGTCTCCTTTCCAAGTATATATCCAATTAACTTCTGGAAGTTACAGTTAAGAAAGAAAGAAAGAATTCATTGATTTTCATGATCTCGGGATGTCCCAAAGCACTTTACAGACAATGAAGTACTTCCGAAGTACTTCCTACTGCTGTACTGTAGGAAACATGGCAGCCAATTTGCGCACAGCAAGCTCCCACAAACATCAATGTGACAATGACCCGATGATCTGCTTTAGTGATGTTGATTGAGAAAAGTATTGGCCACAACACCGGGGTTAACTCTGCTGCTCTTCTTCGATATAGTTCCATGGGATCTTTTACATCCACCTTAGAGAACAGAAGGGGTCTCAATCTAACATCTCATCTGAATGTCGACCACTCCGACAGTGCAGCACTCCCTCAGTACTGACCCTCTGACATTGTAGCGCTCAATCAGTACTGACCCTCTGACAGTGCAGCGCTCCCTCAGTACCGCCCCTCTGACAGTGCAATGATCCTTCAGTACTGTACTGCAGTGGGATGCTAGATTTTTGTACTTCAGTCATTGAAGTGGGACTTGAACCGACAACCTGCTGACTCACAACCGAGAGCGCTATGACCTGAGTCACCTGAATCCCCTTCCACCAGACTTTCAAAGTTCATTCCAGAACTTAAAATGTCATTGTGTGACCAAAGTTCTTCTCATCTGCTCCCTGTTTCTTTTACCAATTATCATTTATCTGTGTCCTTTTGGTAATGACAATGCCTTTAAGAGCCCCCTGTTTACTGTAATGCCGGTAATGGCCACTCGGGCTATATAAGCCTGTATAGTGTCTTGTATCTGTTAGTTCCCCTCCAGACTTTGCTCAGTAAACACCTGTGAAACCAACTCCTGCATTCCGTGTCTCCATTAACACATGGATACATCAGTGGCGGCGAATTGGAAACTGACTTACCTGCAATTCGGCAGCACCTCAAGGAGATCGATTCCTCAGACGAAAGTCGAAGAAAAACAAGAAAGAAAAAAAAAACTGTGGTTCCACCAGCTAGCCGAGCTGGTGGCAGGTACTGCAATAATCCTTCCTGGGCGGCGGGCTGGTGCTCCATCGGCTGGCTCTGCAGCGGGGCCGAGCAGCGAAGGCGGAGGCAAACAGAGACAGAGGGTGGAGCACTCAGGAGACGGCCGGTGCTACAAAGCAGGTCGGCGTTTGGACCAAGCAGAGGGAGGGAAAAGTCCCAGAGAGTCCGGCAGGAACGAGTCTCCACCTATTAAAAATAACTACATAAATAGAAACCGCGGAGAACAGCGTTGTCAGCAGTGTCAGCGGCGGGAAAGCGCGTGAGGCGCCATTTTTTTAAGGATGCCTAATGTAGTGTATGTACCTTTAAGAGCCCCAGTGTACTGTAATACCGGTAGTAACCACTCGAGCTATATAAGCCTGTACAGTGTCTTGTATCATTTAGTTCACCTCCAGACTTTGCTCAGTAAACATCTGTTAAACCAACTCCAGCTTTCCGTGTCTCCTTTAACACTTGGATACAACAGTGGCGACGAATTGGAAACGGACTTACCTGCAATTCGGCAGCACCTCAAGGAGATCGATTCCTCAGAAGGAGGAAAAAGAAAAAAAAAAACTGTTGTTTCACCAGCTAGCCGGGCTGGTGGCAGGTACTGCACTAATCCTTCCTGGGCGGCGGGCTGGGGCTCGATCGGGTGGCTCTGCAGCGGGGCCGAGCAGTGAGTCAGAAGGTGGAGGCAAACAGAGACGGAGGGTGGAGCACTCGGGAGACGGCCGGTGCTGCAAAGCAGGTCGGCGTTTGGACCAAGCAGAGGGAGGGAAAAGTCCGAGAGAGTCCGGCGGGAACGATTCTCCAACTATTAAAAATATCTGTGTAAATAAAAACCACGGAGAACAGCGTTGTCAGCAGCGGCAGCGGCGGGAAAGCGTGGGAGGCGCCATTTTTTCTCGGCAGGGAGGAAAGGAAAGCGCGGGAAGCGCCAATTTTTGATTTTCAGGATACTTAAGACTGGCAATATTACTGCTTTCGATAGTGATATAAAGGATTGGACCACACATGTGGAAAGAGTGGAGGTATATTGCACAGCGAATGGAGTAGATGATGATAAAAAGGCATCGGTACTGCTAAATCTGATGGGCGCAAGGACATACGGGCTGTTACCAAACTTAATCACTCCTGCCAAACCGATGGACAAGAATTTTAAGGAGATTGTTGATACCCGACAGGAGCACTTAAACCCAACACCGCTGCTGATAGCAGAACGATTCAAATTCTTCAGGAGGAATCAGCACAAGAATGAAAGTAATGCTGATTACCTCACCGAATTAAGAAAGCTGTCAAAGCACTGCCAATTCGGGGCAGGACTGGCAGATTCTCTACGAGACAAATTCGTCTGCGGCCTCCTAAGTGAAGGAACACAGAAAAGGCTACTTTCTGAGAAAGATTTGACACTGGACAAGGCTTTCAGTGTGGCTGTATCATACGAAGCAGCAGCAAGAGGATCTGCAGAGATACAGCAAAAGCCACATGACTTCGGCACCCATGAAATGACACGGGGTTTCGAGAGATGTTATCGCTGCGGCAGAACCACCCAAGACCAGAGGGACTGCTGGTTCAAGGACAAAGCAAGCAGGCAATGCGGAAAGATGGGACACATTGCACGTGTATGCCGATCTGGAAACAAAAAATCCACTGACAGAAAAAAAATCAATAAGGAAAAGTACAGAAAGGTACAAATGATGACGGACAGTAGCTCCGAAGACCAGAAGAGCAATAGCGACTCCAGAAACAAGAGACTAAGCTGTCTCAAATTACATAATGTAATTGCCAAAGAAGATTACCAGACCATTTGGGTTACCCTCACGATAGCGGGGTCCCCATTTAAAACGGAGCTAGATACAGGATCAGCTCTGACCATCATAAGTCGATGGGATTACGCGCGGCTATTTTCGCATATACCTTTGAAAGGCACATCCATTATCTTGAAGACATATATGGGGAAAGTATACCCCAGAGGGAAAATAAGGGTGCCTGTTGTATACAACGCCAAGGAAATACAGAAGTTGTATTTATACGTTCTGCAAGATGGTGGTCCACCGCTGTTGTGTCGTGAATGGATCAGGAATATACGTTTAGACTTGCACTCCATTCAGGCAACGACGGTGACCAGTAAGAAAAAAAATGCGATGATGTCATACCTGAACGATTAAAAGACATCTTGGCCAACGCCAGAGAAGTGTTTTAACAGAACTAGGAACCTTGAAAGGGGTCACCGCCTCAATAAAAGTGGAAGATGCGGCAATTCCCAAGTTTTTTAAGGCAAGGCCGGTGCCATACGCAATTCGTCCAGCAGTCGAGGCAGAGCTGGAGAATTTGGAAAAGGCAGGCGTGTTATCAGAGGTAGATTGGAGCGAGTGGGCAACACCCATCGTCCCGGTAATGAAGAAAACGTTGAATAATGATAAATCTGAAGAACAGAGAAAAATTCGCATCTGTGGGAACTTCAAGGTGACTGTAAACCCGGTCCTTCACACGGTACAGTATCCTCTCCCAAGGATAGAAGATATTTTCGCCTCACTATCCGGAGGGAAACGTTTCACCAAAATTGAATTGGCACAGGCATATCTACAGATGGATGTTGAGGAGGCCTCTAAAAAGTATCTCACGATAAACCCACACAAAGGCCTGTACCAGTACAATCGACTGGTTATCGGAGCAGCATCCACTCCAGCTATCAGGCAAAGAGCTATGGAGCAAGTCCTGCAAGGGATTCCGGGGACTCAATGCTACCTAGACGACATCCTTGTAACAGGAGAAAATGACAACGAGCACCTTGCCAATTTGGAGCAGGTGCTCACTAGGCTGAGAGAACGGGGCCTACGAGCAAATCGGCCCAAGTGCGAATTTTTCCAGAAACAAATATCATATTGTGGCCATATAATTAACGAAGAAGGGTTGCATAAGTCACCTGAAAAAATTGAAGCGGTCATAAAAGCCCCAGCGCCTGAAAATGTCTCACAATAAAGGTCGTTCCTGGGATTGATAAATTACTATCATAAATTTTTACCGAACTTGTCAGCTCTTCTGCACCCTCTCAACGAACTGCTACAAACGGGAGTAATTTGGAAATGGAGCGAAGACTGTAAACGTGCCTTCCATAAATGGAAAGGCTTGATCACGTCCAAGGAAGTTTTAGCTCATTGCAACCCATCACTGCCAATCAGACTGGCGTGCAATTCATCCACTTACAGAGTAGGAGCGGTATTATCGCATAGATTCCCTGATGGCTCGGAGCGGCCGACAGCTTTTGCGTCACGCTCATTGAACTCAGCTGAGCGTAACTATGCCCACATCGACAGGGAAGCACTCAGCCTGGTTAGGGAAGTGAAGAGATTTAACCTTTACCTACACGGACAAAAATTTACCTTTTTGACTGACCATCAACTCCTCGTCTCCATATTCAACCCTAAAAAGGGTGTTCCCATTATGACTGCGCAAAGGCTACAGAGGTGGTCCCTTTTCCTCGGGGCACACCAATATGACATAGAATACAAAGTATCAAAACAGCATGGGAATGCTGACGGTTTATCGCGCCTACCGTTGCCAACGGTAGAAGAGGCACCTACAGTGCACCCAGTGGAGATGTTCCACTCAACTATAGTGGAATGTCTACCAGTAACAAATTCTGCCATTGAAAAGGAAACGAGAAATGACCCGACTCTCTCACGAGTCTATGAGTTAACGGTGAAGGGATGGCAAGCACATGGCGAACCACTGTTGCCAGCATTCTCGCAAAGAAGAGAACAGCTCTCAGTGTGCCGAGGAACCTTGATGTGTGGATCCAGAGTGGTGATTCCACCCAAACTCCAGGATAAAGTGCTAAAGGAGCTTCACGAGGGGCATCGGGTGGAGTGAAAATGCAGAACCTAGCCAGAGCTTTAGTGTGGTGGCCAGGTATCGATGGAGACATCGAAGAAATGACCAAGAGCTGCCTAGGATGCCAGAAGGTCCAAACCGCCCCATCACAAGCCCCTCTACATCCATGGGAGTGGCCCTCATCTCCATGGCAAAGGGTACACATCGACTTTGCTGGTCCATTTATGGACTCAATATTCATAATCGCGGTTGATGCACACTCCAAGTGGCTTGAGGTATTAAAGATGTCCTCCACCACCACGGAAAAAACCATCACAGTATTAAGGACCATATTTGCCAGGAATGGGCTGCCTGAACAGATCTGTTCTGATAATGGACCGCAATTTGTGTCCGAAGAATTGAGGAAGTTCTTAAAAAACAATGGGATTAAGCACTACACTTCCGCCCCATACCATCCCGCCACCAATGGATTGGCTGAAAGGTATGTGCAGCCCTTCAAGAAGGCCATAAAGGCCATGGGTAATGAAGACATAAACCTGCAGCATAAGGTAGATAACTTCTTGTTTGCATACAGGAATGCAACACTTGTGGTTACAAACCAAACTCCCGCCATGATGTTCTTCAATAGAAGCCTAAGATGCCGGCTGGATTTGATCAAGCCAAACATCAGAAGGGACGTGGAGAACCGACAATTTCAAGGCATGAATGAAAGGCAAACTAGAACCTTCCAGATAGGTCAACAAGTTTTGGACCAGGGCTACTGTACCAAGAAATGGCAGCCTGGAACTATTTGCACACGATTAGGACCGCTGATGTATACCGTGGACATTGGAGAAAGCATAATAAGGCGCCATGCTGACCAGATCAACGAGCCATCCGAAAAGGGACAACCTACACCACAACTCTATACGCCTGATGATGAAGCAGAGATATCCATAGTATCTACCTCCGATCCGGTGATACTGGAACCAGATGAACCCGACACTGGTATTCAAGCCGAATCGACCTTGCCAAAAGAACCTACTACACCACCAAAAACTACTACACCACCGAGGCGTTATCCGGACCGAGTCAGGAAGCCTCCAGAGAGACTGACTTCTAATTAATTAACTGCAGCAAATATGTAGATTATTGTTCTTGTAACATGTTAATTAATAATTACTTAAAATGTTATGTACTGGTTGTCTAAAAGGGGAGGAATTGTGGTGTATGTGCCTTTAAGTGCCCCCCTGTGTACTGTAATGCTGGTAATGGCCACTCGGGTTATATAAGCCTGTATAGTGTCTTGTCTCTGTTAGTTCACCTCCAGACTTTGTTCAGTAAACACCTGTGAAACAAACTCCTGCATTCCGTGTCTCCATTAACACACAGATACAACAATTCTAACCTCTACACCCGACCCCAACCCATGTGTTACTGATATTAAAATCCAGTCCTGATATTCTGGGCTCAGACACAGAGAATGTTTGATCAGTAATTTCAAAAATATGTTCCCTTCTCTGTTTACAGTGAATTTAGTGGTGATTGTGATCCTGTCCCGGGGAAAGTGCGGGCTCTCCACCTGCACCATTCACTACCTGATGGCCGTGGCAGCGACGGATCTACTGTTCATTATCACTGAGGACTTTCTGTGGTAGACACATTATTACTTTTACCCTGGATCTTTCCTGGCCATCACCCCTGTGTGTAGAGCAATCTTTCTCTCTGTGTGCAGTGTTATTTTGTCCTGGTTTATGCAGCCGCAGACAGTTCTGTCTGGTTCAACATCATTTTCAACTTTGAACGATTTGTGGTCATTTGTTGCCAGAAGCTGAAAACAAAATATTGCACTGGAAAAACTGCGGCTGTGGGGCTAGCCACAACCAGCATTCTGATCTGTTACAAAAAAGTTCCCTTTTACTTTATATATGAACCTAGATGGATAATCGAGATTATACATTGTTTCTGTAAGGTAAAGCCAAACTATTATTCTGAACCCAGATGCTTGGCATTGAACTGGTTTGATACAGTTATATCCCCATTGTTCTCATTCACTTTAATATTGTTGCTCAATTCGCTGACAGTCAGACACATTTTAGTGGCCAGTCGGATCCATAAGTGACAAATGGGTGAGAGCAAGGGAGAGAATCGCAGCGACCCAGAGATGGAGGGCAGAAAGCATATCTGGCAGCTTCATACTACCGTGGTTAATAGATGATATCGATTTCGTATATTATATAATTTGAGAAAAAAGTAACCACAATGACAGTTATTTTTTATATATAATTAAACAACTCGGATTAATGCTGCGGAGTTTAAGTTGCTGTACAAATGCATTTATTTATGGGGTGACCCAGTCCAATTTCAGAGAGGAAGTGAAGAGCGTGGTGAAATATCCAGTTACTCAATTATTCAACTAATTAAGAATCAGACAATTAAGCACAGCTCAGAGGCGTGTCCTAGCGATTCCAGTCCATCAATGTAATATTTTGTCCCAGACATTTGATGCATAAGAGAGAGAGAGAAGTTAGAGATTAACCCAGCAACCAGGCGATATAATGTGTTTAGTTAGTGTATTCAAAGGTGCCCAAGAACTAAAGCGAAAAATCATGGGAAAGAAGGGAAAACATTCAGGATTTCTAAAAATGAAGTGAACAAAAAGGAATATTTTTCTCTTACGAAGTGCAATCAGAAGAACGAATGCCGACATTAAATGGTGTTCTGCCTGCTGATAATAATCAGCTTGTAAATTGCTTTTTATGCTAGAATAAATAACAAATTGATTGTAACCAGAACCACCAGCTGTTTTTTCTTACTGCTTAACTGAAAAGCGTACGTTAACAAAAATAATATTCTGGCGAGACAAAAATGGACCCGGAAAGCGGGGAAGCTCGACACTGGACTGAAGTGACACCTGAATCTGAAATTCGGATGAGGCCGAGGACAGGAGGAAGACTACTTCTACCGTTGGCCACCCACAGCGACCACGAAGCAGCAAGCCATGGGTAAATAATGCACACGTGTGAGTAGTGATCAGTGTGTTAAGGGAGTAGAGCTGATACCAGGTTATATGGTGTTTTCATGTGACAGTGGGCGGGACACAACTGCACTAGTCATAGCGACCTTAAGCTCCATAGGCCTTATAGAAAGGGAAGATTGTTGTAAAGGCGGAAAGAATGGAGACTGATCACTTTCAATAATGGCCGAGTCCAGGAAGGACAGGGCAAAACGTGGAAAGCTGTAGAAAAATTTAAACTGAAAAGCAATGATAAACCAATCCTATCATGGCGGGTGTGAGCCGGAAGTTACTTCTAGAAGTAGTGCAGGGGAACAGCAATTACCATCGTGGCGCATTTACAATGAAGTGTATTAATCGTAATACCAATGAAAAACATAACAAAACGAGACAGGCCAACTGTGTGATGATAATAGTGCAAATATCAGCTAATAAAACCCCTTGGGTTGAAGACTTGATGTGTCACGAAAGGTTTAGGAAAAAGAGAAAACCTTATAAAGCTAAAGTTAAAGTTGCTGTGAGAATGAAATAGGATCAGCGTTCTCTGCATGTTCTTTGTATTTATTTAAATAATGAATCAATTTCAAACAGTGTGCGTGACTGTTCCTTGAGCTCACGACCAGGGAATATTACAAAATGTTGGCACTTTGAGTTCATAATCCATCACAGAGATCAATACTTCTAAGGTGCATGAAAGTGTGTCCATGATTGCTGTGGTTGTTCATTTCTATTGAGGCTTATGCTCCCAGAATTGAAGAACACTTTGAATTATAATTTAAGTTGGAGTCGCTTCTTTGCATTAACATTGACTGTGCTGCCTTCCTTTAGGAATTTAAGTTAGTTTTCTAGTTAATTCAGGGGTTTAATTAATTTGGGTCGATTCCCATTGTGTGCCGCCACCTAGTGGATATTTGGTACCTAGCAAGTGCAGTAAAGCGCAGTAAAGTGCAGTAAAGTAAGTGCTGTAAAGTAAATGGCTGTATATCACAAGACCTGCAGCTCAACACATGGCGTTGGAAGTTATTTTCCTGTTACGTTTCGGCCTTGGACACTATTTCTCTGTAAGTACTTTAGAATGTTATAGATGATTAGTGTACACTATATTTTGCAGAAAATGTTTAGTTTTGTAACCTTTCTCTGTAAGCAAACCTGCACAGCTAGCCGTGAATTGCTCGCTCTCTGTGTCTAGCTGGTTAACTTGTAGCTGTATTTTGATGCACTATGTACAGGGCTAATTGAAAGTGAATGTAAGAGAATGCCTTTCAGTTTGCTAAATGTATATTCACAGTAAGCTGTGTTTTCACGTGCTTTAAGTTACATGCAACATGTACTGTGTTGCTCATGCTTACCAAAGTTTGTGTATGCATATCAGTTATGTGTTTATATACTAATGTATGCTTCCACTTCTGTATTGTATTTCAGTTTCACAATAAGAATCTTTCAGTAAAGTTTACAAGAAAAGTCAAGCCTTGTGATTTTTAAGGGAAGATATCAAGTTGTTAGCTAGCTGTCTAGCTCTGCATAGGAACGCGCTGCAAGGGCAGAATAGTGAAAAGACAACAGCACACCGGGCTCAAGCACAGGAAGATACCACCCAGCTACCAAGAGTCTACGCTCAGGAAGACAATATATCATAGATGACGTCGACCAGCCAACCGAGAAGCTTGAGCCTCTTCGAGCAAATAATGCCAAGTCACAGTCCTCTGAAGCATCCTCTAGATCATCTCCGCAGTCCAGCAGACATTCGTCATCGACAGCTTCTGCAGCCGCCAACGCACATGCCAAGGGAAAAGCTGCCCAGTCTCAATTGTCCTTCGCTGAAAAAGAGGCTAGTGTGATGAAGCAGAGAGCTGACCTCGGCGCTAGTGTGATGAAGCAGAGAGCTAACCTTGAAGCCAGTCTCCACATTCTCCAAAGCCAGAGAGCTGCTGCTGCCGCTGAAGTTGAAGCTGCAGCTTATGAAGTAGGTGAGGAGAACGAAGGCAGCGAGCACAGCCATGAACCATATGTTCTAGAACAGCCCCACAGTCCAGTTCAAAGTACAAGTGAGTATGTCCAACAACACTCCAAATTGTTCTTCAAGGAAGCATCATCGAAACACAAGCCAGCAGACTCACACAAAACACCCAGTTATCTCGACGCAGAACCAACTACTCACCACAATAACAAACAGCCTGTTTTCGGAGACACTGAGATTAAAAGAGAAGAAGAAAGTAAGACTTACCTGCAGAGACCTCCACAGCATTCGGCCAATCCAGCCAAGCAGTCCTTACCCGAACCACAAGGTGCACAAGACCTCGCTAGGTTTCTCATCCACTGAGAATTGTTAAGTTAAGGTCATCTAGGATTTGATGACCGTCCTGAAAATTATTGGTCATGGAAAGCGTCCTTCCTGAGTACCACCAAGGACTTGAATCTGTCAGCCAGAGAAGAACTAGATTCGATGAAAAAGTAGCTTGGAGCTGAGTCGTCAGAACAGGCGAGGAGAATTCTCTCAGTGCACATCCGCAATCCCACAGCAGGCCTCAACATTGTTTGTCAACGTCTCGAAGACTGTTATGGGACACCAGAAGTCATTGAACATGCACTGCTTAAGAAGATTGGGGACTTTCCGAAGCTAACCAACAAAGATAATGTCGAGCTTCGGGAACTGGGTGACATTCTCCTCGAACTGGAGTGTGCTAAGGGAGAAGTTTACCTGACAGGCCTCTGGTATTTGGAAACAGCTCGTGGGGTAAATCCAACAGTGGAAATGCTCCCCTACAACCATCAAGAGAAATGGATAGCTAAGGGGTTCAAGTGCAAGGAGGACAATGGAATGGCATTTGCCCCTTCTCTCTCTTCTCCAGGTTCGTCCAACAACAGGCAAAGGTGAAGAATGATCCAAGTTTCACTTTCTCCACCTCCAGCAGTCACGGTCCTTCGAGAACAGAGAAACCCACAAAGTACAGTAACAAAGCCTCTGTGAGCGTGCAAAAACAGATGTTCCAGCCGAACCCTCAGTCAATAAATCCAGTTCTGCTGGGAATAAACTGGATGAGCCAGATCGTCAGTGTCGAATACACAAGAAGCCCCACCCACTCAAAAAGTGTCAAAGCTTTCGAGGCAAGCCTATTGATGAGCGCAAATCATACCTGAAAGAGAATCGCATCTGCTTCAGGTGTTGTGGGTCGACTCTGCACATGGCAAAAGACTGCAAGGCGACAATGAAGTGCTTCGAGCGCAAAAGTGAAAAACACATCGCAGCCCTGCATCCAGGCCCTCCTCCTTCGACCACCAAGAGTGCTGCGGTTGACAAAGAGGATAGCGGGGAGCAAAGCAAAAGCCAATCTTCTTCAGCCACCTCCAAGTGTACAGAGGTTTCTGGAAATACAAGCAGCCCTTGCTCATGCTCCAAAACCTGCTTGGTTAAAGCATATCCTGCAGGGAGAAAGGAGAAGGCAATCAAGATGTATGCAGTGCTTGATGAGCAATGTAACAAGTCTCTAGCGAAGACAGAATTCTTCAATCTCTTTGAAGTCAAGTCCAGCGCAGCTCCGTACACGCTAAAAATATCTTCAGGGACAACAGAGACTATGGGTAGGAGAGTTGGCAACTTCATGATCGAGTCCATGGATGGGAACCTACAGCTTCCCCTCCCCACCTTAATTGAATGTGACATGATGCCAGATGATAGGACGGAAATTCCCTCCGCAGATGTCGCATGCCATCAGCCCCACGTACAGCCAGTTGCCAACAAGATTCCAGCTGTGGACCCGGACGCTCCAATCCTCCTGCTCTTGGGAAGAGACATCTTAAGGGTGCACAGTGCTCCTTATGCGCAGTGGCTTGACCTGGGATGGATCCTCGTGGGTGGAGCTTGCCTGGGTACAGTCCACAAACCAGCGGATGTCAACGTCTATAAAGCAAACGTGTTGCACAACGGTCGCACATCCTGTCTCAGCCCATGCCCAAACGTAACCCAGGTAAAGGAAGACTACGATGGCATGACGCAGCATCATAGGTCAACCTCCTCTGCCTGTGAGGAAGAGGCAGGCCTCACTTTGAGAATAGACAGCCTAGGATGCTCAGTGTTTGAAAGGTCCAAGGATGATGACAAACCAGCACTATCCATGGATGACAAAGCTTTCCTAACCATCATGGATGAGGAGGTTTACCAGGACGATGGACACAGCTGGGTGGCACCCTTACCATTTCGCTCTCCTAGACGCCGTCTTCCGAGCAACAGGGAACAAGCTATGAAGCACCTCTGCTCACTCAGGAGAACACTGGAGAAAAGGATAGCAATGAAGGGACATTACATAGAGTTCATGCAGAAGATGCTGGACAACGACCAAGCCGAGCCTGCTCCACCTCTGGAGGAAGGTAAATAACACTGGTTCCTGCCAAAATTCGGTGTGTATCACCCACAAAAGCCGGACCAGTTACGAGTTGTGTTCGATTCAAGTGCTGAATGTGAAGGAGTGTCTCTGAACCATGTAATCCTCAGCAGCCCAGAATTGGACAGCACCTTGTTGGGAGTTCTTCTGCTGTTGTGCAAAGAACCTGGAGCCCTGACTGCAGATGTGCAGCAAATGTTTTATTGCTTTGTCGGCCCAGAAGACCACAGGGACTATCTCCGCTAGCTCTGGCATGAGGACAACGACATCAACAAGAATGTAGTGGAGTAGAGGATGAAGGTCCACGTGTTTGGAAACAGCCCTTCACCTGCTGTGGCCATCTACTGCAGGAGGCGAGCCGCTCAGAAAGGTGAGCATGAATATGGCTCCGATGCAAAGCATTTTGTTGAGAGACAGTTCTATGTTGACGATGGTCTCACCTCCGTTACCACACCTTAAGAAGCAATAGATCTCCTGACAAGAAGCAGAGAGATGTTGGCAGAGTCCAACCAGAGACTACGCAAGGTAGCATCGAACAGTGGGCAGGTGATGGAAGCCTTCCCTGCAGAGGATCGTGCTAAGGATCTGAAGGATTTGCACCTTGGAGTGGATCCTCTCTCCCTTCAACGGAGCCTGGGGCTCTCCTGGAACCTGGAAACAGAGAGCTTCACATTCCTGGTGTCCCGTGAAGAAAGGCCATTCAGAGGTGTCCTGTCCACAGTCAACAGTTCGTACGACCCTCTGGTGTTCGTAGCTCCCATAACAATGCAAGGAAAAGCATTAGTACGGGAGCTCTCATCTGATCAGAGTGAGTGGGATGCTCCACTCCTCCCAGAAAGAGAAGCAACATTTAAACTACGGAAGGAGTCCTTGAAGGCTCTCGAAGACCTGCAAAAGAAAGGATGCACGTGGGTGTTGAACCCCGTGCATTCATCCCACATGGGTGGTTCATGGGAAAGGCTCATGGGTGTTGCCAGGTGTATTCTGGACGCTATGCTGTTTCGGACGGGACCCACTCGTCTCACACACGACGTCGTGTGCACTCTCATGGCTGAAGTCATGGCGATCATGAATGCAAGACCCCTGGTGCCGGTGTCCACCGACCCAGGCATGCCTGCAGTCCTTACCCCAGTGATGCTCCTGACTCAAAGAATGAGTGCTATTTCCACCCCCTCTGGAAACTTCGACATGGCTGAGCTGCACGGGAAGCAGTGGAAGCAAGTCCAGTGTCTTGCAGACACTTTTTGGAAGAGATGGAAAGGAGAGGATTTGCCCACCCTACAGAGCCGGAGGAAATGGACAGAAGACAAGCCAAATGTCAAAGTGGGAGATGTTGTCTTGCTGAAAGACAGCCAAGCAGACAGAAATAAATGGCCAGTGGGACTGGTTGTCAAAACTCTGCCGAGCAGGGACAAGAGGTGGAGGTGAAGATTGTCAAGGATGGGACCATCAAAGTCTTTCTGAGGCCAGTCTCAGCGATCGTAGTCCTCCTTTCTGCAGAAACCTAGAGAAAGGATTCTAAGTATCGTTGCAGCTAAAGGATGTTTCCTTTAGGTTTTATTTTGTATCTGTATTGGTATAAAGGAATTGTACCAAGCGGGGAGTGTGCTGCCTTCCTTTAGGCATTTATGTTAGTTTTCAAGTTAATTCAGGGGTTTAATTAATTTGCGTCGATTCCCATTGTGTGCCACCACCTGGTGGATATTTGGTACCTAGCAGGTGCAGTAAAGCGCAGTAAAGTGCAGTAAAGTAGGTGCTGTAAAGTAAATTGCTGTATATCACAAGACCTGCAGCTCAACACATGGTGTTGGAAGTAATTTTCCTGTTACGTTTCGGCCTTGGACACTATTTGTCTGTAAGTACTTGAGAACGCTATAGATGATTAGAGTACACTATATTTTGCAGAAAAAGTTTAGTTTTGTAACCTTTCTCTGTAAGCAAACCTGCACAGCTAGCCGTGAATTGCTCGCACTCTGTGTCTAGCTGGTTAACTTGTAGCTGTATTTTGATGCACTACGTACAGGACTAATTCAAAGCGAATGTAAGAGAATGCCTTTCAGTTTGCTAAATGTATATTCACAGTAAGCTGTGTTTTCACGTGTTCTGTTAAGTTACATGCCAAACGTACTGTGTTGCTCATGCTTACCCATGTTTGTGTATGCATATCAGTTATGTGTTTGTGTGCTAATGTATGCTTCCACTTCTGTATTGGATTTCAGTTTCACAGTAAAAATCTTTCAGTAAACTTTACAAGAAAAGTCAAGCCTTGTGATTTTTATGGGAAGATAACAAGTTGTTAGATACCTGTCTAGCACTGCATAGGAATGCGCTGCAAGGGCAGAATGTTGACTAAGATTTACTTGTGCAACGATGAAATGTTCTACCTCCTTCCCAAGATCCCCAAACAGGACTGCCCTGCTAGACCCATCTTTTCAGCCTGTTCTTGCCCCACGGAACTTATCTCTTTCTATATTGACACCATCTTTTCTCCCCTTGTCCAGTTTCTTCCCACTTACATCCGCGACTCTTCGGACAGCCTCTGCCACTTTAACAGTTTCCAGTTTCCTGGCCCCAACCGCTTCCTTTTCACCATGGACGTACAATCTCTCTACACCTCCATCCCCCACCCGGATGGTCTGAGGGCGCTCCGCTTCTTCCTTGAACAGAGACCCGACCAGTACCCATCCACCACCATCCTCCTCCACCTGACTGAACTTGTTCTCACATTGAACAACTTCTCCTTTAACTCCACTCATTTCCTCCAAATCAAAGGTGTTTCCATGGGTAGCTGCATGGGCCCTAGCTATGCCTGCCTTTTCGTGGGCTATGTGGAACAATCTTTGTTCCAGTCCTACTCGGGTCCCCTCCCTCACCTCTTTTTCTGATACATTGATGACTGTATCGGTGCCGTTTCCTGCTCTCGTCCCGAACTTGACAATTTCATTCACTTTGGCTCCAATTTCCACCCTTCCCTCACATTCACATGATCCATCTCTGACTCTTCCCTTCCCTTCCTCGACTTCTCCGTCTCCATCTCTGGGGATAGGTTATCGACCAATATTCACTACATGCCCACTGACTCCCACAGCTACTTGGACTACACTTCCTCCCACCCCGCTTCCTGTAAGGACTCTATTCCATTCTCCCAGTTTCTCCATCTCCGCCGTATCTGCTCCGACGATGCCACCTTCCACACCAGTGCTTCAGACATGTCTTCCTTTTTCTGTAAGCGAGGATTCCACTCCACCGTGATTGACACTGCCCTCGACCGTGTCAGTTCTACCTCCCGCACTTCTGCCCTCACCCCTGCCTCTCCCTCCTGGAACCACGATAGGGTTCCCCTTGTCCTCACCTTTCACCCCACCAGCCTTCACATTCAACGGATCATCCTCCGGCATTTCCGCTACCTCCAAAGTGATCCCACCACCAAACGTATCTTCCCCTCCCCTCCCCTTTCAGCATTCCACAGGGACCGCTCCCTCTGAGACACCCTAGTCCACTCCTCTATCACCCCAAACAGCCCTTCCCCTTCGCCTGGCACCTTCCCTTGCAAGCAGAGGACATGTAACACCTGCCCCTATACCTCCCCCCTTCCCACTGTCCAAGGCCCCAAACACCCCTTCCAGGTGAAACAGCGATTTACTTGTACTTCTCGCAATCTAGTATACTGTATTCGCTGCTCACGATACGGTCTCCTCTACATTGGGGAGACCAAACGCAGATTGGGTGATCGCTTTGCGGAACACCTCCGTTCAGTCCGTAAGGCTGACCCTGAGTTTCCGGTCGCCTGTCATTTTAATTCAATGCTCCATTCCCACTCGGACCACACCGTCCTTGGCCTCTTGTATTGTTCCATGGAAGCTCAACGTAAACTCGAGGAACAGCACCTCATCTTCCGATTAGGCACTTTGCAGCCTTCCGGACTCAATATCGAGTTCAACAATTTCAGATCATTACCTCGGCCCCATTCATTTTTTCTTGTAATTGATCAACTCCATTCCCCCCCCCTTTCCTTTTGTTTCGCTCTCACACCTGGCAGCTATCCCTTGCCCTGCCAGTACACTTTACACCCAATCTCAGCCTATTACCATCTCGTCTAGCTTCTAACACCTTTTGTTGTCTCTTTTTTACTACTTTTGTTTCTTTTACTCTTTTGTCTGATCGCATCCCTGCCTCCGATCTATCTTTTCTTTCCAGTTTTGAAGAAGGGGTCGACCCGAAACGTCAATGGAATTTCTGTCCATGGATGTTGCCTGACCTGCTGAGTTTATCCAGCATTTTCTGTTGTTATTTCGGATTTCCAACATCCGCAGTAAAATGCTCCAATGATTTTGTTTTAAAAATTAAGTTTCAGCTTTAAGGTTATGTTTGCTATGATGTCTGATAGGAAATCAATTTGAACTCTTCAAAACACTTGTTTTAAATTGTGTTAGAGTTAAAAAAAATCTCTTATTGCCTTAGACATTTTTTAAAAAGGCGAAGTTATAAATTAAATTAATTTGAACGTTTGAAAAGCACCCCTTACGTTCCCTACCCGCCTCGAAATTAAAATTCCGGTCTCTATTAATGCAATTCCAGGAACTACAATTGGAATTATATATTTTTTTCCTACCACTAAGTTTTTTCCAATTCAGAAGTAATCATAAATTTTAATTTGTGTTGAGAGAAAAAATCTATGTTAATTTATGCTGGAATAAAGAAGGAGAATAGGGAACGAATCTATCCCTTTTCTACTGTCACAGCTTGTAGGAGGTATTTTGTTTTCAACCAATTTCTCTTTAAAAAAGCCTGTTGGAATGGTTAGGAGCCCACAAGCTGTGTGAAGCTCTGTTCTCTTTTCACTTTTTGATAAGAGTGTTAAAGATGTCTTTCACTGAAAATTTTTTTTTTCTGCAGTTAGATTCAACATTTTTACTGTCATTTGTTAAAATAGCTGAAGGCAGACAAGGAATGATGATTAATTTGCTGGTATGTATCAACAGGTTTTATGCTGTTTTAATTTTCATGTTTTGTATTGTGTTTATTTAATAATATATTGACGTGAATTAAAATGGAATTATTGAGATTAACTCACAGAATCACAGAAACCCCACAGTGCAGGTAGAGGCCATTCCGGCCCATCGAGCCTGCACCGACACATATCCCACCCGATCCCCGTAACCCCTACACCAACACATATCCCACCCTATCCCCGTAACCCCACGTATTAAATCCCCCTAACAGTAAGGGTCAATTTATCATAGCCAATCATCCTAACCCGCACATCTTTGGACTGTGGGAGAAACCGGAGCACCCGGAGAAAACCCACGCAAACACAGGGAGAATGTGCAAACTCCCACAGACAGTCACCCGAGGCCAGATTCGAACCCGGGTCCCTGGCACTGTGAGGCAACAGTGCTAACCACTATGCCACCGTGCTGCCCGGTGGCATAGTGGTTAGCACTGTTGCCTCACAGTGCCAGAGACCCGGGTTCGAATCCGGCCTCGGGTGACTGTCTGTGTGGAGTTTGCACATTCTCCCCGTGTTTGCGTGCGTTTCCTCCGGGTGCTCCGGTTTCCTCCCACAATCCAAATATGTGCAGGTTAGTTTGATTGGCTATGATAAATTGACCTTAGTGTTAGGGAGATTAAATACGTGGGGTTACGGGGATAGCGTGCGATATGTGTTGGTGTAGGGGTTAAGGGGATCGGGTGGGATATGTGTCGGTGCAGGCTCGATGGGCCGAAATGGCCTCTATCTGCACTGTGGGGTTTCTGTGATTCTGTGATTCCCTGCAGCATTGAGTGAGTCAGGAAACAGTCACTGGCCGTAAATAGATTTTAATGATGTTTATTTCAAGTTTAATAGCAAACAAAGCTGGTCATATTTGAATATCTTGGCTCATTTCACAACAAGGCATAGTTCGAGCAAAATACAATTTATTTCTGGAATTTCCAAACTTAATAAAATTTTGGACAGATATCAGTTAATTTAATGAACTAATTGACGTCACTGGTAGCAAAATACGGCGGCACATTTTAGACTACTTAAGTAAGTGAACGTCTACTCGAACTGAGGTTTTTATTTCAATTCGGATGAAAAGACTTCAGCAGTTTCTAACATTTAACTAATTTAACAATTTGATTGAGTGGGAATTTCACGCCGTTGATCAGCTCCGCTCTGAACTTAGTCTGTGTCACTGCATAAATGAACGTGTTTGTGCAGGAACTGAGAATTTGAAGCATGAATGCGACTGATTCAAATTCAATGGTCATATATTGCTGGGCATTTGGTACATGGAGAGATACAAAATATACAACGACTGTGCTCCATAACAATATAAAACTGCCAGATATACTGAAGAGTAACACGATGGATTTCCTTCGGCTCTCCATCTCTGGGTCATTGTGATTCTCCCCATTGCTACTGCCCCGGAGCTCCTTGCGCACTCTACTGACCGCTAAAATATATCTGACAGTCAGAGAATTGAATAGCAACATCAGCAAGAACGGGACACACGGGGTTAAAGTAAGTTCAAACGAGTCAAATGCAGCCCACGATGGTGAAGTAAAAAACGTCGGTTTCATGGCGCAACCCCAGGGTACATTGTCTATTATATATTCCGGGTCAAACATAAAATACCTCGGAAGGCTTATTAAACAGCTCAGCGCACTGCCCACTCCAATAACAACAGCCGCAGTTTTCTCTGTGCAATATTTTGTTTTCAGCTTCTGACAACAAATGGCCACAAATCGATCGAAGGTGAATCCCACTGTGAACCAAACAGAGGCCACTGTAGCTGCACACAGCAGGACCGTATTAAGAGAGCACACAGGCGTAATGGACAAGAATGAGAGTGGGAAATAAATACCGACAATCGACGTTAATATGACGTGGGTGATAATGACCAGGAGATCGGCCGTTGCCATGGCTACCAGGTAGCGAGTGATGCATTTGGAGAGACCACACTTTCCTCGGGACAGGATCACAATCGCCGCCAAGTTAACTTTAAGAGATATAAACAAAGGAAAGGTTATTCACGAAGTACACAAAAACCTTGCTCCAATGGGTTTTTCAGTGATAATTTGCGATTGTAGTATGGCGAAATACGATTGATTCCTTAATCTGCGCGCTGTTTTTCGATTTAGAGATGTTTTAATATAATTATTTACGGAGAGTCAAAGAGATAATAAGCAATGCAATGCAATTATCAGAAGGCAGACTCACCTGGGGGCAAAGAAAAAAGCGCAATACCGACAGGAAAGTAGTTGGGGCAATTTAGAGGCAATAATTGAACTGCCAATCCGAGAATCGAAATAAAGGAATAAACTGACATGAGCACAATGCCATCACAACTTGAGCAAGAACACCGAAGCTGCAAAGCTCACATGGCAAGGTGTGGGTTGAACGGGTTGAAAGTCCAATGGAGACTCGGCGGAGCGAATATAAAATGTGGGCTGGGCAGAGTGTACGTTCATTGGGACCAGGTCGAGGTTTAGATCCAATGTGCACTTCGTGGGGTAAATTTACAATGGGGAATGTGCGGAGTGAAGGTTCAGTGGGATTGGCCGGCGAGACGGTTCAAGAGGGGACTGGGGGACTGGAGATTATTTGGTGGCTGGTCGGAGTAATGCTTCAATGTGGACTTTGGGGAGTGAAGTTTCAATGTTTACCTTGGAGAGTGAAGTTTCAATGTGGACTGGCCGGGGTTAATGTTCAATGCTTTTTTGGGAGTGTTGAAGATTTAATCGGGACTCGTCAGAACGAAGATGCAAAGGGAACTGGGCAGGCTGTAGAAGCAATTGGGACTGGGAAGAGTGAAGGTTAAATGGGGGCTGTGCATGGTGAGGTTTCATTGAAACTGGTCAGGGCGCAGGTGCAATGGAGACACAAAGCGACGAAGGTGTAATGGGGACTGGACTGGAATGGCCGAAGCCTCAAAGGGGAATCTGCCGGGAGATGTTTCAATGGTGAAATGGGGCGGTGAAGCTGCAATGTGGACTGCACTGGGATGGGTGAAGGCTCACAGGAAAATGTGCCAGGAGATATCCAATGGTGAAAGGGCGGGGTGAAAGTGCAATGGTGACTGGACTGGGATGGGTGAAGGCTCACAGGAGAATGAGTAGGGAGATCTTTCAATGTTTTCTGGGCGGGGTGAAGGTTCATTGATCTCTGTGCCGAGTGAAGGTGCTGTGAGATTAGTCAGTGAGATGATGCAATGGGGACTCGGCGACGTCACGTTTCATGGTAGCTGGACTGGTTGTTGTGAAGGTTCAATGGGAATTTGCAAGGCTGAGTGCAATGGAAAATGGGTGGTGTGAAGCTGAATTGGGGCCTGGAAAGTGTGCAGACACAATGGGTAATGGGCAGGGTGAAGAAGCAATGGAGACTAGCAGGCTGCAGGTACAATGGTGATATTGCAGGGTGAAGAAACAACGTGGACGGGCAAGGTACAGGTACAATAGTGAATGGGCAATATCAAGGTACAATGGGGAATGGCAACGTGAAGGTACTTCGGTGAATGGGCAGGATGAAGATACAATGGAGACTGGCAAGGTGCAGGTACAATGGTAAATGGGCAGGGTGAAGGTAAAACTGGGACTGGCAAGGTGCAGGTACAAAGGTGAATGGGCAGGGTGAAGATACAATACGGAATTGACAAGGTGCAGGCACAATGGGGATACAGCAAATTGTACTGAAATGGGGACTGGGCAGAGTGTCTGTTTCATGCGACCTGGGAGATGGAAGGATCAATGTGAACTGTGCGAGGTAAAGGATCAAAGAAGACTGCACTGTGTGACGGCAAAAGTGGGCTAAGCAGTGTGAAGATTCAATGTGGACTGGGAAGAGTGAAAGTACATTGGGGATTGGGCAAACAGGTGGGCAGCGTGACCAAGGACATCCCCTTGCGAGGCATTTAAAGCCATAATGCCAAGTGTGAAAAATGGCCCAGCCAGGTAGGAGTCGAAGGTAACATTTTCTGATCCAGTAGTCAGATGCGTTATCCATTGCACCGCTGGCCCAAACAGTGGGGGCAACTCAATACTAAGGAGGTGGATGCTGACAAAATATCAGTTGAAGTGGTAACTTGAATTGGGTCTGTGGTGGACCCATTGGTCAGGATCACAGCTTGCATGTCATCGTGAAGCAGGCGGAGGATGGTGACACACTTTTGAGGGCAGCCGAATTTGAGGAGGACACTCCATAATACCTCATGGTTGACAGTGTCGAAATCCTTTGTGAGCTCAAAGAAGGCCATGTACAGCGATTGGTGCTGTTCCCTGCATTTCTCTTGTAATTAAAGAGCGGTGAGGATAATGTCCATTGTGCCCCTTAGTGGGCGGAATCCATGTTGCGACTTGGGAGGAGCTCTTTTGCCACTGGGAGAAGGCGATTGAAGAGGATTCTTGTGATGACTTTCCCTGTGGCAGGCAGCAGGGAAACTCCTCTATAATTACGGCAATCGCACTTGTCACCTTTCTTGAAGATGGTCACAATTACATGGACCATGTACAGCAGGCACCTCAAGCACTGGAGCGATACCACCAACGCTGCCTCCGCAAGATCCTGCAAATCCATTGGCTGGATAGGCACACCAATGTCAATGTTCCTGCTCAGGCCAACATCCCCAGCATCGAAGCTTTCACCACACTGAATCAGCTCCGATGGACGGGCAACATTGTCTGCATGCCCGATACGAGAGTCCTTAATCAAGCGCTCTACTCGGAGCACCGGCATGGCAAAAGAGCCCCAGGTGGGCAAAGGAAGTGCTTCACCGACACCCTCAAAACCTCCTTGAAAAAGTGTAACATCCCCATCAACACCTGGGAATCCCTGGCGCAAGACCGCACAAAGTGAAGGTGAAGCATCCGAGAAGGCACCAAACACCTCGAATCTCTTCACCGGACGCCAAGCGCAGGCAACGCAAGGAGCGCAGGGCAACACAAACACCCCAGCCACCCGCACCATCAAGCACCATCTGTCCCACCTGTGACAGAGACTATAAGTCCCGCATTTGATTCATCAGTCACATGTGAACTCAATTTTCAACGTGGAAGCAAGTCATCCTCGGTTCCGAGGGGCTGCCTAAGAAGACGGAAGAGAAGTGGATATATTTGAAGCAATGGAAGAGGTGAAAATTGATGGACAGGATGTAATAGAAATGCTGAGTATGCTTAGCGTGGATAAGTCGCCTGGTCCAGGTGGTTTGCTTCCAGGTTGCTAAGGGAATTGGGGGAGGAGAAAGCAGAAAGGCTTGTCATAACTTTCCAATCTTCCCTACATGCAAGGGAAGTGCCTCAGGGTCGGAACGTTGCAAGTATGATTGCATTGTTCAGGAAAGTGAGTAAGGACGTTCCCAGTAAATACAGGCCGGTCAGTTTAACATCAGTTGTGGGAAAAGTTTTAGAAACAATAATCAACGAAAAATATAACGGGTACTGGGAGAGGTTTAAGCTAATTAAGGAGGGCCAACATGGATTTATAAAAGGCAGATCGTGTTTGACTAATCCAATTAATTTCTGTTTGATGAAGCAACCGATGGCATTGATGAAGGGAATGCAATGGATGTTGTCTACATGGATTATCAGAAGGCGTTTGACAAAGTAGCACATAGAATGCTGGTTAACAAAATTGAGGCTCATGGAATAGGTGGGACAGTGGCAGCTTGGATAAGGAATTAGCTTCTGGGCAGAAAACAGGGAGTTGAGGTAAGTAGCTGTTTTTTAAACGGAGGACGGTAGACAGTGGTGTTCCCCAAGGGTCAGTGCTGGGTCCACTGCGTTTTTGATACAGAGAAATGACCTGGATATTGGAATACAGAGTAGAATTTCTAAATTTGCTGAGGACACCAAACCTGTGGGTGTGGCAAACAGTCATGATGATATCAATCGACTGCAACAGGACATAGAAAGTGTAGCAGAATGGGTAGACAAGTGGCAGATCGTATTTAATACAGAGAAGTGTATGTTGATGCGTTTTGGCACACGGAGCAGGGAGAGGCAATATACATTTAATGCCACAGTATTAAGAGGAATGAAAGGAAGACTTGCATTTTTAAAGCACCTTTCATGACCACCGGAATTCTGAAAGCGCTTTATAGCCAACGATGTACTTTTAAACCGGAGTCGCTGTTGTAATGTGGCAAAGAGTGTGCAGTGACAGAGGGATCTGGGAAATAATGACCATTTGTCCCTGAAGTTGGCGGGACATATCGAGAGAATGGTTAAAAAGCATATGGGATGTTGGGTTCATAAATAGAGGTATTGAGTGCAAAAGTAGAGAGGTTATGCTGAAACTTTATAAAGCGCTGGTTAGGCCACAAGTGGGGTATTGCTTCCAGTTCTGGTCACCACACTTTAGAAAATATGCCAAGGCACTTGAGAGGGTGCAAGGGAGATTCATAAAATGATTTCGGGGATGGGGGATTTTAGCTAGAAGGACAGGTTGGAGGAGTTGGATTTGCTTTCATTAGAACAATGAAGGTTGAGGGGTGATTTGATAGAGGTGTACAAGATTATGACGGGTTTTGATATGCTAGACGGGGTAAGCGGTTCCCACTAGTTGATGCTACAAGGACAAGGGACACAGATTGAAGGTTTTGGCAAAGCGATACAGGGGGATGTGAGGGAAAACATGTTTTGTGCAGCGAGTGCTGAGGACCTGGAACTCGCTGCTGACAGAAGTGGTGTAAGTGGAGACAATCAATGTTTTCAAGTGGAAACCGGATAGGCACTTGGGGGAAATAATCTTGCAGGCCTATGGGGATAGAGCGGGGGAATGGGGCTGACTGGATTGCTCTACAGAGGGCTGCCATGGAATCTTCTGGGCCGTTATGACTCTATGAAGGGCTGAAGGTGAAGGGACAATGAAGACTCAATGGTGACTAGAATGGAAAGGGGTGAATGTTCCATTGCGGACTGGAATGGGCAGATTGAAGCTTCAATAGTGCCTGAGCGTGGTGAAGGTGCAAAGGGACTGGGCGGGGTGATTCTAAAATGGGGAATGTGCGGGGTGAAGGTGCAATGAAACTGGGCAGAGTAAATTTTCAATGGGGACAGCGTGGCGTGAACTTGCAATAGTAACTAGACGAAGCGAAGGTGCAGGGTGAATCTGTAATCTGGACAGGGCTGAATGTAAGTTCAATGGGACCTGGGCGGTTGAAGTTTCAATGGGGAATGGACGGGGTGACTATAAAGTGGTGATTATGTGATGTGAAGGTTCTATGGGGTCCTGGCGGGGCGGCAGATACAATGACGACAAGGCAGCATGAAATTTTCCAAGGGGCTGGAAAAAGTGAAGATCAACGTGGGCTGTGAGGTATCAATGTTCAATGAGGGCAGGGTTTGGTGATGGCTTCAATGGGAAATCGGCTAGGTGAACATTCAACGTGAACTGTGTGGAATAAAGTTTAAATGGGAACTGCATGGGATGATGGATTAATGGCCTATAAATTGCAGTTGGAGGCGTGCTTCTGGACACTGACTCCGAACCTCGAAGCAACGACAAAATAACCTGCAGCGCCCAGTCTGCGACGAGTTGCGGTGTCAGGCCCCGAGGCGGAGGGCAGCGTAATTGTCCACAGGTCTCAGGGATGCAGGTGGTTCAATATCATAAGAACATAAGAAATACGAGCAGGAGTCGGCCATTCAGACCCTCGAGCTTGCTCCGACATGCAATGCGATCATGGCTGATCTTTGACCTCATCACCACTTTCCTGTACTATCCACATATTCCTTGATTCCCTTAATATCCAGAAATCTATTGAGCTCTGTATTTAATATACTCATCGACTGAGCCGCCACTGCCCTCTTAGGCAGCCAATTCCAAATATTCACCTCCCTCCGAGTGAAGAAAGTTCTCCTATTTTCAGTCATAAATGGCCGACCCCTTATTCTGAGACAGTGACATCTGATTCAAGAAACCCCAGACAGAGAAGACATTCTCCCTGCACCCACCGTGTCAAGCCCTGTAAGAATTAAGTACGTTTCAAAGGGATCACCCGTCATTCTTCTAAACTCTAGAGAATATCGGCCTAGTCTACTCAATCTCTTCCCATAGGACAATATCACCCTTCGCAGGGAATAGTCTGGTGAACCTTTGCTGCACTCCCTCTGTGGCAAATGTATCCTTCCTTAGGTAAGGAGACCAAATCTGTACATAGTACTCCAGGTGTTGACTCACCAGGGCCCTATATAATTGCAGTAATACATCTTTAATCTTATACTCAAATCCTCCTGTAATAAAGGCCAACAAAGAATTTGCTTTCCCAATTGCTTGCTGTACCTGCACGGTAACTTTCAGTGATTCGTATACAAGCACACCCAGGTCTCTCTGAACACCAACATTTCCCAATCTCTCACCATTTAAGAAATACCCTGCTTTTCTGTTTTTCTACCAAAGTGATAACTTCACAATTCTCCACATTGGGGCAGAAATTCCTCCCCAAACGCGTGAGTACGGAAGTGGCACTCATGCCTCTGGCCGGAGGAAATGCCGGTTTTCAGCATGCACAGCGCATGCACTGAAAACCGGCATTTCCTCTCCTCTCACCCAAGAGTTGAAGAGGCTAGCGCGTGCGCTGTAGGGGGCAGCACGTGCGTCTTGGATTTCCTCTGTTTTGGGGGATTTGCGCATGTCTAAAGGCCTCCGGTCTTTACGCTTGTAAAAAGCAAACGTACGTATTTATTTTTACAGGTAAGTGGTGTTTTAGTGCAATTTAGAATATTTTTTTCCACAGGTTTATTATTTTAAAGAATCTACAATAAGGTAAGTTTAGTTTTCGACCCTTTTTATTAAAAATGTATTTAAAAAAAAAAAAAATTATTTAAATTACTTTTTTAAACTTATTTATACTTAATTTAATGATTGGCATGTTTTTAAAAAAATTATTTAAAGTTTAAGTAGTGTTTTGGGGTGCAGTACTTCTCATGAGTTTGAGAGTTCGTACTCAAACCTCAAACTTATGAATGAATTTTCCCCTCCCCTGATTGGCTGAACAGTGCTCACCTGATCCCAGCCGGCACATCGCACTAACGACGCCGCTGGGTGAGGCTAGCACAGAGTGCCGACAGCAGAACCTGGCCTGTGAAAGGAAATCCACTGCGGGCCAGGTTTCAGATGTTGGCGCGCAGGATGAGCGCACATCGGGGGCTTGCACGCGCGGCAAGCCCCCGACACCAAGTTCTGGGCCAGTATTTTCGAATTGCCATGTTCTTGCCCTCTAACTTAGCCTGTCTATATCCCCGTGAATCCTCTTTGCATTCTTCTCACAACTTATATTGTCACCTAGCTTTTTATCTTCATCAAACTTGGATATTTTACATTTGTTGCCCTCATCCAAATAATTGATCATGATTGTGATTAGCTGAGGCCCAAGCACTGATCCTTGCAGTCCCCCACTAGTTGCAGCCGGCCAACCCGAAAATAATTCGTTTATTCCTACTCTCTGTTTTCTGTCCATTTAGCAATCCACAATCCAAGCTAATACACTACCCACAATCCCCTGAGCTCTCATTTTGTTTAATAACCTCTTGTGTGGCACGTTATCAAATGCCTTCTGAAAATCCAAATACACCACATCCACTGGTTCCCCCATATATATTCTGCTAATACAAACTCCAAATATATAACAGATTCGTCAAAAATGATTTTCCTTTGATGCATCTGTGTGAACTGCCCGATTATTATTTTTAACTTGCCCGGTTACCACGTCATTAAAAATAGATTCCACCATTTTCGTACTACTGATTTCAGGCTAACTGGTCTGTAGTTCCCCATTTTCTCTCTCCCTCTTTTCAGAAATAGTCGGGTGCCATTTCCTACCTTCCAATCTGCGGCAAATATTCCAGAATCTATTTCTTTTAGGATTTTTGCGTTTTCTGCCTTGAAGACAGACACAGAGTATTTGTTTATTTTCCTCCCAATTTCCTTATTCCCCATTATACTTTATGCTGTTTCAGCCTGTAAGTGACCCATATTTACTTTCGCTAATCTTTTCCTTTTTACATACCTATATACATTTTTACAGGCTGCTTTTTACGTCTCTCGTGAGTTTTCTTTCATTCTATTTGCACTTTCTTTCTCAATATAACGGTTTTCGTTTGCTCAATTCTAAAATCCTCTGAATCCTCATGCTCACTACAGCTTTTGGCAACTTATAAGCCGCTTCCTTTAATCGAATACTATCTTTAATTCCTCTTGTTAGCCACGGTTGTCCATTATTCCCATGCTGTTTTTATTCCTTAAAGGAATGTATATTCATTGCGAATTATGAGTTGATTCCTTAAATATTTGCCATGGATCACGTGGCGCCTGTCCTCCTATGAAAAATCAGAACACGAATGGTAACTGGGCAAGATTAAGTTGCATTGGGGACGGTGCAGGATCAAGGATCAATGAGGGTGGGCAGAGTGCAAGTGTAATGAGGCATGTGCAGCGTGATGGTAAAATGAGGATTAGGCGGGGTGAGGATTCAGCACGGGCTGGGAGGTAAGAAGGATCAATGGATACTTTATCAGTCTAGTTTCAGTGGGGACTGGCTGGGTGAAGGTATAATGAGACTGGGCAGGGCGCTGAGGTAGTGCAGACTCCTAGGGGTGAATTTTTAATGACGATTGGATTTGGGAAACTGATGTTTCAATGGGGATTGGGACGGCTGAATGTGCAAAGGTGTTGTGCAGGATAAAGGGATAATGGCGACTGGGCAGGTTGACAGTAGAATGCTGACATGGCAGGGTAAAGGGAAAATGCGGGCTGGGCAGCGTGAGGGTAGAATGGAAACAGGGAAGGGTAAAGTGACATTGGGGACTGGGCAGGTTAGAGGTAGTTTGGTGACAGGGCAGGGAAAAGTGACATTGGGGACTGAGCAGGGTAAAGGTAGATTGGTGACAGGGCAGGGAAAAGTGACAAAGGGGGCTGGGCAGGGTAAAGGTAGATTGGTGACAGGGCAGGGAAAAGTGACAAAGGGGGCTGGGCAGGGTAAAGGTAGATTGGTGACAGGGCAGGGAAAAGCGACAAAGGGGGCTGGGCAAATAAAAGTGACAATGGGCAATGAGCAGGGTGAAGGTAGAATGGTGACAAGGTTTGGTAAAGGGGCAACGGGAAATAGGCAGGATGATGGTAGAATGGTGACAGGACAGTGTGAAGGTCCAATTAGGACCGGGCGAGGGTAAAATGCAGTGGGAAATGTTAGGGGTGAAGGATGAATGGAAGCTGGATCTGGCGGGTGAATGATAACATAAGATCATAACCCATCTGATACACTAATGCCCTCTAGAGAAGAAAGTCTACCCTCCTTACCTGGTCTGCATACATGTGAATCCAGACCAACAGCACTGTGTTTGTCTCTGAACTGCCCTCTCAAACGGCCTAACAAGCCACTCAATTGTCACCACCACCTTTTCAGGGGCAATTAGGGAAGGGAAATAAATGCTGGCCTTGCCACCGATGCCCACATCCCATGAATGTATAAAACAAACCATGATGACTCTGCTAATATCATTCTTATTTTCTAAGTGCTCTGATACCGCTACCTTAATAATGGATTCCAGCATTTTCCTGACGATGGAAGTCAGGCTAACTGGCCTGTAGTGCTCTGTTTTCTCTCTCCCACCAGTCTTGAATAGAGCGGTGATATTTGCTACCTTCCCATTCGCTGGGAGCGTTCTAGAATCTAGTGAATTTTGGAAAATCAACACCAGTGCATGCTTTATCACTGCAGCCACTTATTATAGACCCCTAGGATTTTGGTCATCATGTCCAGGGATTTGTCGACTTTTGGTCCCGTTAATTTCTCAATTTTTAAAAGTGATTTGGCAGTGCGATTTATCAATGGGTATTGCACAGGGTGAATGTGCAATGGGGAGTGTGTGGCTGAAGGGTAAATTGGGACTGCACTGGGCGGCGTGCAGGTCCAATGTGAACAGTGCAGTGCAAAATTTCAATCCAGACTGAGCCGGGTGAGGTTCAAATGAGGACAGGGCAGTGTGAAATTTGAATATAGACTGTGCTGGCTTTGGGTTCAAAGAAGATAGGCAGCGTGAAGGCCCAACGTGTACAAGACGTGGGAAATGAACTTGGAAATGGGAGGGATGCTGAATCGATGGAGACTGGAGTGTGCATCGTGATTGTTAAATGGGGGCTTGGCAGAGTGAAGTACCTATGGGGACTGGGCGATGTGAAGCTGCAATGTTGAGTGTACGGTGAAGGTTCAATGGTTGTTGGGCGGGTTTGAAGCTGCAATGTCGACTGGGCAGTGTGAAAGTTCTATGTCAATTGGTTTGGGTGGAATGAAGTGTTCATGTGGACGTGGAAGGCTGTAGGTTCAATGTAGACTGGTCATGGCAAAGGAAGAAAAGAAGCAATACAGGGTGAAGTGTAGAATGTTGACTGGGCAGGGTGATTGTTCAAAGGGGGCTAGGAAGGCTGAAGATACAATGTGGAATGGTTAGTGTGGTGTATGTGCCTTTAAGAGCAATTGTGGTGTATGTGCCTTTAAGAACCCCAGGTGTGCGTAATGCCGGTAATTGCCACTTGGGCTATATAAGCCTGTGTATTGTGCATATCCTTTAGAACCCCCCCCAGACTTGCTTAGTAAATACCTATGAACCAACTCCTGTCTTCAGTGTCTTTATCTACACACGGAAACTACAGTGGCGACGAAGCGGAAACGGACTTACCTGCAATTCGGCAGCACCTCAAGGACATCGATTCCTCCAGCGTCCAGAAGACTCAAGGAAGTAATAGAAACTGTGGTTTCACCAGCTGGCCAAGCTGGTGGCAGGTACTGCGCTAATCCTTCCTGGGCGTCAGGCTGGGGCTCCAGCGGCGGGCTCTACAGCTGAGACAGGCAGCGAAATCAAGGCAAGCAATAACGGACTGGGAGGGTGCACTCGGGAGACGGCCGGCGCGGCAAGCAGGTCAGCGTTTAGACCTCCGTCGGGAATGAGTCTCCAACAGTGAATAAACGGAAACCACAGTAAAACAGCGTTGTTATCGGTAGCAGTGGCGGGAAAGCGCAGGAAGCGCCATATCGTTGCTACAGAGAGAAAAAAAAAGCGCGGGAAGCGCCATATCTTTTTTTTTGAAATGCCTAAATCTGGCAATATTGATGCTTTTGATAACGAAACAGAGCCTAACTTTGGCAATATTGATGTTTTTGATAACAAGATAGAGGATTGGACCACATATGTAGAAAGAGTGGAGGTGTTTTGCGCCGCAAATGGAATAGAAGATGAAAAAAAAGCTTCAGTACTTCTGGATCTAATGGGCGCAGAAACATACAGGCTGTTACGGAACTTAATCACTCCAGCCGAACCGATGGACAAGAATTTTGAGGAGATTGTTGATACCCTGCACTGCCAATTCGAGGCAGGACTGGCAGATTCTCTGCAAGACAAATTCATCTGCGATCCCCTAAGTGTAGAAACACAAAAAAAGTTATTTCTGGAAAAGATTTAACACTGGACAAGGCTTTCAGTGCAATAGGAGCGGCAAAGATACAGCAAAGGCCACAGGACTTCGGCACCCATGAAATGACACGGGGTTTCGAGAGATGTTATCGCTGCAGCAGATCCAACCATGACCAGAGGGATTGCTGGTTCAAAGAAAAAGCATGCAGGCGATGCGGAAAGATGGGACACATTCCACGTGTATGACGATCTGAAAATAAAAAATCCACTGACGGGAAAAGAATCAATATGGAAAAGCACAGAAAGGTACAAATGATGACGGACAGTAGCTCCAAATACCAGAAGAGCGATAGAGACTCCGGGAACAAGAGACTAAGCTCTCTCAAATTACATAATGTAATTGCCAATGAAGATTACCAGACCATTTGGGTTACCCTCATAATAGCAGGGTCCCCAGTAAAAATGGAGCTAGATACAGGATCAGCTCTAACCGTAATAAATCGACGAGATTACGAGAGGCTATTTTCGCATATACCTCTAAAAGACACATCCATTATCTTAAAAACATATACGGGGCAGAAAGTATACCCCAAAGGAAAAATAAAGGTGCCTGTGGTATACAACGGCAAAGAAATACAAAAGTTGTATTTATACATTCTACAAGATGGTGGTCCACCGTTGTTGGGACGTGAATGGATAAGGAAGATACGTTTAGACTGACACTCCATTCAGGCACTGACGGTGACCAGTAAGGAAAAAAACAATGATGACGTCATACCTGAACGATTAAAAGACATCTTGGCCAACGCCAAAGAAATGTTTCAAGAGAAACTAGGAACCTTGAAAGGCATCACCGCCTCAATAAAAGTGGAAGATGCAGCAATTCCAAAAAATTTTAAGGCAAGACCGGTGCCATACGCAATACATCCGGCAGTCGAGGCAGAGCTGGAGAATTTGGAAAAGGCAGGCGTATTATCCAAAATAGATTGGAGTGAATGGGCAACACCCATCGTTCCAGTCATGAAAAAAGCATTGAAAAATAACTCTGAGGAACAGAGAAAAATTCGCATTTGTGGGGACTTTAAGGTGACTGTAAACCCGGTCCTTCACACGGTACAGTATCCTCTTCCGAGGATAGAAGATATTTTCGCCTCACTATCCGGAGGAAAACGTTTCACAAAAATTGACTTGGCACAGGCATATCTACAGATGGAGGTTGAGGAGACCTCTAAAAAGTATCTCACAATAAACACACACAAAGGCCTGTACCAGTACAATCGACTGGTTGTTGGAGTAGCATCAGCTCCAGCTATCTGGCAAAGAGCTATGGAGCAAGTCCTGCAAGGGATTCCGGGGACTCAGTGTTACCTAGACGACATCCTTATAACAGGAGAAAGCGACAACGAGCACCTTGCCAATTTGGAGCAGGTGCTCACTAGGCTGAAAGAACGGGGCCTACGAGCCAATCGCCCCAAGTGCGAATTTTTCCAAAATCAGATATCATATTGTGGCCACATAATTAATAAGGAAGGGTTGCATAAGTCACCTGAAAAAATTGAAGCAGTTATAAAAGCCCCAGCACCTGAAAATGTTTCACAATTGAGGTCATTCCTGGGATTAATAAATTACTATGATAAATTTTTACCGAACTTATCAACTATTCTACACCCTCTTAATGATCTTCTACACACAGGAGTGATTTGGAAATGGAACGAAGACTGTAAACGTGCCTTCCATAAATGTAAAGACTTAATCACATCCGAGAAAGTTTTGGCTCATTACAACCCATCATTACCAATCAGACTGGCATGCGATGCATCGCCTTACGGCATAGGAGCGGTATTGTCCCATAGATTCCCTGATGGCTCGGAACGGCCGATAGCTTTTGCGTCACGCTCATTGAACTCAGCTGAGCGTAACTATTCCCAGATAGACAGGGAGGCACTCAGCCTGGTATGGGGAGTGGAGAAATTCAACCATTACCTACACGGACAAAAATTTACCTTGCTGACTGACCATCAACCCCTCATCTCCATATTCAACCCTAAGAAAGGTGTCCCCATTATGACGGCACAAAGACTACAGAGGTGGTCCCTTTTTCTAGGGGCACACCAATACAACATTGAATACAAAGGGTCAAAACAGCATGGGAATGCTGACCGTTTATCGCGCCTGCCGTTGCCAACGATACAAGAGGCACCTACAGTAGTCCCAGTAGAGATATTCCACTCTACCATAGTGGAATGTTTACCGGTGACAAATTCTGCCATTGAAAGGGAGACCAGAAATGACCCTACTCTCTCACGGGTCTACGATTTAACAATGAAGGGATGGCCAGCACATGGCGAACCACTGTTGCCAGCATTCTCGCAAAGAAGAGAACAGCTGTCAGTGTGCCGAGGAACCTTGATGTGTGGATCCAGAGTGGTGATTCCACCCAAACTCCAGGATAAAGGGCTAATGGAGCTTCACGAGGGGCATCTGAGTGGAGTGAAAATGAAGAACCTAGCTAGGGCGTTTGTATGGTGGCCAGGTATCGATGGAGACATCGAAGACATGACCAAGAGCTGCCTAGGATGTCAGAAGGTCCAAAATGCTCCGCCACAGGCCCCTCTACATCCATGGGAGTGGCCCTCATCTCCCTGGCAAAGGGTGCACATCGACTTTGCTGGTCCATTTATGGACTCAATGTTCTTAATCGCAGTTGATGCACACTCCAAGTGGACGGAGGTAATAAAGATGTCCTCCACTACCACGGAAAAAACCATCACAGTATTAAGGACCATATTTGCCAGGAATGTGCTGCCGGAACAGATATGTTCTGATAATGGACCGCAATTTGTGTCCGAAGAATTCAGAAAGTTCTTAAAGAACAATGGGGTAAAGCACTACACGTCCGCCCCATACCATCCCGCCACCAATGGATTGGCTGAAAGGTTTGTCCAGACCTTTAAGAAGGCCATAAAGGCCATGGGTAATGAAGACATAAAACTTCAGCACAAGGTGGATAACTTCTTATTTGCATATAGGAATGCAACACATATGGTTACAAACCAAACTCCCGCCATGATGTTCTACAATAGAAACCTAAGATGCCGGCTGGATTTGGTCAAGCCCAACATCTGAAGGGACGTGGAGAACCGGCAGTTTCAGGGCATGAATGAAAGGCCAACTAGGGCCTTCCAGATAGGCCAACCGGTTTTGGCCCGGGACTACCGTACCGAGAAATGGCAGCCTGGAACTATCTGCACACGACTAGGACCACTGATGTATACCGTGGACATCGGAGAAAGCATAATAAGGCGCCATGCTGACCAAATCATCAAGTCATCCGAAAAGGGACAACCTACACCACCACGCTATACATCTAACGATGAGGTAGAGATACCCATATCTACCTCCGAACCGGTGATACTGGAACCCGATGAACCCGACACTGGCCTTCAAGCCGAATCAGCCTTGCCAGAAGAACCTACTACACCACCAGAAACTACTACACCCCCGAGGCGTTATCTGGACCGAGTCAGGAAGCCTCCTGAGAGAGTAACTTATAATTAATTAATACAGCAATGTATATTATTTTGCATATAACATGTAATTAATAATTACTTAAAATATGATGTACTAGTTAGCTAGAAGGGGAGGAATTGTGGTGTATGTGCATTTAAGAGCAATTGTGGTGTATGTGCCTTTAAGAACCCCAGGTGTGCGTAATGCCGGTAATTGCCACTTGGGCAATATAAGCCTGTGTATTGTGCATATCCTTTAGAACCCCCCCCAGACTTGCTTAGTAAATACCTATGAACCAACTCCTGTCTTCAGTGTCTTTATCTACACACGGACACAACAGTTAGGATGAAGGTACAATGGGGACTTGGAAGGGTGATGGTACAATGGGGAATATACACGGTGAAATTACATTGTGGACTGGGCAGGATGATTGTTCAATGGCGACTGGGCAGGGTAAATGTAGAAGGGGGACTGGACAAGTGAAGGTGCAATGGGGACTGGGCGTCTTGGTGATGCAATGGAGACATAGAAGAGTGCAGTTAAACGTGTAATGGACAGAGTGATGGAAAAAGGGTTCTCGGGGATAAAGGTATTATGGGGACTTCCCTAGCTGAAGTAGCAATGGGGAATGGGCTGTCTAAAGGATCATTGGGGACTGTGCGGGGTAAAGTTGCAATGTAGTCTGGGCAGCAAGAATGTTCAAACACGGCTGGGAGCAGTGAGTATGAAGGGGAGATGAGAACTGCTCAGAGTGAACGTGCAATGGGAACTGGTCAGAGTGAAGGGGCAATGGGAACTGGTCAGAATGAAGGGCCAATGGGAACTGGTCAGAGTGAAGGAGCAATGGAGACTGGTCAGCGTGTGGAGCAATGGACACTGGTCACAGTGAAGGAGCAATGGCAACTGGTTAGATTGAAGGAGCAATGTGGACTGGTCAGAGTGAAGGAGCAATATGGACTGGTCAGAGTGAAGGAGCAATGGGGACTGGTCAAAGTGAAGGAGCAATGGGGACTGGTCAAAGTGAAGGAGCAATGGGTATGGTCAGAGTGAAGGAGCAATGGGGACTGGTCAGAGTACAGGAGCAATGGGGACTGGTCAGATTTAATACAAATAGGGACCAGTCAAAATGAAGGAGAAATGGCTGCTGGTGAGAGTGAAGGAGAAATGGGGACTGGGAACTTTGGTGGATAAATGGGGTCTCGGCTATGTGAAGGAGAATTGAGGACTGGTCAGAGTTAAAGCGCAATGGGAACTGGGAACGTTTAACGGTTGAAATGGGGACTGGTGTGAGCGAGCATTCAATGTGGAGTGAGCAGGTGTAATATGCAATGAGAAACGGACAGAGTGAAGGTGCAATGAAGTTTGGGTGGGATAACGGTGCAATGGGATTTGTGCCAGTCAATGTTAGAATGAGGGCTGGGCGGGTTAAAATTACAACAGGGACAATGCAGAGTTAAGAAACAATAAGGACTGGACGTGGTGAAGGAGTAATGGGGACTGGGAAGGGTGAAGGTCCAATGGGACTGTGCAGGTTGACGGTGCAACAGAGACTTTGAATCTGCTATGTAGAATGGGCCAGGTGAATGTTCAATGGGGGCTGTGCGGGTAGAATTTGAAATGGGGACTGGAATGTATTAAGTTGCAATGGGGAGTAGGAAGTTTGAAGCTGAGATGGGGACTGGGAGGGTTGAAGGTGCAATGGGTAAACTGGCATAGTCATAAGCAGTTTAGGTAGGTGAGCAGGTGGCTGAGGTTGTGGTGTGGGAAAGAGCGATTTGATTTCACGGGAAATTGATCATTTGGGACAGTATCCAGCTGAACAATGCTGTGAACAGCATCCCAGCATTAAGGATGAATTGGGCGGTCACACAGGCATTCGATTATTAAATGCTGGAGGCGGGGTGGGGGGCCCTGGTTAGTCGGGGTGCAAGGGATCTCAGATGGAAAAGGTAGGATAAATTATCAATCTAAAACAAAGGGCATGGAAGAGATTATTGTAATCGTTAGAAATTGTGCTTTTGGCACTGCGGGTGAAGGAAAATTCAAAAGTTTGGAGGTGATGGAACACCATCACCTGCACGTTCCCTTTAAGTCACACACCATCCTGACTGGGAAATATATCGCCATTCCTTAATGATGCTGGGTCAAAAGTCTGGATCTCCCTACCGAACAGCACTCTGAGAGTAACTTCACCATATCGACTGCAGTGGTTCAAGAAGGTGGCTTACCACCACCTTCTCAAGGGCAATTAGGGACGGGCAATAAATACTGACCTAGCCCGCATCCCATGAACTAGTAACAAAAATGTGCCAGAAAACAAGACCAGAGCAAAAGGATAGGTTAGGATGTGTGGGACAAATACCCGTTCCTTATACAACCTCACGGAGTATCAGCAACACATTGAATGAATTGCGCAAATTCAACTTAGAGCATAAGAAATAGTTGCCATTACTGAGACGGCTGCAAGATGGTCAGCACTGGGAACTGAAGATAAACAGGTTTAAATGCCTACAGGAATGTTGCTGCAGCGGGGAGAAGTAACCGTTATGATTACAGATGAAATTACTTAATTGATAAGAGGAGATATGCAGAGAGGTAAGCATTCAATGGAGAGGTTATTAGCAGAATTAGGAAATAGAAAATGATTTAAGACTTTATTGGGAGATGTGCATAGGCTCCCTGGCAGCTTCAGTGAAGTCGCACTTTGTGTAAATGCAGAGATTAGACAAGCATGTAGTAAAGGCAGAGTGTTTAAATGGGAGATTTTAACTTTCATACAGATTGGGATAAACAAACACGCTCATTTCAAAAAGGTAGAGAATTTCTTGAGTATGTTTTAAATAATTCTCTGCAACAATATTTCCAAGAAGCAGCAAGGGGGATGTCCGCATCGTGAGCACTGAATATGGTTTGGTAAATTGCAAGAAGTACTGTTTCACATGGAAGGAGTGCTCGGGGCCCTGAAGTAAGCAAGTGAAAGGGCAGGTGTTGCATCTCCTGAACTTGCACTGTAGGTTGCCCTGGGAAGGGGGGAGTTTGTTGGGGGTGATTGAGGATTGTGCCAGGTTATCGAAGAGTGAGTGGTCATTTCAGCCTGCTGAAATGGAAGGGTAGGGGAAGATGTGTTCGGTGGTGGAAACACTCTGGAGGTGGTGGAAATGGTTTATCGCATTAAATTAAAATATACAAAAAATTATCCACTCAAATATCTACTGAATTAAATACCGAAACATCAAAAGAATCATTTACTGAATTGTTCAATATAATAAACACTGAACGATTCAAATAATTCAACACTTAATTTGCTGCAGAATTAAACACGGACATTTCAATGAATTTTCCCTTCAGTTATCTGCTGAGTTGGCACTAAAATATCCAAATTATTTCGCTTTGCATTAGCCACTGCTCTCTCCATATACAGCCTTTTTTCAGTTCCTATTGATTGCCATGTTGACGAGTCAGACCCTTCACTATTGAAATGACCGTAATTTGATAAACCACAGAATTAGCTAAGTCCACATCCGTTTAACATCCAAATGTGTTGCACAGTAGCAGCACTTTGTTGTATGGCACCTTTCACTTTCTGAGGACATTCCAAAGCACCAATGAATTTCTGAACACGTGTCACTGTTTTTGCAGCAAGGCGCAACCAAAAGGGTCCAATGAACAGCAATTTTAATTTTGCTGATTTAAGGCAGCCACGCTGGCAACAACAACGGAAGAACTCGGAGAACAGTCCCACCTGCACATCGCTGAAAAAGCAGCAATACCTAAATGTGAAGGGTTTAAATATCAGAATTATCCTTGAACACATAACGTTGTGAATTAGATGCCGGAACGCTGAAAACAAAGTCAAAACATACATATTGGATCAGAGCTTTTAATGAGAACTTGTATCTACAGTGGGAGTCGTTTCAATAATGAAGCAGTGTGAAGTTAAATGATAGATTTGTATTCAATAATAAGATGCACGACATACTAATTGGGAAAGTCTAGGAGCAGGAGCAGAGCCTGCAAGTAACATTCTGATTTAGGACTCCCAGTGATATATGGGAACTTGTCACTGTGGATCATTCAAAAGAGATTTCGCTGAAATAGACATAAAGTGATTGGTAGTGCGTCCTTTCCTTCCAACACCAAGAGAATCATTAATATATATATTGTTAGTTATTAACACGGTATAGAGGTTAACTCAGACGACCCTAAATCGCACTTGATAATGGCGATTGATCTGGGACCAGATTATAATATATTCAGATCAGAAAAAGCACGCTTACTTCATTAGAGTGGGAAAGAAGACAGCACATTAATTAAACAGGGGTCATTAGGGTTAAACTGTCAGTACAGCTGTGCAAGAGAGGATTAAGATAATCTGCTGCTTTGTCAGACATGCAGCATGAGAAGCCATGTAGTAAACACAGATGCACACGATTAGTATTTGTGTATAACCACTTACCAGGAACACCAACGGCTGCGAGAATAAGATAGTAAATAGCTTCTATCTGATGAAGTATCGGGACTCCCATCCAATATAAGAAGCGATGACTCCTGTTCTGATGGATACAGCAGGCCCGGTGGAAGCTGTGAAGACATACATTGAAAGCAGCTCATATATATAGAGCAGGGAAATCTCCAGCGTACTGTTCTATCCCGGGGCAACTGATATTAGTTACAGTCATGTTAACAAACAGGTTGCCTCAGCCGCTTTACTCCCAGGTTAATACTGTTATGGGAATTAACGTTTCAAAGTGACACGTCACATATTGGAATAATATTTTTGATCAACTGGACAACAAAGAGGCAGAATGGTGGAGAACAACGAGTAAATGTTACAGGAGTTAGGCCAGGGCGGGGGTGAACTGATTGGCATCCCGGGGATCGGTGGTGGGACAGTAAACACTGTCAATTTACCAAAATTTTAAAACGTAGGAAGCTCAAAGTTACTGGATAAATTTGACAGATATTTTCAAATTAGGAAGGGCACTGCAGTTTTAAAAAAATGCTGAGAAGCAACACAAGGTTCTGGACAAAAAAGCTTTCATAGAGCTACAGTTAAAGTAGTAAACGCCCTAGAAATCAAACAAAGTGGGTACTGAACAAGGACAATCAAAGCAAAATAATCTCCATATCACTGGATTACCCTCGTGTCCAGAACTCTATCTATCCTCTGCCATGAATATACTCAACGGCTCAACATCCACAGCCCTTTCGGGTCGATAATTCCCAAGATTCAACACCCTCTGAATAAATAAATTCCTCCTCATTTACGTTTAAAATGGCTTTCCCCTTACCCTGAGACTTTGCTACCTTGTTTTAGACTCTCCAGCCAGGAGCAACAACCTCCCAGCATCTACCCTGTCAATCCCCTTCAGAATCGCGTATGTTTCAATGAGATGACCGCTCATTCTTCTAAATTCTAGAGAGTATCGGCCCATTCTACACAATCTCTCATCATAGGACAACCCTCTCATCCCAGGAATAAATCTAGTGTACCTTTGTTGCACCGCCACTATCGTGTGTATGTCCTTTCTCAGATCAGGAGACCAAAACTGTGTGCAGTACTCCAGATGTGGTCTCAATAAAGCCCTGTACAATTGTATTTAGACGTCGTTACTCTTCTACTAAAACTGCCTTGCAATAAAGGACTACATGCCATTTGCTTTCCTAATTGCTTTCTCTGCCTGCATGCAAATGTCTGTGTTTTCTGTACGAGGAAACATAATTCTCTCTGAACATCAATATTTAATAGCTTTTCACCATGTAAAAAATATTCAGTTTTTCCATTTTATGCCAAAGTGAATAGCCTAACTTTTCCTCACATTATTCTCCATCGGCCAAATTATTGTTCACTAACTTAACCTGTCTATATCCCTTTGCAGTTACTTTGTGTTCTCCTCAAAGCTTACATTCACAGCTAGCCTTGTGTCATGAGCAAACTTGCGTACATTGTACTCGCTCCCTTCATCAATTCATTAATATATAATGTAAATAGCTGACGCCCAAGCATTGATCCTTGTGACACTCCACTAGTTATTGCCTGCTAACCGGAAGATTAACGTTTTATCGCTACTCTCTGTTTTCTGTCTGTTAACCAACTCTCTATCCATGCTCATATATTATCCCAACGCCATGAGCCGTTTCCAAGCATAGCAAACATTTATGTGGCACCTTATCGAATGCCTTTTGGAAATCCAAATATGCTACATCCACTACTTGACTTACATCTAACTTGAAAGTATCAGCCTCAAAACACACGAATACATTTGTTAAACACGAACTCCCTTTCATAATACCATGTTTACTCTGCCTAATCATATTATGATTTCCTAAGTGCCCTGATACCAGTTCACTAATAGTGGATTCCAGCATTTTCCTGACGACTGATGTCAGGCTAACTGGCTTGTAATTCCCTGTTTTCTCCCTCCCTCCTTCCTTGAATAGCGAGGTTACATTTGCTACATTCGGATCCACTGGGAACATTCTAGAATCCAGGGAAATTTGGAAGATCACAGCCAATGCATCCACTATCTCTGCAGCCACCTCTTTTAGAACCCTAAGATGTAGGCCTTCATGTACAAATTATTAACGCATTTAAGTCATAGAAACATAGAAACACAGAAGATGGGAGCAGGAGTAGGCCTTTCAGCCCTTCGAGCCTGCTCCGCCATTCAATGAAATCATGGCTGATCATCCAAATTCAGTACCCTGTCCCTGCCTTCTCCCCATATCCCTTGATCCCTTTAGCCTTAAGGAATATATCCAACTCTTTCTTGAATATATTTAATGAACTGGCCTCCACCGTCCTCTGTGGCAGAGAATTCCACAGGTTCACCACTCCCTGGGTGAAAAAATTCCTCCTCATTTCAGTCCTAAATGGCTTACCCCATATCCTTAGACTATGACCCCTGGTTCTGGACTCTCCGTCCACCAGAGACATCCTTCCTGCATCTAGTCTGTCCAGACCTGACAGAATTTTATAGGTTTCGATGAGATCCCCTCTCAATCTTCTAAACTCCAGTGAGTATAAGCCCAATCGACACAATCTCTCCTCATACCTCATTCCGGCCATCCCAGGTATCAGCCTGGTGAATCTTCGCTGCAATCCTTCCATGGCAAGAACGTCTTTCCTCAGGTAAGGCGACCAAAACTGCACACAATACTCAAGGTGCGGTCTCACCAAGGCCCTGTACAACTGTAGCAAGACATCCTTGTTCCTGTACTCGAACCCTCTTGCTACGAAGGCCAACATACCATTTGCCTTCTTAACCGCCTGCTGCACCTGCATGCCTACCTTCAGCGACTGGTGCACAAGAACACCCAGGTCTCTTTGCACTTCCCTTTCTCCCAATCTATTGCCATTCAAATAACAATCTGGCTTCCTGTTTTTGCCACAAAATCGGATGACCTCACATTTATCCACATCATAACAAATATACACAAATTCTTGTAAAAACAGTTCACAGATTCAGTCTCTCTGGAGGCTTCCTGACTCTGTCCAGATACCGCCTCGGTGGTGCAGTAGTTTCCGGTGGTGTAGTAGGTTCTTTTGGCAAGGTCGATTCGGCTTGAATGCCAGTGTCGGTTTCATCTGGTTCCAGTATCACCGGATCGGAGGTAGATACTATGGGTATCTCTGCTTCATCATTAGGCGTATAGAGTGGTGGTGTAGGTTGTCCCTTTCCGGATGACGCTATGCTCTGGTCAGCATGGTGCCTTATTATGCTTTCACCAATGTCCACGGTATACATCAGCGGTCCTAGTCGTGTGCAAATAGTTCCAGGCTGCCATTTCTCGGTACGTTAGTCCCGGGCCAAAACTTGTTGACCTATCTGGAAGTTTCTAGTTGGCCTTTCATTCATGCCTTTAAATTGCCGGTTCTCTACGTCCCTTCTGATGTTTGGCTTGATCAAACCCAGCCGGCATCTTAGTCTTCTATTGAAAAACATCATGGCGGGAGTTTGGTCTGTGACCGCATGTGTTGCATTCCTGTACGCCAACAAGAAACTATCTACCTTATGTTGCAGATTTATGTCTTCATTACCCATGGCCTTTATGGCCTTCTTGAAGGTCTGGACAAACCTTTCAGCTAATCCATTGGTGGCGGGATGGTATGGAGCGGATGTGTAGTGCTTAACCCCATTGTTTTTTAAGAACTTCCTGAATTCTTCGGACACAAATTGCGGTCCATTATCATAACAGATCTGTTCCGGCAGCCCATTCCTGGCAAATATGGTCCTTAATAATGTGATGGTTTTTTCCGTGGTGGTGGAGGACATCTTTATTACATCCGGCCACTTGGAGTGTGCATCCACCGCGATTAAGAATATTGAGTCCATAAATGGACCAGCAAAGTCGATATGTACCCTTTGCCATGGAGATGAGGGCTACTCCCATGGATGTAGAGGGGCTTGCGGTGGGGCGTTTTGGACCTTCTTGCATCCTAGACAGCTCTTGGTCATTTCTTCGATGTCGCCATCGATACCTGGCCACCATACAAACGCCCTAGCTAGGTTCTTCATTTTCACTCCACCCAGATGCCCCTCGTGAAGCTCCTTTAGCACATTACTCTGGAGTTTGGGTGGAATCACCACTCTGGATCCACACATCAGGGTTCCTCGGCACACTGACAGCTGTTCTCTGCTTTGTGAGAATGCTGGCAACAGTGGTTCGCCATGTGCTGGCCATCCCTTCACCGTTAAATCGTAGACTCGTGAGAGAGTCGGGTCATTTCTCGTTTCCTTTTCAATGGTAGAATTTGTTACTGGTAGACATTCCACTATGGTTGAGTGAAACATCTCCACTTGGTCCACTGTAGGCGCCTCTCCTACCGTTGGCAACGGTAGGCGCGATAATCCGTCAGCATTCCCATGCTGTTTTGATCCTTTTTATTCTATGTCATATTGGTGTGCACCTAGGAAAAGGGATCACCTCCGTAGCCTTTGCGCTGTCATAAAGGAAACGCCCTTTTTAGGGTTGAATATGGATACCAACGGCTGGTGGTCTGTCAGCAGTGTATACTTCTTGCCCTGCAGGTAATGATTGAACTTCTTTACTCCCCGCACAAGGCTGAGAGCCTCCCTATCTATCTGAGCATAGTTGCGCTCAGCGGAGGTCAATGATCTGGATGCAAATGCGACTGGCCTTTCCGAGCCATTCGGCAACTTGTGTGAGAGTACTGCTCCAATACCATAAGGAGAAGCATCACAAGCTAAACGAATAGGTAGCGTTGGCTGAAGTGAGCCAACACTTCCTCTGAGGTGATCAATGCCTTGCTTTTGTGAAAGGCCTTCTTACAGTCCTCGCTCCACTTCCATGGCACTTCTTTCTGCAAAAGAGCATTCAGCGGGTGCAGCACCGTGGATAGATTTGGTAGAAACTTATGGTAATAGTTAATCAACCCTAGTAACGACCTCAACTGGGATACATTTTCCGGAGCGGGAGCCTTCACAACAGCTTCGATCTTGTCAGGTGACTTGTGCAGCCCCTCCTGGTCAATGACATGACCACAGTACGAGATCCGTTTCTGAAAGAACTCACATTTCTGGCGATTAACTCGAAGGCCATATTCCTTCAACCTGGTGAGCACCAGTTTCAAGTTTGCAAGGTGTTCCTCATCGTCCTCTCCCGTAATCAGGATATCGTCCAAGTAACATTGAGTGTTTGGAATTCCCTTTAATACCTGCTCCATGGCCCTCTGCCAAATTGCTGGAGCCGAAGCCACTCCAAAAACCAGTCTATTATATCGATACAAGCCTTTGTGCGTGTTGATTGTGAGATATTGGCACGGCTCTTCCTCAACTTCCATTTGTAAGTATGCTTGCGCCAGGTCTATCTTGGTGAAGTGTTTCCCACCAGACAATGAAGCAATGATATCCTCAATCCGTGGAAGTGGATATTGCACCATGTGAAGCACCAGATTAACTGTGATCTTGAAGTCTCCACAGATGCGGACCTTCCCCGGTTCCCCTGGCTTGTTACTCGATGAACGCTTCATGACGGGAACAATGGGCATGGCCCACTCACTCCATTCCTGCCAGCTCCCCGTAACCCTTAATTCCCTTTACTTCTAGGAAACTGTCTATTTCTGTTTTAAATTTATGTAATGATGTAGCTTCTACAGCTTTTTAGAGCAGCATATTCCATGGACCTACCACCCTCTGAGTGAAGTAGTTCCTCCTCATCTCAGTTTTGATAGAGCAGCCCCTTATTCAAAGACTATGCCCCTAGTTCTAGTTTCTCCCATCATCGGGAACATCCTCCCCGCATCCACCCGACCCAACCCCTTCACAATCTTATATGTTTCAATAAGATCGCCTCTCATTCTTCTGAACTCCAATGAGTAGAATCCCAATCTACTCAACCTCTCCTCATATGTCGAACCCCTCATCCCCGGGATCAACCGAGTGAACCTTCTTTGTACTGACTTGAGAGCAAGTATGTCTTTTCTTAAGTATGGACACCAAAATTGTATGCAGTATTCCAGGTGCGGTCTCACCAATACCTTGTTCAACTGAAGCAATACCTCCCTATATTTATATTCTATCCCTCTAGCAATGAAATCCAACATTCCATTGGCCGTCTTAATCACTTGCTGCACCTGCATACTAACTTTTGATTTTCGTGCACCAGGACCCCCAGATCCCCTTGTACTTCAGTAATTTCAATTTCTTGTCATTAAGATAATAACTTGCTCTACGATTCTTCCTGCCAAAGTGCATAACCTCACACTTTCTAGTATTGTATTCCATCTGCCAAATCTCTGCCCACTTACTTAGCCTGTCTATGTCACCTTGCAGGTTTTTTATGTCCTCCTCACTCATTGCTTTCCCTCCCATCTTAGTATCTTCTGCAAAATTTGATATGTTACACTCGGTCCCCTCCTCCAAAGCGTTAATATAGATTGTAAAGAGTTGGGGACCCAGCACTGACCCCTGCGGAACACCACTAGTTACTGATTGCCAGTCTGAGAATGAACCATTTATCTCAACTCTCTGCCTTCTGTTAGATAGCCAATCCTCTATCCATGCCAGAATATTGCCCCCAATCCCGTGATTTTTTATCTTAAGCACTAATCTTTTGTGTGGCACCTTGTCAAATGCCTTATGGAAGTCTAAATACACTACGTCCACTGGTTCCCTTTTATCCACCCTATATGTTACCTCCTCAAAGAACTCCAGCAAATTTGTCAAACATGACTTCCCCTTCATAAAACCATGCTGACTTTTGTCCTATAAATTATGATTATCCAAATGTCCTGTTACTGTCTCCTTAATAATGGGCTCCATTATTTTACCTACCACAGATGTTAGAATAACCGGTCTATAGTTTCCAGCCTTCTGTCTACTGCCCTTTTTAAATAAGGGCATTACATTAGCAGTTTTCCAGTCGGCCGGGAACTTTGCTGAATCCAGGGAGTTTTGAAAAATTATTACCAATGCATCCACAATCCCTACCGCCACTTCCCTCAAGACCCAAGGATGTAAGCCATCAGGTCCAGGTGATTTATCCGCCTTGAGTCCCATTATTTTACCGAGTACCACTTCCTTAGTGATTTTGATCGTGTTTAGCTCCTCCCCCCCTATAGCCCCCTGTTTGTCCAGTGTTGGGATATTCTTATTGTCCTCCACTGTAAAGACTGATACAAAATATTCATTCTGTGTTTTTCCCATCTCCATATTTCCCACCATTAATTTCGCGGACTCATCCTCTAAGGGGCCAACATTTACTTTAGCCACCCTTTTTTTTTTTGTATAACTATAAAAATTCTTACTATCTGTTTTCATATTTTTTGCTCATTTGCTTTCATAATCTATCTTCCCTTTCTTAATCAGTCTTTCTGTTATTTTTTGCTGTCTTTTAAAGTTTTCCCAATCCTCTATCCTCCCACTAGATTTGGCTACCTTATATGCCATTGTTTTTAGTCGAATACTAAAAGCCCACTCAATATGAGGCGCTGGGTTCACTGCGCCCGGCCAAAAAATGGGTAACGCCCCAATTCTCGGCCTCTTTTGGCACTAATTGCTGATGCTCACAACTGAATTTCTCCCCCATAAAAGAGACAGGACCAGAGACACAGGCATTCTAAATAGACTGGACAAGACATAGGCATAGAAATTCGGGGGGCTGCGCCACCAGTTAGCGCCTAAATAGGGCACTCACTGGCTTTAGCGCCACTGGCCGTGCCTCCCGCGATATTAAGCGGGGCGCTAATGGCGGCATTTGCCTGTTGCACTGCACCACCAATGATAACGTCATCGGTGTGTGCAGCACCCCGCTACCGCCCCGGTCGTGGTGTTTGGTCGCTCCCGCCTCTGTAACGCCAATCGCAAATCGCGCCCGGTTCACGGGGCCTAGCTGTGGTGGTAGTGGTGCAAATTAAGGTGGAGGTTCGGGGCAGCCATTTTTTCGGTGGCCGCCTGCCAGCACCTCCATCCCCGGCCTCCTGATCCGCCCCCCCCCCGGGCAGTGCCGGCTGTGTCCCGAGTATCCGGCACTTCTCCTCGCTGCCGGGCTCTTTTGCTGGCATGTGCGATCAGTCATCGTGCTGGTGCAGGCCCCTCCCGATATTCAGTTTCAGTGCCCCAAGAGGGACACGGGGCACCTCGAGCAGCACCCCGCATCCCTCTTGGGGCGCTCCGAATGAATTTCCGGTGGGTGCAACTGCTCCGTTCGCAGCGGTAATTCCAGTGCCCAGGCGAGCTTGGCGCCCCATTTGGGGCTCCACCGAATTTCTAGGCCATCGGCTTTCTAAATGGGCTGGACCAGACACACCGGCTTTATAAAGAGACAGAACCAGTCACACAGGCTTTCTAAATAGACAGGACTAGTCAAACAGGCTTTCTGAAGAGACAGGAACACAGCGGCTTTCTAAAGAGACAGAACCAGTCACACAGGCTTTCTAATAGACTGGGCCAGTCACACAGGCTTCCAAAATAGACAGGACCTGATATATAGGCTTTCTCAATAGACAGGCACAGAAACACAGGCTTTATAAAGAGACAGGACCAGTTTTCATGAATCTTATCATTCGTGAAGAAATGACTCATGAAGTAACACTGGGTGGCCAGCTGGTGGCGGCGTCCAAGGAGTATAAATACTCGGGCGTGGGACCAGCTTGCCCAGGACGTTTTCGTAACCAGGAAATAGTGATTAAACTAGACTCTCATGGTTGTGAAACAGTTGATTAAAGCCTTGATTTATACTGAAAGCAAGTGCTCAGTAGTCTTTTTCCATCAATTTAATCAACTGACTTGCTCCACGCTCTGAGTGGCCTTGGGAATAGACGGCTACGACTCAACCTGTAGAAGAGAACTCGGATGAATTAATCGATCCTTCATGGAGAAACTACTCAGAACCGCCCGTCTTGACCTGGACCCGAATTCACTTACAGCTGCTAAGGTATGGAAACACTGGTATCATACCTTCAGCAACTTCCTTGCGGATTGTGGTCAGAACGTTCCTAATAATTTACGAGTGCTTGCCAATTATGTATCCCCTCATGTATTTGACTATATCGAAGAATGTGTAGACTATGATGCCGCAATCCAAATACTACAGCAACTATCTGTTAAAAGCCCAAAGGAAAATTTTGCTCGGCATCTAATGACAACAACTCAACAACAACCCGGGGAATCATTTGAAAGAAACTTTGCAGGCTAAGCAAGGATCGCAATCTTAAAGCTGTCATTGCTGCGCAGTACCAGGAGGAGTTCATTCGTGATTCCTTTATTAATGGAATTGCATCTCCCTTCCTACATCAGCGTCTGCTGGAGAATAAAACCCTCAAGTTACAGGCTGCCTTTAACCAGGCATATTCTCTGGACATAGCAAAAAGGAATGCAGATACCTATCTTTCACCACGTGTATGGGCTGCAGCTAGCACTTTTAGTGACTCCTTCGATAGGCCTCGTGCCGAAGCCCTCACTGGTGATGACTGCAACCTGGCTGACGACAACCCTACCCTAGAAGCATTCACTGATGAAAACCCTGCCCTAGCGGCATCTTGGCAATCTGGAAGGAAGTGTTTCTTCTGTGGAGATGCATTCCACTATAGGAAATTTTGTCCTGTTCGTAAGGCAGTGTGCAATCAATGCAGTAAGAAAAGTCACTTTTCTATGGTATGCCAGTGAAGAGCCTCTGTTAGTAAGAAAGCCCACTTTTCTCAGGTATAACAGTCGATAGCCACTGCTGGTATTGCAGCTACTATCTATTAAACTGCTCCTCCCCCAAGAGCCACTATTGAGGTTACAGCTGCAATCTATAAGACTGCTCCTCCCCCAATAACCACTACTGAGGTTACAGCTGTCAAGGGAGAAACTGCCACTCCTCCCATCATGGCTGTTTTTCCCTAAAGTCTGTCCCATGCAGCCATAAAGGTTTCGGTAAATGGATACATTTTGAGTGTACTAACCGACTCATACAGCTCTAACAGCTTCAATAGTGAGCGGGCTTTCAGTAAGTTAAAACAGCATATTTACCCCTCGGAAAGGGAAATTGCAATGGCTCTGACGATACTGACTTATTCCATCCTGGCGTTACCCGTATGTTGCACTTTATGCGATCTAAAAATCGTCCATTTTCTACAGAAGATGTGAAATGAATATGCTGCACCTGTAGAATTTGTGCGGAATTAAAACCACAATACTTCCATCCATCAGATGGCTCGCTCATACACGCTTTACAGCCTATGCAGCGACTCAGCATTGACATTAAAGAGCCATTGCCTTCCTCAACACGAAACACTTACTTACTTACTGTGGTGGACGAGTATTCCCGCTTTCACTTTGCTTTCCCCTGTCCCAATATCCTTACTTCCACAGTGATCAAATGCCTCGAACAAGTCTTTTCCCTTTGCGGTACGGCCAATTTCATCCTCTGATCGGTGTCCCTCCTTCATGTCAAGAGAACTCAAAAGTTATCTTTCCTAACGGGGCATCAGCACATGTAAAACGACACCATAGCATCCCATCAGTAAAGGACAGGGTGAGAGATACAACGATATCATTTTGAACGCTGGTCGTCTTGCACTGAGGTCACACAACCTACAAGACCAGCAGTGGGAAACTGTGCTCCCTGACGTGTTGCATTCCATCAGGTCTCTTCTTTCGAAATCCACCAATATCACTCCACAGGAGCTATTCTTCAGGTTCCAGCATCGCTCCACTCATGGGACGTCCCTACCATCATGGTTGGTTGCCCCCGGCACAGTGCTGGTCTGATGATTTGTCCGATCAACCAAAAATGATCCCCACGTCGACGAGGTGGAAATAACAGATGCTAATCCCACATATGCACACGTGCAGTACCGTGATGGCCGGAAGTCCACCATTTCACTCCGAGATCTGGCTCCTGTCCAACCAGTCACACGGACCCTGCCGATAGAGGAATCTATGTTAAAGATGCCGACACTCTGCGCCCCTTTGAGGGTGACGCACTACCTGGGAAATCAATAGATCTGCAAGCTACTCCGCCGGAACAACTCGGGAATCCAAGGGCTCCCAATGGGGTCGCCACCCGAAGCCAGCACGTTAGTCAATCCCTGGCTATCAAACAAGATGTAGCCAGCTCTACACCTGTGGGGACCCGCACCCGGAGTCACGATACAGAGGGGAGCTGAAATAGGGGGTGATGTGCTGCCAGTTATAGAGAAAAAAACAAGTCAGCTTGGTAGACAGGGCAAACATATAAGGGCAAGGCTGGATGGCATCTATTTTAATGCAAGGAGTCTTGCAAATAAGGTGGATGAACTGAAGGTGTTGATAAACACATGGGAGTATGATATTGTTGCTATCACGAGACATGGTTGAGGGAGGGGCAAGACTGGCAGCTCAATATTCTGGGGTACAGAATCTTCAGGCGAGACAGAGGGGGAGGTTTAAGAGGAGGGGGTATCGCAATATTAATTAAGGAGTCAATTACTGCAGTAAGGAGGGATGATATATTAGCAGGTTCCTCTAATGAGGCCATATGGGTGGAGCTTAAAAACAAAAAGTGGGCAAGCATTTTGCTGGGAGTGTACTATAGGCCTCCAAACAGTCAGGGGGAGATAGAGGAACAGATATGTAGGCAAATCTCAGAGAAATGTGCAAATAATAGGGTAATAACAATGGGGGATTTCAACTTCCCCAATATTAACTGGGATAGTCAGAGTGTGAAAGGCTCAGAGGGTGTACAATTCTTAAAGTGCATCCAGGAGAGCTTTTTGAGCCAGCATGTAGAAAGTCCTACAAGAGAGGGGGCGGTACTGGACCTAATTCTAGGAAATGTGGCCGGCCAAGTGGAAAAAGTGCTAGTAGGAGAGCACTTTGGTGATAGTGACCATAATATGGTAAGATTTAATGTGGTCATGGAATAGGACAGCGATGGGCCGGAAATAAAGGTTCTAAATTGGGGGAAGGCCGATTTTAATAGGATAAGGCAGGATCTGGCCAAAATGGACTGGGATCAGCTGCTTGTAGGAAAATCCGCATCGGAGCAATGGGAGGCTTTCAGAAGGGAGATTGAGATCATACAATGGCAACATGTTCCCGTAAAGGTCAAGGGTGGTTCCAAAAACCACAGGGAACCTTGGATGTCAGTGGATATACGAGAATCGATTAGGAAATAAAGGAGGGCTTTTGGTAAATACAAAAGGCTAAAGACGGAGGAAGCCCTAGAGGAGTACAAAAAGTGCAGGGGGATATTTAAAAAAGAAATTAGGAGATCAAGGATGGGCCATGAAATAACACTGGCAAGCAAAATAAAGGAAAATCCTAAGATGTTTTATAAGTATATTAAGGGTAAGAGGATAACTATTGAAAAAATAGGGCCCATTAGGGACAAAAGTGGAAATCTGTGTGTGGAGCCGGAAGATGTAGGAGGGGTTCTAAATGAATTTTTGCATCTGTTTTCATTATGGAGAAGGACGATGTAGACATCGAAATAGGGCGGGGGGACTGTGATATGCTCGAACATATTACCATCCAGGGGGAGGAGGTATTGGTGGTTTTAGCTGGCCTAAAAATGGATAAATCCCCAGGCCCGGATGAAATGTATCCCAGGCTGCTGTGTGAGGCAAAGGAAGAGATTGCGGGGGCTCTAACACATATATTCAGGACCTCTCTGGCCACAGGGGATGTGCCAGAGGACTGGAGAACCGCTAATGTAGTACCATTATTCAAGAAGGGTAGTAGGGAAAAACCGGGGAACTACAGGCCAGTGAGCCTAACATCAGTGCTAGGAAAATTATTGGAAAAAATCCTGAGGGACAAAATTTGTCCCCACTTGGAGAGGCAAGGATTAATCAGGGATAGTCAACATGGCTTTGTCAAGGGAAGATCAAGTCTGACTAATTTGATTGAATTTTTTGAGGGGGTGACTCGGTGTGTGGATGAGGGTAACGCAGTGGATGTGGTATACATGGATTTCAGCAAGGCCTTCGATAAAGTCCCGCACAGGAGACTGGTCAAGAAGCTAAGAGCCCATGGAATCCAGGGTGCCTTGGCACATTGGATACAAAACTGGCTTATTGGCAGAAGGCAGAGGGTGATGGTCGAAGGTTGTTTTTGTGACTGGAAGCCTGTGGCCAGTGGGGTACCACAGGGATCGGTGCTGCATCCCTTGCTGTTTGTGGTCGACATTAATGATTTGGATATGAATGTAAAAGGTATGATCAGTAAGTTCGCGGATGATACAAAAATTGGTAGGTTGGTAAATAGCGAGGAGGGTAGCCTCAGTCTGCAGGACGATATAGATGTGTTGGTCAGATGGGCGGAACAGTGGCAGATGGAATTTAACCTGGAAAAGTGCGAGGTGATGCATTTTGGGGGGACTAACAAGGCAAGGGAATACACAATGAATGGAAAGACCCTAGGCAAGACGGAGGGTCAGAGGGATCTGGGTGTGCAAGTACACAGATCCCTGAAGGCGGCGGAACAGGTGGATAAGTTGGTAAAAAATTTATATGGGATACTTGCCTTCATTAGCCGAGGCATTGAATATAAGAGCAAGGAGGTTATGATGGAGCTGTATGAAACATTGGTTAGGCCACAGCTGGAATACTGTGTGCAGTTCTGGTCGCCACACTACAGGAAGGATGTGATCGCGTTAGAAAGGGTGCAGAGGAGGTTCACCAGGATGTTACCAGGGCTGGAGCGCTTCAGCTATGAAGAGAGACTGGGCAGATTGGGTTTGTTTTCCTTGGAGCAGAGGAGGCTGAGGGGGGACATGATTGATGTGTACAAAATTATGAGGGGCATAGATAGGATGGATGCTGATGAGCTTTTTCCCTTAGTAGAGGGGTCAATAACTAGGGGGCATAGATTCAAGGTAAAGGGCGGGAGGTTTAGAGGGGATTTGAGAAGGAACCTTTTCACCCAGAGGGTGGTTGGAGTCTGGAACTCACTGCCTGAAAGGGTTGTGGAGGCAGGAACCCTCACAACATTTAAGAAGCATTTGGATGAGCACTTGAAATGCCATAGCATACAAGGCTACGGAACAAATGCTGGAATATGGGATTAGATTAGACAGGTCTTGATGGCCGGCTTGGACACGATGGCCCGAAGGGCCTCTATCCGTGCTGTATAACTCGATGACTCTATGACTCTATGACTCTATCTCCCTTCTCCCTCAGGTCAATCAGAGCAACACGGGCCCTGTCGCTCTACCAGTATGGACCAGGTAACACAGGGACCAAGACACGGTAAGAGGAGAAGAGCCTTCCAGCCACAGACAAAGATCTAAAAGACTGCGGCTATTTGTGCTGCGCCTAATCCGCTAGAAGGAAGTCGCCGGACTTCCAAATCTTTTAGGCAGGAAGAATGTCATGAATCTTATCATTCATGAAGAAATGACTCATGAATTTACAATGTGCAGCCAGCTGATGCGCCGTCCATGGAGTATAAATACTTTAGCATGTGCTCAGCTTGCCCAGGAAGTTTTGGTAACCAGGAACTTTTGATGTAACGAGAATGTCATGGTTGTGAAACAGTTGATTAAAGCCTTGTTTTATACTGAAACCAATTGCTCAGTAGTCTTTTTAAATTACCAGTCACACAGGCTTTCTAACTAGACAGACCAGGCACATAGGCTTTCAAAAAGACAGGAGCAGATACACAGGTTTTATAAAGAGACAGAACCAGAGACACAGGTTTTATCAAGAGAGAGGATCAGTCACACAGGCTTTATAAAGAGACAGGACCAGAAACACAGGCTTTATAAGAGACAGGACCAGTCACACAGGCTATATAAAGAGACAGGATCAGAGACACAGGCTTTATAAAGAGACAGGATCAGTCGCACAGGCTTTATAAAGAAACAGGACCAGAAACACAGGCTTTTTAGAGAGACAGGACCAGTCACACTGGATTTAAAAAGAGACAGGACCCGTCACACAGACTTTATAAAGAGACAGGACCAGTCACACAGGCTTTATAAAGAGACAGGACCAGTCACACAGATTTTTAGAAGAGAAAGAACCTGTCAAACTGCCTTTTTAAAGATACTAAACCAACCACAGACGATTCATAAAGAGACATGATCAGTCATGAACGATTTTTATAGAGAGAGGGCAAGTCACACAGGCATTTTAAGCATACAGGGTTTTAAACACATTGGGTTTTAAAAGAGACATGATCAGTCACAAAGGCTTCTTACAGAGATCGAGCCAGTCACAAAGGCATAGAATCATAGAAGGGTTAAAGCACGGATGAAGACCATTTGGCTCGTCGAGCCCGTGCCGGCTCTCTGCAAGCTATTACCAGTAATGGTAACCAAGAAACTATCGGATTGTCATAAAAACCCATCTGGTTCACTAATGTCCTTTAGGAAATCTGCTGTCCTTACCTGGTCTTGCCTGTTTGTGATGTCCAGAAACACAGCAATGATGTTGCCTCATAACTGCCTCTGAAGTAGCCTCGCAAGCCACTCAGTTGTAACAAACCGCTACAAAGCACATTAATAAGAATGAAACCAGACGGACCTCCTGACATCTAACTCGGCATCGGCTACAGACACGGCAATGGCACACGTAGCCCAGTCGACCCTGCAATGCCCTCCTCACCAACATCTGAGGACTTGTACCAGAATAGGGAGAGCTGTCCCACAGATTCGTCAAGCAGCTGCATCACATAGTCATACTGACAGAATCATACCTTTCAGCCAATGTCCCAAACTCATCCATCACCATCCCTGGGTATGTCCTGTCTACTGGCAGGAGAGACCCACCAGTAGTGGCGGTACAGTGGTATAAAGTCGGGAAGGGGTGACCCTGGGAGTCCTCAGCATTGAATCCGGACCCCATGATGGCTCATGGTTCAGGTCAAGCATGGGCGATGAAACCTCCTGCTGATTTACCCCTACCATCCTCCCTCAGATGATGAGTCAGTACTCCTCCATGTTGAACACCACTTGAAAGAAGCACTGAGAGTAGCAAGGGCACAGAAAGTACTCTGGGTAGGGGACTTCAATGTCCATCAACAAGAGCTGCTGGATAGCACCAGTACTGACCGAGCTGGCCGAGTCCAGAAAGATATAGCTGCCAATCTGGGCCTGCGACAGGTGGTGAGAGAACCAACACGAGGGAAAAACCTACTTGAACTCGTCCTCACCAATCTAGCTGTCACAGATGCATCTGTCCATGACATTATTGGAGGCAGTGACCACTGCACAATCATTGTGGAGACGAAGTCCCGTCTTCACACTGAGGACACCCTCCTTCTTGTTGTGTGACATTATCAGGAGCAGCACCAGGCGTAACTAAAATGAGGTGACCACCTGGGGAAGCTGCAGCACAGGACTACATGCATGTTAAAAGCAGAAGCAGCTATAGAGAGGGCTTAGCAATCCCACAATCAATGGATCAGAATAATGCTCTGCTGTCCAGCCACATCCAGTCGTGAATGGTGGTGGGCCATTAAACCACTAACGACAGGAGGAGGAGGCTGCATGAATATCCCCATCCTCAATGATGGGGGTGCCCAGCACGTGAATGCAAAAGCAAGGCTGAAACATTTGCAACCAACTTCAGCCACAAGTGCCGAGCGAATGATCCATATCGGTTCACTCCTGATGTCCCCACCATTACAGAAGCCATTCTTCCGCCAATTGGATTCACTCCACGAGATATAAAGAAACCGCTGAGCGCACTGGATACAGCAAATGCGATGGGCCCCGATAAAATTCCGGCTTTCGTGCTGAAGACCTATGCTCCAGAACTAGCCTCGCCTCGCCTCTAGCAAAGCTGTTCCAGTACAGTGACAACTCTGCCATCTATCCGACAAGGTGAAAACTGCCCAGGTATGTCCCGTCCATAAAAATAGAAAAAATCCAATCCGGCCGATTTCCTCCCCATCAGCCTACTCTCAATCATCAGCAAAGTGATGGAAGTTGTCATCGAAAGTGCTATGAAGCGGCATTTACTGAGCAACTACCTGCTCACGGATGCCCAGTTTGGGTTGTGCCAAGAGCAAATGCTCCCAACCTAATTACAGCCTTGGTCCAAACATGGAGAAAGGAGCTGAAATCCAGAGGTGAGGTGAGAGTGACTGCCCTTGATATCAAGGCAGCATTTGACCGATTGTGGTATCAAACAGCCCTGGTAAAACTGAAGTCAATGGGAATCAGGGGGCTAAACTCTTCACTGGCTGGAGTAATATCGAGCACAAAAGAAGACGGTTGTCGTATGACAGCAACATACTGCGGATGCTGGAAATCCGAAATAACAACAGAAAACGCTGGAAAACCTCAGCAGGCCAGGCAACATCCGTGGAGAGAGAGACAGAGTTAACGTTTCAGGTCGAAGAACCTTCGACAGAACTGAGAAAAAAGCCGGAGATGAAACAGAATAAAAAGCAAGTTTGAGGGCTGGGAAATAGGGGAGTGGATGAAATAACAAAAGGGAAGGTCTGAGAGGTGAAGAGACATCAAGAGGTATTCAAGGTGAGAGGAGATGGCAATAGGACAGGTAAAGAAACAGAGGATGGCTCTAGATGAAGTGTGAAATGCGCTCGCGGAATCAGAGACAGCTGCCATGAGGGAGAGAATAAAAGGAAAAGGCACAAACCAAAATAGTGGATAAAAAAATATATAAAAATATGATAGGGGCCGAGGAAATGATCTGAAATTTTTGAACTTGATATTGAGTCTGCAAGGCTGTAATGTGTCTAATGGGAAGGTGAGGTGCTCATCCTCGATCTTAAGCTGAGCTTCCATGGAACAATGAAAGAGGCCGCGGACAGTGAGTTCTGAGTGGGAATGGAGTGGTTAGTTAACTTGACAGGCGACCGGAATCTCGGGGTCATACTCACGGACTGAACCGATGTGTTCAACAAAGCGGTCACCCAATCTGCGTTTGGTCTCCCCAATGCAGAAGAGTCGACATCGTGAGCAGCGAATACAGTATACTAGATTGCAAGAAGCACAAGTAAATCGCTGTTTTACCTGGAAGGGGTGTTTGGGACCCTGGCCAGTGGGAAGGGGGGAGATATAAGGGCAGGTGTTTCAAGTCCTGCACTTCCACGGGAAGGTGCCGGGCGAAGGGGAAGGGGAGCTTTGGGTGAAAAAGAAGTGGACTAGGGTGTCTCGCAGGGAGCAGTCCCTATGGAATGCTGAAAGGGGAGGGGAGGGGAAGAGGCATTTGGTGGTGGGATCACTTTGGAGGTGGCAGTAATGGCGGAGGATGATCTGTTGAATGCGAAGGCTGGTGGGGTGAAATGTGAGGACAGGGGGGCCCCCATCGTGGTTCTGGCTGGGAGGGTCAGGGGTGAGGGCAGAAGTGTGGGATATAGAACGGACACTATCGAGGGCCATGTCATCCACGGTAGGGGGGAATCCTCAGTTGAGGAAAAAGGAGGACATGTCAGAAGCATTGGTGTGGATGGTGGCATCATCGGAGCAGATGCGGCAGATTCAGTGAAATCAGGAGGCGAGTTGGGAGGAAGTGTAGTTCAGGTAGCTGTGGGAGTCAGTGGGCTTGAGTGAATGTTGCTCCAAAACCTATCCCCAGAGATGGAGACGGAGAAGTCGAAGACGGGAAGGGAATAGTCGGAGATGGACCATGTGAAGGTGAGGGAAGGTAGGAAATTGGATGTAAATTGACTGAAATTGTCTAGTTCTGGTCGAGAGCAGGAAACGGCAAAGATTCAGTCATCAATGTACCAGAGAAAGAGGTGAAGGAGGGGATCCGAGTAGGACTGGAACAAAGTGAGTTCCACATATCCCACGAAAAGGCAGGCATATCTAGGACCCATGCGGGGACCCATAGCAACACCTTTAATTTGGAAGAAATGCGGGGAGTCAAAGGAGAAGTTGTTCAATGTGAGAAGAAGTTCAGCCAGGCAGAGGATGGTGGTGGTTGGGCACTGGTTGGGCCTCTGTTCAAGGAAAAGTGGAGCGCCCTCAGGCCATCCTGGTGGGGATGGAGGTGTAGAGGGATTGTACGTCCATTGTGAAAAGGAGGGGGTTGGAGCCAGGAAACTGGAAACTGTTAAAGTGGCAGAGTGCGTCAGAAGCTTCATGGATGTAGGTGGGAAGAGACTGGACAAAGGGAGAAAAGATAGAGAGTCGAGATAGGAAGAGATAAGATCGGTGGGGCAAGAACAGGCTGAAACGATGGGTCTACCAGGGCAGTCCTGTTTGTGGATCATTGGAAGGAGGTAGAAGCGGGCTGTGTGGGGTTGGGGGACTATGAGGTTGGCGGCCGCGTGGGGAAGATCTCCAGAGGAGATGAGGTCAGTGACAGTCTTGGAAACCGTGGTTTGATGTTGCGTGAGTGGGAAAAATTGGCAACTGGAGCAAAATGTGGAAAAATGTGAGATTTTCCATTTTGGTAGGAAGAATATATAAGCAAAATTTTATTTAAATTGAGAGAGACTGAATGCCGCGCTACTTCCTCGTACATGAAACACAAAAAGTTATGTACATACAGCACGTGATGAAGAAGGCAAAATGAATTTTAAGAACATAAGAATTAGGAGCAGGAGTAGGCCATACGGCCCCTCGGGCCTGCTCTACCATTCAATAGGATCATGGCTGATCCGAACTTAGACTCACGTCCACTTCCCTGCACTGTCCCCGTAACCCTTTATTCACTTATCATCTAGGTAACTGCCTATCTCCGTTTTAAATTTATTTAATGTCGCAGCCTCCACAGCTCTCCCAGGTACCAAATTCCATAGATTTACTACCCTCTGAATGAAGAAGTTTCTCCTCATCTCAGTCTTGAAAGGGCAGCCCCATATGCTAAGGTTATGCCCCCTAGTTCTAGTCTCACCCATCAGTGGAAACATTCTCAACGCATCCACCCGATCAAGCCCCCTCACAATCTTATATGTTTCGATAAGATCACCTCTCATTCTTCTGAATTCCAATGAGTGGAGGCCCAACCTACTCAACCTTTCCTCATAAGTCAACCGCCTCATCTCCGGAATCAACCGAGTGTACCTTCTCTGAACTGCCTCGAGAGCAACTATTTCTTTTCTTAAATACGTAAACCAAAAGTGTACTCCAAGTGTGGCCTCACCAGTACCCTATATAACTGCAGGAAGACTTCCCTGCTTTTATACTCCATCCCCCCTGCAATAAAAGCCAAGATTCCATTGGCCTTCCTGATCACCTGCTGTACCTGCATACTAACCTTCTGTGTTTCATGCACCACGACCCCCAGATCCCTTTGTACCGTAGCACTTTGCATTTTCTCTCCTTTTAGATAATAACTTGCTCTTTGATTTTTTCTGCCAAAGTGCATAACCTCACACTTTCCAACATTATATTCCATCTGCCAAATCTTTGCCCACTCACTTAGCCTGTCTATGTCTTTTTGCAGTTTTTTAAGTCATCCTCACTCACTGCTTTCCCTCCCATCTTTGTATCATTGGCAAACTTGTATATGTTGCACTCGGTCCCTTCCTCCAAGTCATTAATATAGATTGTAAAGTGTTGGGGTCCCAGCACTGAGCCCTGCGGAACACCACTAGTTACCGATTGCCAACCCGAGAATGAACCGTTTATCCCAACTCTCTGTTTTCTGTTAGATAGCCAATCTTCCACCCATGCCAGTATATTGCACCCAATCCCGTGATTTTTTATCTTGTGCAGTAATCTTTTGTGTGGCACCTTGTCAAATGCCTTTTAAGGTCAAAATACACCACATCCACTGGTTCCCCTTTATCCACCCTGTTTGTTACGTCCTCAAATAATTCGAGCAAATTTGTCAAACATGACTTCCCCTTTGTAAAGCCATGCTGACTCTGTCCGATTAAATTATGCTTATCCAAATGTTCTGTTACTGCTTCCTTAATAATGGACTCCAACATTTTACCAACCACAGATGTTAGGCTAACTGGTCTATAATTTCCAGCCTTTTGTCTGCCTCCCTTTTTAAATAAGGGCGTTACATTAGCAGTTTTCCAATCTGCTGGGACCGTTCCTGAATCCAGGGAGTTTTGGATAATTAACACCAATGCATCCACAATCCCTATCAAGACCCTAGGATGTAAGCCATCAGGTCCAGGGGATTTATCCGCCTTTAGTCCCATTATCTTACCGAGTACCACCTCCTTAGTGATTATAATCGTGTTTAGCTCCTCCCCCTCTATAGCCCGCTGTTTGTCCAGTGTTGGGATATTTTTAGTGTCCTCTACTGTAAGGACTGATACAAAATATTGTTCAGATTTTGGCCCTTATTGCAAGGGGGATGTCTTGCAGCAACTGTACAGCGGGTTGGTGAGACCATACCTGAAGCACTGCGTGCAGTTTTGGTGTCTTTATTTAAGGTGGACCATTATTGATTTGGAGGCAGGGCGGAGAAGGTTCACTAGATTGTCTTTATTTAAGGTGGACTATTATTGATTTGGAGGCAGGGCGGAGAAGGTTCACTAGATTGATTCCCGAGATGAAAGGTTTGTCTTATGAGGATAGTTTGTGCAGATTGGGCCGATACTCATTGCAGTTTAGAAGAATGAGAGGTGATCTCATTGAAACATTTAAGATTCTGAGGGGGCTTGACAGGGTATTTGCTGATGTTTCCCCTCGTGGGGGAATCTAGAACTGGGGGTATAGTTTCTGGATATGGGGTCGTCCATTTAAAATGTAGATGAGGAGGAACTTCGTCTCTCAGAGGGTCGTGAATCTTTGGAATTCTCTAGCCCAGAGAGCTGCAGAGGCGGAGACATTGAATATATTCAAGGCGGAGATAGACAGATTTTTGAGCAACAGGGGAATCAAGGGCGTTGCGGAACAGGCAGGAAAGTGAAGGTCCAGCCAAGATCAGATCAGCCATGATCTTACTGAATGGCGGAGGAGGCTCATGGGTATGAATGGCCTACTTCTGCCCCTATGTGCTATGTTCTTATGTATCTGCCCTGGGAGTGCTTGCTGCTGACACTGGATATAAAGTGGGGATACACTGTCAGCCTAATGTTCAAGTAGCTCTGTGTTGTACCCGCCATTGGAATGCTCGATGCTAAAATTAGGGATACACTGTCAGGGTAACGTAGAGGGAGCTCTGTATTTTACCTGCCCTGAGAGTTCTCGATGCTAACACTGGGTATAAAGTGGGGATACACTGTCAGGCTAATTTAGAGGTAGCTCTGTATTGTGCCTGCCGGTGGAGTGCTCGATGCTGACAGTGGGGGTAAACTGTCAGGGTAATGTAGAGGTAGCTCTGTATTTTAACTGCCCTGGGAATGCTCGATGCTGACACTGGTATAAACTGGTGATAAACTTTCAGGCTAATGTAGAGATATATCTGTATTTAACCTGTGCTGGGAGTGCTCGATGCTAACAATGCTTATAAAATGGGGACACACCGTCAGGGCAATGTAGAGGGAGCGATGTAGAGTACCTGCCCTCTGAGTGCTCAATGCTAACACTGGATATAAGGTGGTGGTACAATGTCAGGGTAATGTATCGAGAGGTCTGTATTGCACCTGCACTGGAAGTGATCGATTCTGATAATGGGTTTTATGTGGCGGTACACTGTCAGGGTAATGTAGAGGGAGCTCGGTATTGTACCTGTCCTCAGAGTGCTCGATGCTGACACTGGATATAAACTGGGGATACACCATTAGGGCAAAGTAGAGGGCAATGTATTACACCTGCCCTGTGACTGTTCGATGGGGAAGTGCAAAGAGACCTGGGTGTTCTTGTGCACCTGTCACTGAAGGTAGCATGCAGGTGCATAAGGCGGTTAAGAAGGCAAATGTTATGTTGGCCTTCGGAGCAAGAGGGTTCGAGTACAGGAACAAGGATGTCTTGCTACTTATGTACAGGGCCTTGGTGAGCCCGCACCTTGAGTATTGTGTGCAGTTTTGGTCGCCATACCTGAGGAAGGACGTACTTGCCATGGAAGGAGTGCAGCGAAGATTCACCAGGCTGATACCTGGGATGGCAGGAATGACGTATGAGGAGAGATTGTGTCGATTGGGCTTATACTCACTGGAATTTAGAAGATTGAGAGGGGATCTCATCGAAACCTATAAAATTCTGTCAGGCCTGGGCAGACAAGAGGCAGGAAGGATGTTTCTGATGGCCGGGGAGTCCAGAGCCAGGGGTCATAATTTAAGGATAAGGAATAAGCCATTTAGGACTGAAATGAGGAGGAATTTCTTCACCCAGAAAGTGGTGAACCTGTGGAATTCTCTGCCACAGAGGGCGGTGGAGGCCAGTTCATTAAATATATTCAAGAAAGAGTTGGATATATTTCTTGAGGCTAAAGGGATCAAGGGAAATGGGGAGAAGCCAGGGACAGGGTACTGAATTTGTATCATCAGCCATGATCTCATTTAATGGCGGAGCAGGCTCGAAGGGCCGAATGGCCTACTCCTGCTCCTGTCTTCTATGTTACTATGTTTCTATGTTTCTAACATTGAGCATTGAGTATAATGTGGAGGAGATTCACTGTCAGGGCAATGTAGAGGCAGCTCTCTAATATAACTGCCCTGGGAGTGCTCTATACAAACATTGGATATAACGTGGTGGTACACTCTAAGGGTAATGCAGAGAGAGCTCTGCATTGTACCTGCTCTGGAAGTGACCGATTCTGACAAATAAAATTAGAGAGTTAAATGCGTGGCTCAAAGACTGGTGTGGGAGAAATGGGTTTTGCTTCCTGGGACACTGGCACCAGTACTGGGGCAGGAGGGAGCTGTTCCATTGTGACGGGCTTCACTTGGCCAGTGCTGGGACTAGAGTCCTGGCGGATCATATAACTAGGGCTGTAGAGAGGGCTTTAAAATAACTAGTGCAGTGGAGGTTCCTAGAGAGCAAATAATAAAAATGACAACAGAGAATGTCATAGACTTAGGTAGCAGTGGGGAAATTAAAAATCAGAGCGTGTCAGGAAGGGGCAGAAGGTATGGAGTAAAAGGTAAATTAATAAAAAGGGCAAAAGCAGGAACTAAGTGTCACAAAACATATTTGAAAGTTCTCTATCTGAATGCACGTAGCATTCGTAACAAAATAGATGAGTTAATGGCACAAATAACTACATATGGGTATGATCTTGTGGCCATTACAGAAACATGGCTGCAGGGTGACAATGCATGGGAATTAAACAAAACAGATTACTTAACGATCAGGAAGGACAGGCAGGAAGGAAGGGGAGGTGGGGTGGCTATGTTAATAAAGGAAGGAATCACTGTAATACAGAGAAATGATATTGGGTCAAAAGATCAGGATAATGAAACAGTTTGGGAGGAGATTAGGAATAATAAGGGGAAAAAACACTCGTGGGCACAGTCTATAGGCCTCCAAACAGTTGCAACTCTGTTGGACGGAGTATCAATCAGGAAATAGTTGAGGCTTGTAATAAGGGAACATCTATAATTAAGGGGGATTTTAACTATCAAATTAATTGGACAAATCAAATTGGGCAGGGCTGCCTTGAGGATGAGTTCATTGAGTGTATTAGGGATGGGTTTCTTGAGCAGTATGTAACTGAACCGACCAGGGGGCAAGCAACCTTAGATCTGGTCCTGTGTAACGAGACAGGATTAATTAAAAATGTCCTAGTAAAGGATCCCCTTGAAATGAGTGTCGATAACATGGTGGAATTCCTCTTTCAATTAGAGGTTGAGAAGGTTGGATCTCAAACAAGCGTGCTGAGCTTGAATAATGGAGACTATGAAGGTATGAGAGCGGAATTGACTAGAGTGGATTGGGAAAATAGATTAAAGGGCAAGACGATACATTATCAGTAGTGTACATTTAAGGAGTTATATTACAACTTCCAAAAAATATATATTCCACTTAGAAGAAAAGGGTGTAAAAGAAAAGACAGCCATCCTTGGTTAAGTAAAGAAATTAAGGATAGTATTCGACTAAAAATAAGGGCGTATAAGGTAGCCAAATCTAGTGGGAGGATAGAGGATTGGAAAAAGTTTAAAAGACAGCAAACCATAACAAAAAGATTGATTAAGAAAGGGACGATAGATTATGAAAGTAAATTAGCAAAAAATATAAAAACAAATAGTAAGAGTTTGTGTAGTTATATAAAAAGAGAAATGGTGGCTAAAGTAAAACATGGCCCATTAGAGGATGAGACCGGGAAATTAATGGTGGGAAATATGGAGATGGCAAAAACACTGAATGAATATTTTGTATCAGTCTTTACAGTGGAAGACAGTAAGAATATCCCAACACTGGACAAACAGGGGGCTCTGGGGGGGAGGAGCTAAACCCGATCAAAATCACTAAGGAAGTGGTACTCGGTATAATAATGGGACTCAAGGCGGATAAATCACCTGGACCTGATGGCTTACATCCTAGAGTCTTGAGGGAAGTGGCGTTAGGGATTGTGGATGCATAAGTAATAATTTTCCAAAACTTCCTGGACTCAGCAAAGGTCCCGGCAGACTGGAAAACTGCCAATGTAACACCCTTATTTAAAAAGGGCAGTAGACAGAAGGCTGGAAACTATAGACCAGTTAGCCTAACAGCTGTGGTAGGTTGAATTTTGGAGTCCATTATAACGGAGACAGTAACAGGACATTTGGATAAACATAATTTAATAGGACAAAGTCAGCATGGTTTTATGAAGGGGAAGTCATGTTTGACAAATTTGCTGGAGTTCTTTGTGGAAGTAACATATAGGGTGGATATAGGTGAACCAGTGAACGTAGTGTATTTAGACTTCCAAAAGGCATTTGACAAGGTGCCACACAAAAGATTATTGCTTAAGATAAAAAATCACGGGATTGGGGATAACATTCTGGGTTGAATAGAGGATTGGCTATATAACAGAAGGCAGAGAGTTGGGATAAATGGTTCATTCTCAGACTGGCAATCAGTAACTAGTGGTGTTCTGCAGGGGTCAGTGCTGGGTCCCGAACTCTTTACAATCTATATTAACGATTTGGAGGAGGGGACCGAGTGTAACATATCAAAGTTTGCAGATGATACTAAGATGGGAGGGAAAGTAGTGAGTGAGGAGGACATAACAAACGTGCAAGGGGACATCGAAAGGCTAAGTAAGTGGGCAGATATTTGGCAGATGGAATACAATACTGGAAAGTGTGAGGTTATGCACTTTGGCAGGAAAAATCGTAGAGCAAGTTATTATCTTAATGGCAAGAAAATGGAAAGTACTGAAGTACAAAGGGATCTGGGGGTCCTGGTGCACGAAACTCAAAAGGTTAGTATACAGGTGCAGCAAGTGATTAAGAAGGCCAATGGAATGTTGGCTTTCATTGCTAGGGGGATAGAATATAAAAATAGGGAGGTATTGCTTCAGTTGTATAAGGAATTGGCGAGACCGCACCTGGAATACTGCATACAGTTTCGGTGTCCATACTTAAGAAAATACATATTTGCTCTCGAGTCAGTACAAAGAAGGTTCACTCGGTTGATCCCGGGGATGAGGGGATGGACATATGAGGAGAGGTTGAGTAGATTGGAACTGTAATCATTGGAGACCTGAAGAATGAGAGGCGATCTTATTGAAACATATAAGATTGTGAAGGGGTTGGATCGGTTGGATGCGGGGAGGATGTTCCCGATGATGAGCGAAACTAGAACTAGGGGGCATAGTCTTAGACTAAGGGGCTGCTCTTTCAAAACTGAGATGAGGAGGCACTACTTCACTCAGAGGGTGGTAGGTCCATGGAATATGCTGCCCCAAAAATCTGTAGAAGCTACATCATTGCATAAGTTTTAAACAGAAATAGACAGTATCCTAGAAATAAAGGGAATTAAGGGTTACGGGGAGCGGGCAGGAATTTGGACATGTGTCTAGGTTTGGATCGGACATGGCCCAGTGGTTAGCGGAGCGGGCCCTGGGCCGTGTAGCCTGATCCTGCTCCTATTTCATGTGTCTAATTCTGTTACATTCTGGAGATGGTTCTGTGATAGTAGATTGGCGGTTAGGATCAGATCAGTCATGATCTTATTGAATGGCGGAGCAGGCTCGAGGTGTCGATTGGCATACTCCTGCTCCTATTTCTTATGTTCTAATGTTCTTATGTTTAAAGTGGCGGTACACTGTCAGGGTAATGTAATGGGAGTGCTGTATTGTACCTGCCCTGAGAGTGTTCAATAAAAACATTGTGTATAAAGTGGTGGTACAGTGTCACAGTATTGCAGATTGAGGTCAGTATTGTACCTGCCCTGGGAGTGATCGATGCTGACATTCGGTATTAAGTTGGGGTACTCTGGCAGGGTAATGTAGAGGGAGCACTGTGTGGTAACCGCCTTGGGAACGCTCGCTGCTCACACTGCAACAAAAGCAACTTTTACTCAAATTGTGCTTTCAACGTAATAACTTGTCGAATGGCGCTTAAAAAGATTGATATAGAACAAAACTTGACACCGAGCCACTTAAGGAGTAGGTACATATGGGTCGATAATCAAACGCTTGGGTAAAGAGGCGAAGTTATAATGAGCGTCTTAACGGAGGAAAGAGAGGTGGAGAGGTACAGGAAGGGAATTTCAGAGTTTAGGGCCTTGGCCGCTGAAGGCACTGCAACCAATGGTGGAGCAATTAAAACCGGGGCTGCCCAAGGGGTCAGAATTAGAGTAGCGCAAAGATCTCTGAGGGATGTGGGGCTTGAGGATATTGCACAGATAAGGATTGTCGAGGCCAATAGAGTGATTTGAGATCACTGCAACAATACACACAAGCACAAACTCACATAGACACAATCTTTAGTAATAGCGATTAAGAGGGAGGTAGTTTCATCATTTGTAGAAATTTCTCTCTTATTTTGTGTGCTCCAAACCTAAGAGTGATTGCCTACCAATTTGTTTTCTTACCAGTTTCTCAAACGCAAAAATCTAAACACTTTGATGCAGAGGATGTCCACGATTGTGACGAGGACTCCCCTTTAGATCAGACAGAAGCTGTCGAAAAGAAGATGCTCGACAGAATGAAGAAAGCTGGGAAAGTAGAGAAGAAAGTGGAGACTTGCGATTCGCTAGTAAATGTCTGACGTTTACCTTCAATGCGTGCTCAGCCCCAAAAAGAATATCAAGCTTTAGAGCAGCAGCAGATAAGGGCTCCGTGAAGAGCAAGTGCTTGGTGTTTGGGGAGGTGCCAAAATAATCATGGGAAGCATTGTTCCCATGTCATTTTGAACAACTTGCGGTATCTGGTTCAATGTGACAATAACGGAGATCACCAGGAGATAAAACCCCGAATAGATAGAAATAATGACCGCCACTGATCTTTGTTCATTCATCCAGAAAGAGCTAACAATTCCTCCCCCAAGCCACAGCATCTACGTTTCTCCAATAATTCAAGGCTGTTTGCCTGCACGACCCTACTCATTCAATTCCAGTCCATTCCATTGAATTGATTAATTTCATGTAAAGTTCCTACAGCTATTGGTCCTAATTTGCCTTTCCATTGTTTCAATCTATTCTCCTGAAGAGTGAGGTGATTCATTTTGGTAGGAAAAACTTAGAAAGGCAATATAAACTATGAAGTACAATGTTAAATTTGATACCGGAGCAGAGAATAAACACCCACAATTTGAGAAGACTTTAAAAAAGGCATACGGAATCTTTGGCTTTATAAATCGAGGCATAGAGTACAAAAGCAAGGAAGATTTGCTGAACATCTATAAAACACTGGTTAGGTCACGAATGGAGTATTGTGGGCAATTCTGGGCACCACATTTCAGGAAGGATGTCCAGGCCTTGGAGTTGATGCAGAGGAGATTCACCGGGTGACACCAGGGATGCAAGATATCAGCTAAGTGGAGAAGCTGGGGTTGTTCACCTAAGAGCGGAGAAGGTTAAGAGGAGATTTGATTGAGGTGTTTAAAATCATGAAACGCTTTGATACAGTAAATAAGGAGAAACTTTTTCCATTGCAGAAGGGTCGGTAACCACAGAACACGGATTTTAGGTGACTGGCAATAGAACCACAGTGGAGATGAGGAGATTTATTTTACGGAGGAAGGATGGAAGGTGAAAATTAGTTGCAGAGGGGGAAGGAGGTACTCAGTAATTTAAACAAAGGAGTAACAGTAAATTGGAATATAATCATAGTATTTGGTTAGATTTAAGAGAATAATGTAGGAGTCTCTACACTCCTAGCAAAGATACTATAAACTCACTGGTAGTTAATAAACTGAGTTTAATGCACTGAAACTTTAACAAAACAAGAAAATACAAGAGAAGCTCTGAACAGGTCTGTTCACTATAGCATTGCACGAGGACTAACTGGAAACGCCCTTCCAACCTGACGTCAGCACGTCATCACGTTTCCCGCCGCTGTGAACGTCATGTGACCCACGCGATGACGTCATCGCGTCAGATCGCTATTTTTTCGATCTTGCTCTGTTTAAACAGAGCAAACATTTAAAGGCAATAAACATGATTAAAGGCAATTGTACAAGTTACTGTGAGAGTCTCCTAGTGGCTTTGCCACATACACCCCACGCAGAATTGTCTTTAACGAGAAGAGTCAATCGCTGAGGAGGTTGGACAAGCCTGTTTGACCGATTCCTAAATTCCCAGAAGTGCCAATCGCTATCGTGGCTCCAGAGGAAGTACGGGGACTGGCGTACTTGACTCGCAGCAGTCTATTCGACGGTCTGGTTATGAAACTGCATGCTGGTCGGCAGCAGCGGGCCTTCCGGCCAAAATGAGGATGGTAGTAACAGTAACCAATCGTCGGAGGTGCCGGGGCCGGAGCCAGGGCCAGGCTCCTCATGGCGGGGTGTTGCATGATGGCGCAGTTTGTTGCCAGACTGCATAAATTTTATCCGCTTCTTCAGCGAGCGTGACGCAGTCTCCAGTCTCCGTACTGGCGAGGGCTGCCTGGACTTGCTCGGGGATCTGAGTAAGGAACAGCTCGTGGCAGAGTAAGCACTGGGGTTCGGACCCCAGGAGCATCACCATGTGGCTCATATGTTCCGAGGTTTTGGAGTCACCTAACCCTGGTAGTGTCAATAAATGGCGAGCGCACTCCGCTTTGGTAAGACCGAATACCTGCAGTAGTCGTGTTTTAATGGCTACATACTTGTGAGCATTCGGGGGGCTCTCCAAAAGGCTGAGGATTCTCAATGCCGTCGAGCTATGTGGAGCAGTGACCACGTGCAGATATCTGGTCTGGTCCTGTACGTCATGGCGGAGTTCGAATTGTGCCTCGGCCTGCACAAATAAGGAGGCCGCCTGTTGTTCCCAGAATTGGGGGAGCTTCAAGGCCACTGAATTGGCCTCCATTACTGGCCCACGTTCCGTGTTCACCACGAAAAATGATTGCGAGGATTCGGGGTCACCAATGATGGAGTCTCTACACTCCTAGCAAAGAGACTATAAACTCACTGGTAGTTAACAAACTGCGTTTAATGCACTGGAACTTAATCAAAACATGAAAAAGCAAGTGAAGCTCTGAACAGCTCTGTACACTATAACTCTCCACGAGGACTAACTGGAAACGCCCTTCCACCCTGACGTCATGACGTCGTCACGTTTCCTGCCGTTGGGAACTTCACGTGACCCACGTGATGATGCCAACGCGTCAGATCGTGACTTTGTCGTTTTAGCTCTGTTTAAACAGAGCAAGCATTTAAAGGCAATAAACATGATTCAAGGCAATTGTACAAGTAACTGTGAGAGCCTGTTAGTGGCTTGGCCACAATAACTTAAAAATAACTAAATAGAGTACACTAACATAAAAAGGGATCTGAATTGCATTAAATACAAATCTGGTATACATAAATGATAAAGCGAAAAAAAAACATATTTATATACCACATACCCTGAATGCAGCGGAACAGGTAGATAAGGTGGTTAAAAAGGCATATGGGATACTTGCATTCATTTGCCGAGGCATGGAATATAAGAGCAGGGAGGTTATGATGGAGCTGTACAAAACGCTGGTGAGGCCACAGCTGGAGTAGTGTGTGCAGTTCTTGCCGCCTCACTATAGGAAGGATGTGATTGCTTTGGAGAGGGTGCAGAGAAGATTCACCAGGATGCTACCTGGGATGGAGCGCCTCAGCTATGATGAAAGGCTAAACAGGCTGGGGTTGTTTTCCTTGGAGCAAAGAAGGCTGAGGGGGGACCTGATTGAGGTGTACAAAATAATGAGGGGCATAGAAAGGGTAGATAAAGAGGAACTTTTACCCTTAGTAGGGGGGTCAATAACAAGGGGGCATAGATTCAGGGTAAGGGGCAGGAGATTTAGAGGGGACTTGAGGAGGAACTTTTTCACCCAGAGGGTGGTTGGAATCTGGAACTCACTGCCTGAAAGGGTGGTAGAGGCAGGAACCCTCACAACATTCAAGAAGCATTTGGATGAGCACTTGAAATGCCATTGCATGCAAGGCTACGGACCAAATGCTGGAAAATGGGATTAGACTGGACAGGGATTGATGGATGGCGCAGACACGATGGGCCAAAGGGCCTCTTTCTGTGCTGTGAAACTCTATGACTCTATGACATAAGCAGATCGGCTTTGAAATAAAATGATGGGAAAGCTCAGACCCGTTGCCTGCAATTCCTGTGCCATGTGGTAACTCCAGGACGCTTCAATCCTGGATAACCACGTGTGCAGGAAGTGCCTCCAACTGCTCGAACTGGAGCTCAGGGTTTCTGAATTTGAGTAGCGGCCGGAGTCACTGCCAGGCATGCAGGAGGCTTGAGAATTTCCTGGAACACACGTTGTAGGAGCTGGTCATCCCGCAGCTACAGAGAGTTCAGGAGGATAGTAAGTGGGTGGTGATCTGGCAGGGCAGGAAGAGGCACGCAGTGCAGGAATCCTCCAGGAGTCTGGCACTCTCAAATCGGTTTCCTTAGCTGAATACAAGTGAGCATGACAACACCTCGTGGACTGCAGACCAGAGCACATCCCCAACACAGTGGGTCAAAATAATTCAGAGGGGGCACAGCAAAGTGTAAAAATGCAGTGGTCATCGGAGATACAATAGTTATGGGAACAGACAAGGGTTGCAGCAACAGCTGATGTGCGTCCAACATGTTATGTTGCCTCAATGCTGCCAGGGTGAAGGACATCACTGAACAGCTGCAGATCATATTGAGTGGGGAAGGCAACACACAGAATTCATGTTCCATGTTGGAACCAATGAAGTAAGTAGTAAAATGGTTGAGGTCTTTCAGGAGCTGAGGAGGGTGTTAAGTAGCAGGCCCTCAACGTTATTAATCACTGGCTTACTCCGAGTACCTTGTGCTAGTCAAGGATGTCTCAGAGTGGCTGCAGAACATTTTGGAAGGGGAGGGTGAACAGTAAGTTGTCCTGGTGCATATAGGTACCAACGATATAGGTAAAAAGCGGGATGAGGCCCTCAAAGCTGAATATAGGGAGATGGAGGTAAGTTAAAAAAATAGGACCACAAACGTAGCAACCTCAGGATTGCTAGCAGTGCTACGTGCTAGCCAGAGTAGAAATAGAAGGATTTTTCAGGTGAATACGTGGCTAGAGGAAAGGTGCCAGGTGTCGGGATTCAAATTCCTGGGACATTGGAAGCGGTTCTGGAGGTGGTGGGACATGTTCAAACTGGACGGTTTGCACCTGGGCGGGACCAGGACCGATGTCCTAGGGGGAGTGTTTGCTAGTGCTCTGGGGAGGGGTTAATCTATAATGGCAGGGGGTTGGGAACCTGAGCAGGGGACAGAGCAAAGGTAAACAAGGATAAAGTGTAAGAAAGGAAGGAGAAAAACAAAAGTGGCAGTCAGAGAAATCAACGGCTTTAATCAAACATGGCCACAGTAAATAGTAATTCTAATAGATTTAATAGCGTTAAAAAACAAGCCTGAAGGCTTTGTGTCTTAATGCGAGGAGCATTTGTAATAAGGTGGATGAATTAGCTGCACAAATAGAGGTAAACGAATAGATTTGATTGGGATTACGGAAACATGGCTCCAGGGTGGCCACGGCTGGGAACTCAACATCCGGGGGTATTCAATATTCAGGAAAGATAGGCAAAAAGGAAAGGGAGGTGGGGTAGCATTACTGGTTAAAGAAGGGATTAACACAATTGTAAGGAAGGATATTAGCTCTGATGATGTGGAATCTCTATGGGTAGAACTGAGAAATACCATGGGGCACAAAACGTTAGTGGGAGTGGTATATAGACCTCCAAACAGTAATGTGGAGAAGTTGAAGATGGGAAGAGAATAGTCGGAGATGTTTAGAGATGTATGAGTTTAACTGGCATCTGACCATGTCGCCATTGACTGCAGCAATGAATGTCACTTATAACACGAATCTTGGCAACTCGCCAACAACATTCATATCCCAACGTATGTGGATAATGTTGTTTCTCTCTCTCGCTCTCTCTTGCTATACGTTTTGAGCCTTAGTTAACCAAAGCCAGACATTCAAGTATTGCAGAGAGTCTTGTTTTTGCATTTGCAGGGTTGTTGATGCGTGGTTTTCACAAACATATTTTCTTTTGGAGGAATGCAGCTGGGCACAGAGTGAACAACTTGTGACTTTGGTGAGTGTGGCACTGAATCTGAAGGGATAATCTCCGCTTGATAAAATCTAGTGATAAAATGTAGCCACGCAATTGGTAGAAGTGTCAGTAGGAGAGCATTTTGGTGACAGTGACCATCATTCGGTGAGATTTAAGGCAATCATGGAAAGGGACAAAGATGGACTGGAAATAAAGGTTCTAAATTTGGGGAAGGCCGATTTTAATATGATAATGGAGGATCTGGCCAAAGTGGACTGTGATCAGCTACTTGTCAGAAAAGCCACAGCAGAGGATTGGGACTCTTTCAGAAAGGAAATAGAGAGAGTACAATGCCAACATGATACTGTAAAGGTCAAGTGTGAGACCAACAAGCCCAGAGAAACCTGCGTGTCAAGGGATATATAAGAATGGATTCAGAAAAAAGGGAGGCTTTTGGCAGATACAAAGAACTAAAAAGAGTGCAAGCCCTAGAGGAGTGTAGAAAGTGCAGGTGGTTGCTTAGAAAATAAATTAGGGGAGCGAAGAGGGGCATAAAAAACATTGGCGGGCAAAATAAAGGAACATTCCAAGGCATTTTATAAGTATATTAAGGGCACGAGGATAAGCAGGGAAGCAGTAGAACCCATTAGGGACCAATGTGGCAATCTGTGTGTAGAGCCGGAAGATGCAGGTGAGGTTTAAAATGAATATTCTTCATCTGTGTTCACTATGGATAAGGATGATGTAGGCATAGAAATCAGGCAGAGCGATTGTGATATACTTGAACAAATTAATAGTGAGAGGGAGGAGGTACTAGTGGTTTTAGTGTGGTAAAAGTGGATACATCCCCAGGCACAGACGGGATGGATCCCAGACTGCTATGTGAGGCTAGTGAGGAGGTGGTAGGGGCTCTGACACAAATTTTCAGATCCGCTCTGGCCACAGGGGAGGTGCCAGAGGACTGGAGGACAGATAATGTTGTACCATTGTTCTAGAAGGGTACTAGGTATAAACCAGGGAATTACAGGCCAGTGAGCCTAACATCAATGGTAGGGAAATAATTGGAAAAACTTCTGAGGAACAGAATTAGTCTCCACTTGGAGAGGCAGGGATTAATTATTGATAGTTAGCATGGCTTTGTCAGTGGGAGATCATGTTTGACCAATTTGACTGCATTTTTCTTGGGGGTGACTAGGTGTGTGGATGAGGATAGTGACGTTGATATGATCTACATGGACTTCAGTAAGGCTTTTGACAAATTCCCGCATGGGAGACTGGTCAAGAAGATAAGAGCCCTTGGGATCCAGGGCAATTTGACACATTGGATCCAAAATTGGCTTAGTGGCAGGAGGCAGAGTTTGCGAATCGAAGGTTTTTTTTGTGACTGGAGGAATGTGTCCAGTGGTGTACCGCTGGCATCGGTGCTGGGTCCTTTGCCTTTTGTAGTGTACATTATTGATTTAGATTTGAATGTATGAGGTATTATCAGTAAGTTCGCAGATGGCATGTAAATTGTTGGAGTGGGAAATAGGGAAGAGGGAAGCCTTCGGCTGCAGGACGATATAGATGGGTTGGTCAGATGGGCAGAACAGTGCCAAATGGAATTTAACTCTGCAAAGTGTGAGGTGATGCATTTTGTAAGGAATAACAAGGCAATTGAATGCACAATGAAGTGTAGGAAACTAGGAAGGACAGAGGGTCAGAGGGACCTTGGTGTGCTTGTGCATATATGCCTGAAGGCAGCAGGGCTGGTAGATAAGGTGGTTAAAACGCATACTTGATACTTGCCTTCGTTAGCCGAGGCATACAAATTAAGAGCAGGAGGGTTAAATGGAGCTGTACACAACGCTATTTAGCCACAGCTGGAATACTGTGTGCAGTTCTGGTCGCCAAAATATAGGAGGGATTTGATTGCATTGGAAGGGGTGCAGAGGAGATTCACCAGGATGTTACGTGGGCTTGAGTGCTTCAACTATGAAGAGACACTGGACAGTCTTTGGTTGTTTACTTTCGAGCAGAGAAGGCTGAGGGGGGACTTGATTGAGGTGTACAAAACTATGAGCGGCATAGATAGGGTAGATAGAAAGGAACTTTTCTCCTTAGTAGAGAGGTCAATAACCAGGGAACATAGAATCAAGGTAAGGGGCAGAAGGTTTAGCGGGGATTTGAGGAAAAACGTTTTCCCCCAGAGGCTGATTGGAATCTGGAACTCACTGCCTGAAAGGGTGGTAGAGACAGGAACCTTCAGCATTCAAGAAGCGTGTAGATGAATACTTGAAACGCCATAGCATACAAGGCTACGGAACAAGTGCTGGAAAATGCGATTATGATAGACAGGACTTGATGGCCAGTGTGGACACGATGGGCCGAAGGGCTTCTTTCTGTGCTGTATAACTCTATGGCTCTATGATTCTAGCCTTGTTTGCTTTCAATTAGCATTTATCTTAAATGTACTCTTTTCAGTTTTAAGTTTCTTCCAGGCTTGGGCAGAACTAAGCAAGCTGTGTACTGGAGTTAGTTAATTACCTCGTCTAATCTGTTTCTGTAACTGCCAGACAGCGGAGTGATATATCTCAGCAGTATAAACAAGGGAGGTTGCAGTACAGCTTGGCGCAGAGTGAATAAATTGTGCGTTTGGTAAGTGTGGAGTTCGATGACGTGGTGGAAGTAGCTGCAGGCTTTTCCTAAATTCTCCCGCAGAGCAGTGCCGGCCCTGAGCGGGAGCAGACCGAGGCCCGAGAGCGGGGATAAAAGCAGCAGCAGACCTGCATCAATAAGAGAAATCTGCATTGTGACATTACAGGTAAGGCAGGGAAGTGATTGGTAGTGACTGTGGGCGAAGTATCAAGTTCAGATATAACACATAACTAAATTAAAAAAACTAAACTTAATTTCATTAATTTAATAAACTAAACGAGGTAAATGCTTTCATTAACACTAAACTAATGAAATACATTAATTAATTAATGGGAGAACAGGAGATGTGTTGCTGCTGCAATACGTGGGAGCTTCTGGACATTTTTGTCCAGGGTGACTACATTTGCGGTCAGTATCTGTGACTCGCGGAACTTCGGCTCTGAGCTCAGGAGCTGGAGTGCGTGCTGCAGACATTGTGAGACTTCAGGGAGGGAGAAAGTTACCTGGACCTATTGACCAGGAGACAGCCACAAACCTTAGATTAAATTCTTTACAATTGACACGTGGTCAGGGGCAGCAGGGTGCAACTGCGAACGAGGCAGGTACGGGGATCCAGGAGGTAGTATTGGAGGAGCCTATGTCCCAGCAATTTTCCAATAGATTTGCGGTTCTTGCAACCGTTGTGGACCAGTGCGGGGAGTGTGGGGAGGAGCAGCAAAATGACCACGGCACCGTGGTACAGGAAGCCGTTCCAGTGGGGGGAGTAAAATGAAGGAGGTTGTCGTAGGTTACAGTATAGTTAGTGGGATTGACACTGTTCTCTGGAGCCAGGAGCGTGAGTCCCGAAGGCTATGTTGCCTACCCGGTGCCAGGGTAAAGGACACTTCCACCGGGCTAGAGAGAACTTGGACTGAGAGGGGGAGGATCCATTTGTAGAGGTCCACGTAGGTACCAACTACATAGGTAGGACTGAGAAAGAGCTTCTGCTGGGAGAGTTTGAGCAGCTTGGGAATTTATTAAATACAGAACCACAAAGTTAATAATCCCTGGATTATGACATGAGGCACGAGAAAATTGGCATTGGGTCAATAGGATCAGGGAGATGAATGCGTGGCTCAAAGACTGGCGTTGGAGAAGTGGGTTTCCAATCGTGGAGCACTGACACCAGTACTGGGGAAAGGGAGAGCTGTTTCATTGGGATGAACTACATCTGAAACATGCTGGGTCCAGAGTTCCAGCGAATCGAATAGCTAGGGAGGTAGATAGGGGTTTAAACTAAATGAGGGGGTTCGGGTCCCGGTGGAGAGAAATCTAGAATGCTAAAGAGAAAAGACAAGGAAGCAGTGCAGGAAAGTGATTGGGTTAAGCATAACCAGATTGTGTCAGGAAGGGACAGAGCGTACAAACAAAGGAGGGCATTAACAAATATTGTCCGGATAACAAAAAATGTTAATAAGACACAGAGGGCCAATGTATAAGGAAACGTTAAGATGTCTAAAAATGTTAAAAAAAGAAAAATCTAAAGGCACTGTATCTGAATGCACGGAGCATTCGTCACAAGGCAGACAAATTAATAGTGCAAATAGATGTAAACGGATATGACATCATTGTGATTATGGAGACTGGCTGCAGGGTGACCAAAGTTGGGAGCTGAATATACAAAGATATTCGACATTTAGGAAGGACAGGCAAAAAGTAGAAGGAAGTGGGGTGGCATTGTTAGTAAAGGATGAAATCAGAGCACTATTGAGAAAGGATATTGGCTTAGAAAAATCAAGATGTAGAATCACATGGGTGCAGCTACGAAGCACCAAGGAGCAGAGAACATTGGTGGTGTAGTGTATGTACCTTTAAGAGAGAACTACATTTACAGCTCCTGTATACTGTAGTACTGGCAGTGACCACACCTGTATATAAGCCTTGAGCATGCCTCTGTACTTTCAGTCATTAGACTACCCTCCTCCAGTAAACACCTGTTGATTGTTAAGTTTCAGCCTCCGTGTAGGTATTGGAAAACATCATACTTTAAGAATCACTGAATGAACAGTGGCGATGAGGTCGATTCGAATCTATCTTCAACTCTGCATTGCCCTTCAAGGATTCGCTCCGGGAGGGCGGTGGAAGAAAGTCAAGGCCAGAAGCACGGGAGTCGCCCACGAGCAACAGCCCAGTCATCCGGCAAAGAGTGAACATCGCAGGGGAGGCTGTTGAGAGCAGGGCTTGGTTCCCCAGCCACGACGATCCAGCAACAGACTGGCAACAGGCACAGTGCAGACCCTTCCCGGACAGCGGCGGACGGCAGAGAAAAAGCCGAGCAGCGTCGATGGTGTAAGAGAGAGGATGAAGCGCACAGGGCACAGCCGGGGGTTGAAAACCGAGCGGCGTCGAGGATAAAACAAAACAGAGTGAGAGGGTAAAGCAGCAGCCGGGTTCAGGACCGAGCGGCGGCAACGGGAAAGACGTACAGGAGAATGCGCAGAGCACAGCCAGGGCTCAAGGCTGAACAGCGTCCACGGGGAGAAGAAGGGAGAGCGCGGGAGATGCCATTGAGCCGCGGAGAAGAAGGGAGAGCGCGGGAGACGCCATTTTAGAAGCCGCAGCGGAGAAGGAGGGCAAGTGTGGGAAGAAAGGAAAGTGCGGGAGATGCAATTTTTTGGCAGCGGAGAAGAAGGGAGAGCACGGGAGACGCCATTTTAGACAGTTAAATCACACTCAGGGATGCCGAAGAGTTGCAGTATCACTGCATTCGACAATGAAGTCGAAGAATGAGCGACATATGTGGAACGCATTGAGGTGTACTACAGGGTGAATGAAGTGCCAGATGCTAAGAAAGCACTGGTTTTGTTAAATTCCATGGGTGCAAAAACTTATGGCTTACTGCGAAACATAATAACCCCAGAGAACCCAGTGGATAAGAATTTCGAAAACATAGTGGAAATCCTACAGGACCACTTAAACGCCACACCGCTGCTAATAGCAGAAAAATTTAAGTTTCACAAAAGGAACCAGCATAAAGACGAAAGTAATGCTGAGTACTTAATGAACTGCGCAAGCTAATGAAACACTGCCAGTTTGGAGTGGGACTAGTTGATACGTTAAGGGACAAGTTTGTGTGTGGGCTTCAAAGTGAAGGAACACAGAAACGGCTTCTATCAGAAAAGGATCTTACGCTGGACAAGGCTTTCAGCATGGCAGTATCACACGAAGCAGCTGGATGGGGCGCTGCAGAGATACAATGGAGACCGCAAGAATATGGCACCAATGAAATGTCATATGGGGCAGGGAAGTGTTATCGCTGCAGCAGAACAACACACGGCCAGAAGGATTGTTGGTACAAGGACCAAGTGTACAGACAGTGTGGAAAAGCAGGACACATAGCAAGAGTCTGCAGGTCAGGGAAGAAAACCAGCAGCAAGAAATCTCCAGAGGAGAAGTACAAAAAGGTACATAAGGTGATGGACAGTAGTTCAGACGAACAGAAAACTGATACAGACTCCGGAAGCAAGGAGCTGGGTTGTCTGAAACTACATAAGGTAACCAAAATGGAGGATCACCAGACTATCTGGGTCACACTCACGATAGACGGAGTCCAAGTGAAAATGGAATTGGACACAGGATCAGCCATAACAGTTATAAACCAAAGGGACTACAAGCAGCTATTTTCACATATACCCTTGAAAGCTACAGAGATTGTCTTGAAGACGTACATCGGGCAAAAATTCTACCCTAAAGGTAAAATAAGGGTGTAAGTGAAATACAAAGGCCAGGAAATACCTAAAATGGACGTATATGTATTGCCAGATGGAGGACCACCACTACTAGGTAGTGAATGGATCCGGAAGATACAATTAGATTGGCATTCCATACAGGCACTGATGGTTGAGGCCAAAAAGGATGACGACATCACAACTGGACGACAGTCGAAAATGCTAACTGATGCACAAGAAGTGTTCCAGGAGGGACTCGGAACAATAAAAGGCATAACAGCTATGATTGAAATAGAGGAAAATGCATGCCCAAAGGTTTTAAAGGCCTGACCCGTGCCTTATGCGAACCGGCCTGCCGTTGAAGCAGAGCTGGAAGGGTTGGAACGTTCAGGAGTACTATCCAAAGTAGACTGGAGCGAGTGGGCTACACCCATCGTTCCTGTAATGAAAAGGTCGTTGAGCAATACGCTTGGGGAACCAAAGAAGCTCCGCATCTGTGGGGATTTCAAGGTGACAGTTAACCCAGTCCTTCACACGGTACAATAGCCGCTTCCACGGATTGAGGATATTTTCACCTCTCTATCTGGAGGTAGACGCTTCACCAAAATTGATCTGGCCCAGGCGTACTTGCAAATGGAGGTAGAAGAAGCCTCGAAATAATACCTCACGATCAACACTCATAAAGGTCTCTACCAATAGAACCGGCTGGTGTTCGGGGTAGCATTGGCTCTGGCTATTTGGCAAAGGGCAATGGATCAAGCCCTGCAAGGGATTCCAGGGACCCAGTGTTATTTGGACGACATCCTGGTCACGGGCGAAAATGACAGTGATCACCTCACCAACCTGGAGAAGGTGCTCACTAGATTAAAGGAATATGGGCTACGAGCTAATCGCCACAAGTGCGAGTTTTTCCAGAAGCAGATCTCGTATTGTGGCCACGTTATTGATGAAGAGGGGTTACATAAGTCCCCAGAAAAGATTGAGGCAGTATTCAAGGCTCCAGCACCGGAAAATGTGTCACAACTGAGGTCGTTCCTCGGGCTCATAAACTACTACCATAAGTTCTTACCAAATTTGTCTGCAGTATTACACCCACTGAACACCCTACTGCAAACGGGGGTACCAGGGAAGTGGAATGACGCATGTAAACGAGATTTCCAGAAGTGCAAAGAAATGATCACATCAAAAGAGGTGTTGGCCCATTTCAACCCAGCACTACCAATTCGTTTGGCATGTGACGCTTCACCCTATGGTATTGGAGCGGTGCTATCACACAAATTCCCAGATGGGTTGGAGAGGCCAGTAGCCTTTGCGTCTCGGTCACTAACCTCAGCCGAGCGCAACTATGCCCAGATTGACAGGGAGGCCCTCAGCCTAGTATGGGGAGTAAAAAAGTTCAACCACTATCTGCATGGGCAGAAGTTCACCTTGCTGACTGAACACCAACCACTTGTCTCCATCTTCAATCCAAAGAAGGGCGTTCCGGTGATGACTGCACAACGGTTACAAAGATGGTCCCTTTTTCTAGGGGCAAACCAGTATGAAATTGAATATAAAGGCACGAAGCAGCATGGAAACGCTGATGGGCTATCACGCCTGCCACTGCCTACTGTGGAGGAAGCACCAGCGGTGGATCTTATCGAGATATTTTATTCATCAACAGTTGAACGATTGCCAGTAACTAACGTGGATATAGAGAAGGAGACTCGCAATGATCCGACACTGTCTCGGCTATATGATTTGACGGTGAGGGGATGGCCAAAACATGGCGACACACTGTTGCCAGCATTCTCATCCAGAGGAGAACAGCTGTCAGTATGCCAGCCGACAATGATGTGTGGAACCCGAGTGGTAATTCCACCCAAGTTAAGGGAGAGATTGCTCAATGAGCTTCACGAAGGTCATCTGGGAGGGGTGAAAATGAAAAGCGTTGCTAGGGCTTATTTGTTGTGGCCGGGGATCGATCAACAAATCAAGGACCTAACCAAGAGCTGCTCAGGATGCCAGAAGGTCCAAAATGCACCACCACATGCCCCTCTACACCCATGGGAGTGGCCCTCCTCGCCATGGCTACGGGTGCATATTGATTTTGCTGGTCTATTCATGTACTCAATGTTCTTAATAGCAGTGGTTGCTGACTCGAAATGGCCTGAGGTGTTAAAAATGTCCTCAAACAAAACAGATAAAACGATTGCAGTCCTACGGACCATATTTGCCAGGAACGGCTTGCCAGAGCAGATTTCTCTGATATTGGACCACAGTTTGTGTCCAAAGGTTTTCGGAAATTTACGAGAAGTAATGGGGTAAGGCATTACACATCCGCCCCATATAATCCAGCCACAAATGGATTGGCTGAGAGGTTCGTACAAACCTTTAAAAATGCGGTAAAGGCCATGTGCGATGATGAAATTCCACTGCAGCATAAGGTGGACAATTTCCTGTTAGCCTACAGAAATGCGACACATGCCATTACCAATACAGACCCCGGCCAAGATGTTCTTTAACCGAAGGTTGAGAACTCGTCTGGATTTGTTCAGACCAAATGTGTGAAGAAGAGTTGAGGATAAACAATTCCGGCACATCAATGAGAAGCTGACAAGGAGCTTCAATGTAGGACAACCAGTCTTGGCCCGTGACTACTGAACAGAGAAATGGCAACCTGGAGCGATTTGCACAAGGCAGGGGCCATTAATGTACACATAGGATGTCGGGGAGAATATTGTGAGATGCCACGTCGACCAGATCTTAGCGTCACAGGAATCAGTCAAACCCATATCTCGCGTCCCTGGGGATGAACCCGACATACCGGTTGCATCTACCTCAGAATCAGTAGCAGTGGAAACTGATGAAATAACCGACGAAAAGGGGCCAGAATCGCCACCGCACCAAGAACAAGAACCTCAGGAAAGGCGCTATCCAGTAAGGATCAGGAAGCTGCCACAAAGACTGAATCTGTAAATGGACTATTTCAGTTTAATGTGCATGTTAAAGTGTTACTTGTTATTTGAACATTATGGGTACCGCTAATCTAAAAGGGGAGGAATTGTAGTGTATGTACCTTTAAGAGAGAACTACTTTTACAGCTCCTGTATACTGTAGCACCGGCAGTGACCAAACCTGTATATAAGCCTTGAGCATGCCTCTCTACTGTCAGTCTTTAGACTGCCTTCCTCCAGTAAACACATGTTGATTGTTAAGTTACAGCCTCCGTGTAGTTATTGGAAAACATCATACTTTAAGAATCACGGATTCAACAGGTGGGAGTTGTATATAGGCCTTCAAGCAGTAGTGTTAATGTAGGGACAGAATCAAGCAGGTAATTAGAGATGTATGTAATAAGGCTACTGCAGAAAAATAGAGTATGAGAGTAAATTTGCAAGGAACATTACAGTGGACTGTAAAAACTTCGACAAGTATGTAAAAAGAAAAGGATTACTGAAGACAAAATAGGTCCCTTACAGTCAGAAATGGGAGAATGTATAAGGGGAACAATGTAATGGCAGAGCAATTAAACAATTATTTTGCTTTTATTTATATATAGACTGGCAAAAGCAAATTAGCAATAATACTGTGGAGGATGAATTCCTGGAGTGTGCACGAGATGAATTTTGAGACCATTACGTTGAGGAGCCAACAAGGGAACAGGCTATCCTAGATTGGGTATTGTGAAAGGAGAAGGGGTTAATTAAAAATCTTGTTGTGCGGGTCCCTTTAGGGAAGAGTTACCATAACATGATAGAATTCAGCATTAAGATGGAAAGTGAAGTAGCCCAATCCGAAACTAGTGCCCTAAATCTAAACAAAGGGAACTACTCAGGTATAAGGAGGGATTGGGTAGCTTCATTAAAAGGCATAACAGTGGATAAGCAATGGCGAGCATTTATGCAATGAATGTATGAATTGCAGCAGTTGTACATTCCTTTCTGGTGCAAAACACAAAAGGAATTTCGGCCCAACCACGGCTAACAAAATAAGTTAAGGATACTATTAGATCCAAAGAGGAGTCATATAAATTTTCCAGGAAAAGTAGCAAGCCTGAAGATCGGGAGCAGTTTAGATGTCAGCAAAAAGGGACCAAGAGATTGAGGAAGTGGGGAATAATAGAGTATCAGAGTAAATTTGCAAGGAACATACCAGCGGACTGTAAAAAGAATAAGATTAGTGTAAGACAAAAGTAGGTCCCTTATAGTCAGAAACAGGAAATTGTATAAGGGGAACAATGAAATGGCAGCGCAACTAAATAAATATTTTGTTTCCGTCTTCACGGTGGAGGACATAACAACATAAGAACATAGGAAATAGGAGCAGGAGTAGGACATTCGGCCATTCGAGCCTGCTCCGCCATTCAATGAGATCATGTCTGATCTTCTTCCTCAACTTCATTCAACGGCCCTATCGCCACATTCCTTGATACCGTTACTAGTCAGAAATCTATCGACTTCTGTTTTGAATATACCAAATGACTGAGCCTCCACATTCCTCTGGGGTAGAAAATTACAAAGATTCATCATATTCTGTGACAAGAAATGTCTTGTCATCTCAGTCCTGAATGGCCAACCCTCTATACTGAGGCTGCAGACCCTGGTTCTAGATTCCCCAGACAAGGCAAACATTCAACCAGCATCCACCCTATCAAGCCTTGTAATGATTTTGTTCAATGAGATCCCCTCTCGTTCTTCTGAATTAAAGAGAATACAGGCCTAGCTTACTCAATCTCTTCTCATACGGCAGCCCCACCATCCCAGGAATCGATCTCGTGAACATTCGTTGCAATCTATGGCAAGTTTATCCTTCCTTACGACAGGACAACAATCATTTCCCAGAAATGGTAAGGAGCCAAGGGTCCAGTGAGAAGGAGGAATTAAAGGACATTTGTATTTGTAAAAAAATAGTGCTGGAAAAAGCAACGGGACTGAAAGCTGATTATTCGCCACGGCCTGATAATCTGCATCCCAGAGTACTAAAAGACGTAGCCATGAAAATAGTGGATGCATTGGTAGTCATCTTCCAAAATTCTAAAAATATTGGTACAGATCCTGCAAATTGGAGGGTGGCAAACATAACCTCACTATTTAAAAAAGCAGATAGAGAGAAAACAGTGAACTACAGACTGGTTAGCCTAACATCAATAGTAGGGAAAATGCTAAAGTGTATTATAAAGGATGTGATAACAGGACACTTAGAAAATATCAACGGGATTAGACAAAGTCAACATAGATTTATGAAAGGGAAATCGTGTTTGACAAACAACTGGAGATTTTTGATGATGCAACTGGTAGAATAGATAAGGCAGAACCCGTGGATGTGGTGTATTTGGAGTTTCAGAAGGCCTTTGATAAAGTCCCACATAAGAGGTTAGTGAGCAAAATTAAAGCCATTAAAATGGGATTGGGGGTTATATACTGGCATGGATTGAAAATTTGTTAGCAGACAGGAAACAGAGAGTAGGAATAAATGGGACTTTTTTGGGGTGGCAGACGATGACTGGTGGTGTACCCAAGGAATCAGTGCTTGGGCGCCAGCTATTCACAATATATATCAATGATTTGGATGAGGGATCCAAATGTAATATTTCCAAGTTTGCTGACGACACGAAATTAGGTGGGATTGTTAGTTGTAAAGAGGATGCAACGAGGCTTCAAGGCGATTCAGACAAGTTGACTTACTGGGCCAATACATGGCAGATGCAGTATAACGTGGATAAATGTGAAGTTCTCCACTTCAATAGGAAAAGCAGAAAGCCAGAGTATTATTTAAATGCTGATAGATTGGGAAATGTTAATTCACAAAGGGACCTGGGTGTCCTTGTACACCAGTCACTGAAAGCAAACATGCAGGTGCAGCAAGGAGTTTGGAAGACAAATGGTATGTTGGCCTTCATTCAAGAGGATTTGAGTACAGGAGCAGGGATGTCTTACTACTGTTGTACAGGGCCTTGGTGAGACCACACCTGGAGTACTGTGCGCAGTTTTGGTCACGTTACCTGAGAAAGGATATACTTCCCATAGAGGGAGTGCAGCGAAAGTTCACCAGACTGACTCCTGGGACAGCAGGATTGTCGTCGGATGAAAGTTTGGGTCGTCTTGGCAAGTATTCACTGGAGATTAGAAGAATGAGACGGGCTCTCATTAAAACACATACAATTCTGACAGAGCTACACAGACAGGATGCATGGAGGATGTTTCCCTGGCTGGGGGGTCTAGAACGTGGGGTCAGAGTATCAGGATACGGGGTATGGGGGGAGAGCGTGGGGTGTGGTATTGAGATAGAGGATCAGCCATGATCATATTGAAAGGCCGAGCAAGTTCGAAGGGCCGAATGGCCTAATCCTGCCCCTATTTTTTCTATGTTTATTTTCTTTTGTAATACCAGCACATCATGATTCTAGCTCAGCAGTCTCTTGCCTCAAAGTTTAGATCATTTTCAGTATCAGTCAAGTTTCCTATGAAACGTATATGCTTACTATAGGGAGAGAGAGAGACAGAGATAGATGAGATTTAGATGGAGATAGAAAGAGGAGAGGTTATTAGATACAGAGAGGGAGAGAGAGAGTGACAGTGATAGAGGAGAGATAGCAGGAAATAGGGAGAGAAGAGATTATTAGATATAGATAGGGATTGAGAGAGGTTGACAGAAATGGAGGAGAGATAGATGGAGATAGAGAGAGAATGGTTTACTAGAATGGAGAGGGAGTCGGTGACAGAGAGAGAGGAGAGTTAGATTGAGATAGAGAGAGGAGCGATTATTTGATATAGATAGGTAGAGGGAGAGGGTGACAGAGATAGAGGAGAGATAGATAGAGACAGAGAGAGGAGAGATTTTATTTATTCGTTTATGGGATGTGGGATTCGCTGGCAAGGCCAGCATGTATTGTCCATCCCTAATTGCCCTTGAGAAGGTGGTGCTGAGTTGCCTTCTTGATCTGCTGCGTTCAGTTGGTGAAGGTACTCCCTAGTCCGAATAGGGACAGATTTCCAGGATTTTGACACAACGGCGTTGAAGTATCGGCGATATATTTCCAAATCAGGATAGTGTGTGACTGAGAGTGTGTTTCTCGATATAGATAGGGAGAGTAGGGTGACAGAGATAAAGGAGAGAGAGCTGGAGATAGAAAGAGGAGAGTTTATAAGATATTGAATGGCAGAGAGTGTGACAGAGATTGAGCAGAGTTAGATGGAGATAGAGGAGAAATTATTAATTATAGATGTGGAGTGGTGACAGAGATGGTGGAGAGATGGATGGAGGTAAGGAAATCTAAGATTATTAGATATAGATAGGTAGAGAGAGAGGATGACAGTGATAGAGGAGAGAAAGTTGGTGGTAGAGCAGGAAGCAAATATGAAATATATTTACCGGAATGAGCCGGTGTCAAAGATAGATTAGAGACAGATGGTAAAGAGAGAAGAGAGATTTACATGTAGAAAGGGAGAGACAGAGGGTGACAGAGATAGAGGAGAAATAGATGGAGATAGGAAGAGGATAGATTATTATATATTGATAGGGAGAGAGAGCGGGTGACAGAGAATGAGGCGAGATAGTTGGAGATGGATGTATGAGAAATTATTAGTTATAGATGGAGAGAGAGAGTGTAACACAGATATTGGAGAGATGGATTGAGGTAGAGCAACGTAAGATTATTAGATAAAGATTGGTAGGGAGAGAGGGTGACAGAGATAGAGGAGAGTTAGAAGGAGAAAGAGAGAGGAGAAAAATTAGATATAGATAGGGAGAGAGAGAGAAAGAGACACAGATAGAGGATCTACCAGAAACGCTGTTTACGGAGGTCATGGACCATCATCAAGACCCTACCCAACCCAGCAACAGTCTGTTCGCCCCCCTGCCATCTGGGAGACGCTACAGATGCATTCACACCCGAACGACCAGATTTAGGAACAGCTTCTTTCCCAGGGCTGTCATCTTACTGAACTCCACAAATAAACTCTAAAGCCTGCACATCTGCCAATGCATTTTATTATGGTTAATTTAATGTATTACAAGCCAAATGAATGTTGAATGTTTAAGTGTCTTAATCTAAATGTACACTCTCGGGAGCTGCAAGCCTACATTTCGTTGTACTGCACTTGTGCACTAACAATGACAATAAAGTTGATTATTATTATTATTATTATTATTATAGATAGAGAGTGGGGCGATTAATAGATATTGATAGAGCGAGAGAGAGGGTTACAGAGGTGGAGGAGAGATAGTTGGAGATAGAGAGAGGAGAGATTATTAGATGTAGTTTGGGAGAGAGCGGGTGACAGAGATAGATAGATGGTGATAGAGTGTGGAGATATTATTAGATATAAATAGGGAGAATGCGGTGGTGTCAAAGATGGAGCCGAGAATGATGGTGGTGGAGAGAGCAGCGATTATTAATTATAGATAAGGGAGTGTGAAGGTGACAGAGATAGAGGAGAGATAGATGGAGATAGAGAGAGCCAGGATCTTTAGATAAGGATAAGGAGAGTAGGAGAGAGAGACAGAGATAGAGGAGAGATAGCTGGAGATAGAGAGAAGAGATTATTATATGTAGATAGTGAGAAAGAGGGTGACAGAGATAAATGAGAGATAGATGGAGATAGAGAGAGCCAGGATCTTTATATAAGGATAGGGAGAGTCGGAGAGAGAGACAGAGATAGAGGAGAGATAGATGGAGATAGAGAGAATGGAGATTGTTAGATATAGCAAGGAGAGAGAGAGTGTGAAAAAGGTTAATGCGTGATAGAGATAGTGGTGAGTTTAGTTGAGATAAATTGAAGATTATTAGATATAGATACGGAGAAAAAAGGTGTGACAGAGATAGAGGTGTGGAGGTATGTAAAGGAGAGATTATTAGACATAGATACAGAGAGAGAGGTGCGACAAAGATCGTTGGGTTATAGAGATAGAGTGAGGTGAGATTATTAGATATAGATAGGGAGAGGGTGCCTGATAGAGATACAGGAGAGATAGATGGAGATAGAGAGAGGAGAGCTTATTAGATATAGATTGATGGAGAGAGAGCGTGATCGAGAGATAGATGGGGATAGAGAGAGGAAAGCTTATTAGAAATAGCTAGGGAGCGAGAGAGTGTGACCGAGAGAGGAGATTGAGATGGCGAGAGAGAGAGGAGATATTATTAGATATAGATAGGGAGAGACAGATGGTGACAGAGATAGAGTAAATATAGATGGAAATAGAGAGAGGAGAGATTATTAGATATAAATATGGAGAGAGAGAGGTTGACAGAGAGAGGAGAGAAAAATTAAGATAGATAGAGGATAGATTATTAGATAAAGATAGGGCGAGACAGATGGTGACAGACATAGAGGAAATATAGATGGAGATAGGGAGAGGACAGTTTATTAGATATAGATAGGGAGAGACAGATGGTGACAGAGATAGAGGAGAGATAGATGGAGCTAGAGAGAGGATAGATTATTAGATATAGATAGGGAGAGACAGATGGTGACAGAGATAGAGGAAATATAGATGGAGATAGAGAGAGGACAGTTTATTAGATATAGATAGGGGGAGACAGATGGTGACAGAGATAGAGGAGAGATAGATGGAGATAGAGAGAGGATAGATTATTAGATATAGATAGGGAGAGACAGATGGTGACAGAGATAGAGGAGAGATAGATGGAGATAGAGAGAGGATAGATTATTAGATATAGATAGGGAGAGACAGATGGTGACAGAGATAGAGGAGAGATAGATGGAGATAGAGAGAGGATAGATTATTAGATATAGATAGGGAGAGACAGATGGTGACAGAGATAGAGGAAATATAGTTGGAGATAGAGAGAGGAGCCATTAGATATAGATAGGGAGAGACAGATGGTGACAGAGATAGAGGAAATATAGTTGGAGATAGAGAGAGGAGCCATTTGATAAAGATAGGGAGAAAGTGGGTTTGACAGAGACAGACCAGAGATAGATGATAGCAGACAAACGCGCCTTGAGAAACAGGTTATAGGCAGAGGGAGATGTGTTTCCCTCTTTTTTCTGTAAATCCCTGTGTGCTCTGTGCTCTTTGATCAGTTAATCATCCTTTCACAGCATATATTTTAACATTGGGCGTGATCCAGATCCTGTACTGGGGAGCATTTAAATTAAGATATGTGCCATTCTCTGTGACTCACATTCCTGAGCATTATACTCAGAGACAGTGTTTGTGTTCGTCAGTACTGTTATTACAACATTTTGTTCACAACGGAAGGTTCTGTCTCTCGCTCGGGTCTGGATTCCTCAGGCAGATTCTGCACATTTAATGCTGTGTGTTGCTTTCAAACCGTGGGAGGCGTCATGGTCAGTCTCTCTCATGATATCCAGCTCCATAACATCGGTCGTCTCCGCCCCTGCCTGAACTCAACTTCTGCTGAAATCCTCATCCCTGTTGGTTACCTCCAGAGACGATATCCTGGGAACAAGTAGATTAAAAAAATCTAATTGGGATAAAATCAATGATTTTTAATTCAATGATTGAATCCCGGCGAGGCCTGGGATCAGAGCGGGCACGTCATACTCTGCTAAATAAACTAGAGAGAATGTCCAGCACAGAAGCAGGCCATTCAGCCCAACCTCTCCATTCCAGCGTTTATGCTGCACACGAGCATTTTCCCAACCCTCTCCGTCTCACACTATCAGCACAACCTTCTATTCCTTTCACCCTCATGTGTTTATCTCTACTCCCCTTAAATGGGTCAATGCTATTCGCCTCCACTCCTCCCTGTAGCAGTGAGTTTTCACCATTCTCTGGGTGCAAAAGCTTCTCCTGAATTACTGATTGGAATTATTGGTGACTACTTATATTCATGGCCCCTACTTTGGGTCACATATTTAGAGCATGATTTCAGGTTTTTTAAAATCTATTCATGAAAATTTCAACAAACCTTGTCTCACCAGCCCATTTTGTTAATAAGAATATAAGAACATTAGAAAATGGAATAAGCGTATGTGGAACGAAAACAAAAACATAAAAAATAAGAGCAGGTGTAGGCCATCCGGCCCCTTGACCGTGTTCCACAATTCAGTAAGACCATGGCTGATCATCGACCACAACTCCACTTTCCCGCCCGATCGCCATATCCCTTGTTTCCCCTGGAGTCCAAAAATTAATCGCTCTCAGCCGTGAATATACTCAAAGACTCAGCATTCACAGCCGTCAGGGGCGGAGGATTACAAAGATTCACAACCCTCTGAGTGAAGAAATGTTTCCTCCTCTCAGTATTAAATGGCTGACCCATTATCCGGAGATTATGCCCCTAGTTCTAGCCTCTCCAGCCTGGGGAAACATTTCTCAGCATCCAGCATGTCAATCACCTTCAGAATCTTGTATGTTGCAATTAGATCACCTCTCATTCTTCTAAACTCCAGAGAGTATAGACCTATTCTAGACAAGCTCTCATCATAGGACAGCCCACTCATCCCAGGAATCAATCCAGTGAACCTTCGTTGCACCGCCTCCAAGGCAACTATATTCTTCCTTAGAGAACCAAAACTGTGCACAATACTCCAGGCAAGTGTTGACTCAACAATGACCTGTACAATTGTAGCAAATCTCTTATAGTCCAACCCCCTTCCAATGAAGGCCAGCATGCCATTTGCCTTCCTTATTTAATTCCCGCAAGCTAGCTTTATGTGTTTCTTGCACGAGGACACCCAAATCTCTCTGAACACCAACATTTAAAAGTTTCTCACCATTTAAAAAATATTGAGTTTTTGTATTCTTCCTACCAAAGTGAATAACCTCACATTTCCCTATATTATACCCCATCTGCCACCTCACTTATTCTATCTAGATCTCTTTCCAGACTCTATGTGTTCTCCTGACTGCTTACTGCCCCATCTTGCGTTGTATCATCAGCAAACTTGGAAACATTACACTTGGTCCCTTCATCTAGGTCATTATCAGCTGTCGCCTTTATCAGATTACAGTTAACGATTAGAATCTGGATCAAATCTGCAGAACGTCGATTCTTCACATGAGACAAGAGCTCAATAGCTTCTGTTATCACAGAATCACAGAATCATTCAGCGCAGAAAGAGGCCATTCAGTCAATCGAGCCTGTTCTGGCTCATTGAATGAGCTAAACAATTAGTCCCACTCCCCTGTTCTATTCCCATAGCTCTGTAAATCATTCACTTCCAGTACTGATCCCGTTCCCTTTTGAAATTTATTATTGAATCTCCTTCTATCACATTTTCAGAAAGCGCATTCCAGATCATAAAAACTCGCCACATACAATATATTCTCCTCATCTCCCGTCTGGTATTTTTGCCAATTATCTCAATTCTATCTATTCTGGTGTCAACTCTTCCACCACCGGAAACAGTTTCTCATTATTTGCTCTATCCAAACCCTTGAACACATCTATTCTATCTCCCCTTAACCTTCGCCGCGCAAAGGGAAAAAATCTCATTGCCCAAACTCTCCATGTAACTGAAAGTCCTCATCTCTGGTAGAATTCTATTAAATACTTCTAAGTCAGGATGGTGTGCGATTTGGAGGGGAACTTGGAGGTGGTGGTGTTCCCATGCGCCTGCTTCCCTTGCCCTTCCAGTTGGTAGAGGTCCGGGTTTGGGAGGTGCTACCGAGGAAACCATGGCGAGTTGCTGCAGTGCATATTTTAGATGGTGAATCCTGCAGCCACGGTGCGCTGCTGGTGGAGGGAGTGGATGTTTAAGGTGGTGGATGGAGTGCCAATCAAGCGGGTTGATCTGTCCTGGATGGTGTCGAGCTTCTTGAGTGTTGTTGGAGCTGCACTCATCCAGGCAAGAGGAGAGTATTTCATCACACTCATCACTTGTGCCTTGTAGATGGTGGAAAGACTTTGGCTGAAGTTGTTTGCAAACGCTTCAGCCTTGTCTTTTACACTCACTTGTTAGGCTCTACCACCATTGAGGATGGGGATATTCTTGGAGCCTCCTCCTCCCATTAATTGTTTAATTGTTCACCACCATTCACGAATGGATTTGGCAGGACTGCAGAGCTTTAATCTGATCCGTCGATTGTGGGATGGCTTAGCCCTCTCTATAGCATGCTGCTTCCGCTTTTTTGCATGCATATAGTCCTGTGCTGCAGCTTCCCCAGGTTTGCACGTCATTTATGGTAAGCCTGGGGCTAGCTCCTGGCATGCTCTTCCACACTCGTTGGTGAACCAGGGTTGGTCCCCTGGCTTGATGGCAATGGTAGAGTAGAGATATGCCGGGCTGAAGTTACAGATTGTGTTGAGATGCAATTCTGCTGCTGCTGATGTCCCACAGCGCCTCATGGGTGCCCATTTTGAGCTGCTAGATCTGTTCTGAATCTATCCCATTTAGCAAGGTGGTAGTGCCACACAACACGATGGAGGTTGTTCTCAGTGTGAAGATGTGCGGGTTAGTTTGATTGGCTATGATAAAAATTGGCCCTTAGGTTTAGTGGGGATTAAATACTTGAGGTTACGGGGTTACGGGGATAGGGCTTGGGTGGGATGGCTGTCAGTGTAGGGACCGGGTGCTAGGGTTTGGATGATCAGCCATGATCTCGTTGAATGGCGGAGCAGGCTCCAAGGGCCGAATGGCCTACTCCTGCTCCGAGTTTCTATGTTTCTATGTTTCGATGTAAGACGTGACTGCGTCTCCACAATGACTGTGCTGTAGTCACTGCTGCCAATGCTGTCATGGAGAGATTCATCTGCGACAGGTAGATTGGTGAGGTCGAGGTCAAGTAGCTTTTTCCCCACTTGTTGGTTCACTCACCACCTGTCGCAGGCAGAGACAGTCAATTATGTCCTTCAGTGATGCCGAGTCATTGAAGTCCCCCACCCAGATTCCATTCTGTGCCGTTGCTGCTCTCAGTGTTTTTTCCAAGTGGGGTTCAACATGGAGGAGTACTGATTCATCGGCTGAGGGAGGGCGCTATGTGGTTATCAGCAGGATGTTTCCCTGCCCATGCTTGACCTGAAATTTTGAGACTGCATGTGATCTGCTGTCAATATTGAGGATTCCCGGGGACACTCCCTCCCTCCTCAGTGCTTCTTCCACTTGGTATTCAACATGGAGGATTACTGATTCATCAGCTGAGGGAGGGCGGCAGTTGGCACAGTTCCCATGGATTGGAGGGTAGCTAATGTAACCCCGCTATTTAAAAAAGGTGGTACAGTGAAAACGGGGAATTATAGACCGGTAAGCCTGACATCGGTAGTGAGGAAAATGCTAGAGTCCATTATAAAAGATGTAATAGCAGAGCACTTGGAAAATAGTGACAGGATCGGAGAAAATCAACATGGATTTACAAAAGGTAAATCATGCTTGACTAATCTACAGGAATTTTTTTAGGCTGTAACTGGTAGAATAGATCAGGGAGAACCAGTGGATGTTGTTTATTAGGACTTTCAGAAGGCTTTCGCTAAGGTCCCATATAAGAGATTAGTGTGCAAATTAATTTATACAGGTGGGATTGGGGTTAAGATACTGACTTGGATAGAGAACAGAATGGCAGACAGGAGGCAAAGAGTTGTAATGAATGGGTGTTTCTCCAAGTGGCAGGCAGTGACTAGTGGGGTACCGCAGGGATCGGTGCTAGGACCCCAGCTATTCACAATATATATTAATGATCTAGACGAGGGAACTAGATGTAATATTTCCAAGTTTGCAGACGACACAAAGCTGGGTGGGCGTGTGTGCTGTGAGCAGGAGGCAGGGACAATCCAGCATGATTTTGACAGGATGGTTGATTGGGCAGATGCATGGCAGATGCAGTATAATGTGGATTAATGCTAGGTTATCCACTTTACTGGCAAAACAGGAAGGCAGATTATTATCTGAACGGCAACAGATTGGGAGACTGGGAAGTGTAACGAGACCTGGGTGTCCTTGTCGCTGAAAGTAAGCATGCAGGTGCAGCAGGCGGTTAAGAAGGCAAATGGTATGTTGGCCTGCATAGCGGTAGCATTCGAGTACAGGAGCAAGGATGTCTTGCTGCAGTTCTACAGGGCCTTGGTGAGACCACACCTTACACCTTGTGTATTGTGTGCAGTTTTGGTCGCCTTATCTGAGGAAGGATGTTCTTGCCATGGAGGGAGCGCAGCAAATATTCACTTGTTTGATACCTGGGATGGCTGGAATGACGTATGAAGAGAGGTCGATTAGGCTTATATTCGCTAGAGTTTAGTAGAATGACAGAGGATCTCATTGAAACGTACACAATTCTAACAGGACTAGAGAGACTAGATGCAGGAAGTATGTTCTTGGTGATGGGGAGGTCCAGAATCAGGGGTCACAGTCTAAAGATAAGGGGGTACGTCATTTAGGACTGAGTTGAGGCGGAATTTCTTCACCCAGAGAGTGGTTAACCTGTTGAATTATCTTGCACAGAAGGCTGTTGAGGCCAATTCAATAAATGTATACAAGGAGGAGCTAGATATATTTCTTCAGGATAAAGAGATCAAGGGATATGGGGAGCAAGCAGGGACAGGGTACTGAATTTGGATGATCAGCCATGATCTCATTAAATGGCGGAGCAGGCTCGAGGGGCCGAATGTGCTATTCCTGCTCCTATCTTCTAAGTTTCTATAATTCTATGTAATCAGCAGGAGGTTTCCTTGCCCATTCTTGACCAGAAGCCAAGAGACATCGTGGGACCCGGAGACAATGTTGAGAACTCCCAGGGCCACACCTTCCCGACTGTCCCACCGCCCCTAGTGGGACTGTCCTGTCAGTTGGACAGGACAGACTCAGGGATGGTTAAGGAGGAGTTTGGGACATTGGCTGTAAGGTATGATTCTGTGAGTATGACTATGTCAGGTTGTTGATTGACTAGTCTGCGAGACAGCTCTCCCAACTTTGGCACAAGTCCCCAGATGTTGGTGAGGAGGACATTGCAGCGTCGACTGGGCTGGGTGTGCCGTTGCCATGTCCGTAGCCGGTGCCGCGTTCGATGCCGGGAGCTCCATCCATTTTCATTCATGTTATTTTGTTTTGTAGCGGTTATATACAACTGTGTGACTTGCTAGGCAATTCTAGAAGTCAGTTAAAAGTCAACCCCCTTGCTGTGGTTCTGGACTCACATATAAGAACATAAGAAATAGGAACAGGAGTTGGACATTCGGCCCTTCGAGCCTGCTCCACCCAAAATGAGATCATGGCTGATCATCTGCCTCAGTTCCATTCACTGGCCTTATCGCCATATCCCTTAAAGCACTTACCAGTCAGAAATCTATTGACTTCTGTTTTGAATATACCCAATGACTGAGCATCCACAGCCCTCTGGGGTAGATAGTTCCGCCTTCTGTGTGAAGAAATGTCTTCTCATCTCAGTCCTGAATGGCCGACAATTATCCTGAGGCTGTGGCTCCTGGTTCTACACTCACCAGCCAAGGGAAACATTCTCCCAGCATCCACCCTATCAAGGCCTGTAACAATTTTGTATGCTTCAGTGAGATCCCCTCTCATTCTTCCGAATTCAAGAGAATACAGGATAGTTTACTCAATCTCTTCTCGTACAACAGTCCCGCCATCCAAGGAATGAAACTCGTGAACCTTTGTTGCACTCGCTCTATGCCAACTATATCCTTCCTCAGGTAAGGAGACCAAAATTGTACACAGTACTCCAGGTGTGGTCTCATCAAGGCCCTATATAATTGGAGAAAGACTTATTTACTCCTGTACTCAAATCCACTTGTAATGAAGGCCAGCATACCATTTGCCTTCCTAATGGCTTGCTGCACCTACACATTCACTTTAAGTGACACATGCACAAGTACACCCAGGTCCATTTGAGCATCTGCATTCCCTAATCATTCACCATTTAGGAAAAACTCTGCCTTTCTGTTTTTTCTAAGTAAGTAGATAACTTCACATTTACCCACATTATAATCCAGATGCCATGTTCTCGCCTACTCACTGAACCTGTCGAGATCCCCTTGAAGCCTCTTCACACCCTCTTCGCAACTGACACTACCACCTAGCTTTGTGTCATCAGCAATTCTGGAAATGTTACCTTTATTCCCCTTATCCATATCATTGATGTAGATTGTGAATAGCTGGGGCCCAAGCAGCGATCCTTGCTGTACCCCACTTATCACAGCCTGTCATCCTGAAAAAAAAACGTTTATACTGACACTTCATTTTCTGTCCATGCAAGTCTATTACACCTATTCCATGCGCCCTAATTTTATTCACCAAACTCTTGTGTGGGACCTTATCGAAAGCCTTCTGAAAATCCAAATACACCACATCTGCCGTTCTCCTTTGTCGACTCCATTAGGTACATCCTCAAACAACTCCAAAAATCAGTAAAAATGGACTTGCAATTCATAAATCCAAGTAGCTGATATATAAAATGAATATTTTGCATCTGTGTTCATTATGTAGAAGGATGATGCAAGCATAAAAATCAGGCAGGGGAATTTTGATATACGTGAACAAAGAAGTATCGAGAGGGAAGAGGTACTAGCGGTTTTAGCGGGCTTGAAATTTGATAATTCCCGAGGCCCAGCCGATATGTATCCCAGGCTGATGTGTGAGCCAAGGGAAGAGATTGCAGGGTCTCTGATTCAAATATTCAGAATCTCTCTGTCCACAGGGGAGGTGCCAGTGGACTGGAGTACAACTAACGTGGTACCATTATTAAAGAAAGTTAGTAGGGATAAACAAGGGAATTAAAGTCCAGTGAGCCTAACATCAGTGGTTGGGAAATTATTGGAAACATTCTGAGGGACAGAATTAGTCTCCACTTGGAGAGGCAAGGATTAATCAAGGGTAGCCTGCATGTCTTTGTCAGGGGGAGATCATGTCTGACTAATTTGATTGAATTTTTCGAGGGGATGACTAGGTGTGTGGATGAGGTTAGTGCAGTTGATGAAGTCTACATGGACTTCAGTAAGGCTTTTTACAAAGTCCCACATGGGTGACAGGACAAGACTGTAAGTGCCCATTGGATCCAGGGCAATTTGTCACATCTGATCCAAAATTGCGTTAGTGGCAGGAGCAGAGGGCGACGGTCGAAGCTTGTTTTTGTGACTGGAAGCCTGTGTCCTGTGGTGTACTGCAGGGATCGGTGCTGGGTCCTTTGCTGTTTGTAGCGTACATTAATTATTTAGATATTAACGTAGGCAGTATGATCAGTAAGTTTTCAGATGACACGAATCTTGGTGGAGTGGCAAGTAGCGAGGAGAGATTCCTCAGGCTAGAGGATGATATAGACGGGTTGGTTATATGGGCAGAACAGTGGCAAATATAATTTCACCGTGAAAAGTGTGTGGTGATGCATTTTGTGAGGATTAACAAGGCAAGGGAATACACAATGAATGATAGGACATTAGGTAGAACAAATGATCAGAGGGAACATCCTGTGCATGTACATAGATCCCTGGAGCAACAGGGCAGTTAGATAAGGTGGTTAAAAAGGCATATGGGTTATTTGCCTTCGTTAGCTGAAGCATAGAATAAAAGAGCAGGGATGTTAGGATGGAGCTGTCCAAAACGCTAGTTAGAACACAGCTGGAATACTGTGTGCCGTTCTGGTCGCCACACTATAGCAAGGATGAGACTGCATTGGAGATGGTACAGAAGAGATTCACCATAATGTTAACTGGGCTGGAGCGTTCCAGCTATGAAGAGAGACTGGACAGGCTGGAGTTGTTTTCCTTAGAGCAGAGAAGGTTGAGTGGGAAATGATTGAGGTGTACAAAATTACGAGAGGCAAAGATAGGGTAGAGAGACAGGAATTGTTCCCCTTAGTAGAGGGACCAATAACCAGGGGGCATAGCTTCAAGCTAAGGGGCTGGAGATTTAGAGGGGATTTGAGGAAAAACCTTTTCACCCAGAGGGTGTTTGGAATCTGGAACTCACTGCCTGAAAGGGGGGTAGAGGCAGGAACCCTCACAACATTAAAGAAGCATTTAGATGAGAACTTGAAACGCCATTGCATACAAGGCTATGGACCAAGTGCTGGAAAATGGGATTAGAATAGACAGGGATTGAGGTTGGCTGCAGACACGATGGGCCGAATATCCTCCTTCTGTGCTGTATAACTCTATGACTCTAGAACTCTATGTTGAATCTGCCCAATCTTACTATTAGTTTCTAAGTGCCCAGTTATTGCATCCTTTATTATTTATTCCAGCATTTTCCCAACTACTGATGTGAGGCTAACAGTTCTGTAGTTAACCGTTTTCTCTCTCCCTCCTTTCTTAAATAGCAGGGTTACATTTGCTATCCTCCAATCTGCAGGAACCGTTCCAGAATCTATAGAATTTTGTAAGATGACAACCAATGGTTCCACTATCCCAATGGCCACCTCTTTCAAAACCCTAGGATGTAGTTCACACGGTCCTTGAGATTTATCGACTTTTAGAGCCATTCATTATGCTCGTAATTTTTATCACTGATAATAATTTCTTTAAGTTCTTCATTCTCGCCACGTCCTTGATTTTCTCGTATTTCTGGGAGGTTTTTTGTGTCTTCCCCCCTGAAGACAGAAACAAAGTGCTTATTTAATTTCTCTGCCTTTTCCTCATTCACCATTATAAATCCTCCCGTCTATGACTGTAAAGGACCTACATTTAACTTCGCCAATCTTTGCCTTTACACAAACCTATAGAAGCTTTTACAATCCGTTCTATATTTTTCGCTAGTTTGTGCTCATATGCCATTTTCCATTCTTTATCAATTTATTGGTCTTCATTTGCTGATTTCTAAAAAGATCCCAACCCTCATGCAGACCGAATTTCTGGCAAATTTATAAGCTTGCTCCTTTGACTTAATACTAGCCTGAATTTCCTTTGTTTGCCATGGCTGGATCACTTTTCCTTTTGGGTTTTCATGCCTTCAGGAATATATGTTTTTTGCAAATTATGCATTATTTCCCTAAATGTTAGCCGTTGTATGTCCACCTTCATACCTATTAGTGTAGTCGCCCAATCCACCATGGCCAACTTGTCCCTCAGACACTTGTAGTTTCCTCTGTTTAGATAGAAGACCTTAGCTTCAGATTAAACTACATCACTCTCCAACTTCATGGCCCAGAAATTCAGGTCTCCACGGGTGACTACGCACGGGGTACTCACCCGTAAGCCCAATGGACGGGCCGGTTTCCTGCACGCACTGCACATGCGCGGGAAACCGGCACTTCCGTTCCCCTGAAAGAAGCGGTTAAGAGGTAGAACACGTGCGCAGGAGAGGCAGCGCGTGCGCATCGAACTTTCGTGTTTTTTGCAGGTTTTCCCGGGAAGCTCAGTCTCCAGAAGTTTGGCATGTAAAAAGCAATCGCAAGGCCTACTTTTTACAAGGTAAGTGGTGAATTAATTATAATTAAAACATTTTTTCCACAGGTTTATTATTATTACAAACTTTCAAGCAAGGTAATTTTTTTTTAGGCCCATTAGAAAATAAAATTATTTTTTCCAAAATTTCAATTATTGTTTAAAATAGTTATTTCATGTAATTTATAGTTTATTTTAAAAATTGTGAAATTTTAAAAAAGTTTATTTGAAGATTTAGTGATGTTTTATGGCTTAAAGTATTAATAGGTTAAACAGGTCAGCTGTCAAACTTATGAATGAAGCATTCCCTGCTACCATTGGCTCCCCATGGCCCACGTGTTCCCAGGGGACACATCAAACTAACTGTGCCCCTGGGATATGCAAGCACAGCACGCCGGCAGTTGCAGGAGTCCCAGGATCAGAATCCCATGGGGGCCCACAGCTCAGCGGCCGGTGCGGTAGGTAAGTGTAGTTCGGTGCTTGCACCCGCAGGAAGCCCCCTACCCGAATTTCTGCGCCAATAAAAAATTGAATCATATTATTGGCACTTGTCCCTAAAGGCCCCTTTACCACAAGATTATTGATTAGCCCTTTCTCATTACACAGTACCAGATCCAGAATAGCCTGCTCCCTGGTTGGTTCCTCCACATACTGATCCAGAAAAGCATCACAAATGCATTCCAAGAATTCGTCCTGCTCACCATTAGTGGTAATGTTATTTGCCTAGTCAATATGTAGATTAAAGGCCCCCATGATTACCGTATTGCCCTTGTTGAATGCACATCTAATCTTTGATTGATACAGTGCCCTACTTTAAAACTACTCTTTGGTGGCCTCTACACAACTCCCAACATTGGTTTCCACCCCTTGTTGTTTCTTAGCTCCACCCAAACTGATTTCAGTTCTACATCTGACCTGCCAAGCAAAGATCTTTTATCTCCACCGTACCGATCTCATCCCTTATTAACAGCGCTACAGCACCTTACTTTCCTTTTTGTCTGTCCTTCCTAATTGTTGAGTACCCTGGAACATTTACTCCCAGCTTTGGTCTCACTGCAAACATTTCTCTGGAATGGCAATTACATCATACCCATTCACTGCTATTAGTGCCATTAAATCATCCACCTTGTTGCAAATGCTGCGTGCTTTTAGATGAAGTGCCTTCAACTTTCCCTTTTAATATTTTCCTGCACTTTGACCCTCTTTACTGTTTTTTTTTTGCTCTCTACTTGTTTTGCTGACTAATACTCTAACATGCACTCCCAGCTATTTTTCTCCCTATTCTGGGCATACACTTAGCTTCCCAGCCCCCTGTCGAACTAGTTTAAATCTTTCCCAAAAGCACTTGCAAGCCCCCCTTCGAGGATATTGGTCCCAGTTATGGCGTGGTGTAATTGGTCCAGCTTGTACAGGATCCACCATCCCCAGAATCGGTCCCAATGCCTCAGGATTTTAAATCACTCCCATACTAAACCATCTCTCCAGCGACACATTCATATGGTCTATTCTCTTTTTTCTGCTCTCGCTAGCAAGTGGCAAGTGGAGTAATCCTGAAATTACTACATTTGAGGTCCTGCTTTTTAATTTATTTCCTAGCTCCCTATATTCTGCTTGCAGGAACTCGCCCCTCTTTCTGCCTATGTCGTTGGAACCAATGTGACCCACGACCTCTGACTATTCGCCCTCCCTCTTCAGAATGTCCTGCAGCCGCTCAGAGACATCCTTGACGCCAGCACCAGGGAGGCATCATACCATCCTGGAGTCACGGTTGCAGCCATAGAAACATCTATCTGTTCCCCTTACGATAGAATCCCCTATCACTATAGCTCTCTAACTCTTTTCCTCCCCTCCTGCACAGCTATGCCACTCGTATTGCCATGGACTTGGCACTTGCTGCTCCCCCCTGAGTAACCATCTCCTCCAGCAGTAGGAGAGCGAGATGAAGCCAGGGGACACCTGCACTACCTTACTAGATATTTGACTCTGTCTGGCCGTCACCCATTCACTTGCTGCCTGTGCACCCTTTACCTGCGATGTGACCACCTCGTTAACCGTGCTATTCACGAAGAACTCAGCTCCCTGGATGCTCCACAATGACTCCAGCAGCAGCTCCAGCTCCGAAACGCGGAATTCGAGTAAGTGTAGCTGAAGACACTTCCTGCACGCGTGTTCGCCCTAGACACTGAGTGTGTCCCTGACTTCCCACACAGCATAGCAGGAGCACTCCACACTGCCGAGCTACCCTGCCATCTACTTCCCTTAATTTTATCGATTTACGTCCTCCAAATGAAAGAATATTGAAAACACGAGGGATCATACTTCAATTTAAACACTACTCACGCTAAACTAGAGACCTTATTTTACTTTAACGAATGTTTGTCTATGCCCCCTTTTGAATGTGTCTCTCTGTACCTGTCTGTACCTGTCTGTCAGTCTGTACACCTGAATCTTTTCTCTGCCTGTCTCTATGTATTTGTTTATCTATCTATGTCTCTCTGTTTCTGTCTCTTTGTCGGTCTGTCTTTCTCTGTACGTCTCTCTGGCTCTGTCTGTCGTTGTCTTTCACTCTACCAGTTTCTGTCCCTGTGGTTGTCGACTGTCTGCCTGTCTTAGTCCGTCTGTCTGTGATGGCCTGTATTTATTTCTCTCCCAGTCTCCCTCTTTCCCGCTCTGTCTGTCTTTGTCTCTTTCTCTTTCCCTGACAGTTTTGGTTACTGACTGTTTCTCCATCCATCTGCTTCCCTCGCTCTGTCATTCTCTTTCTCTGTGTCTGTCTCTGTCTGGCTCTGTCAGTCTGAGTCTATTCCTCTATCTGCCTCCCTATCTCAGACTGTCTCTGTCTTTCTGTGTCTCTTTCTTCCTGTCTCTCTGTATGTATCTGTCCCTCTACCTGCGTCCATCTGACTATATCAGCCTGTCTGTCACTGACTTTCTGTATCACTCTCTTTAATTGTCTTTCTCTGTCTCTATCTCCCTGCCAGTCTCTCTCTGTAACTTTGTCTCTCTCCCTGTCTCTCGGCCTATATGTCTGTTCGTGTCTCTGTCTGTGCCTCTCCCTCTGTCACAGCATATCTCCTTCTGTTGCTGTTTCTGTTGCTTCTGTTTGTCTCTCGTTCTCCCTCTCTGTCTGTTTGTCGGTCCAGACTGTCAATCACGTTCTGTTTGATGCTCCGACTGGCTTTCTGCCTCTGTCTCTTTCTCTATCACTGTCTTTCTGAGTCTCCCATTCTCTGTCTGTCTCCATCGCTGTCTGTGTCTGCCTGTCATTACCTGTTTATCTATCTGCACGTCTGCCTGTCTGTCTCTCTGTCTTGCCCTCTTTTTCTATCTCAGTATACCTCTGTATATCTCTGCCTCTGCCTCTCTGCTCATGTATCTGGCTTTGTCTGTTTCTCTGTCTCTGTCGGTTTTTCTGCCTCTCTCTGATTGTCTGTAACAGTCTGCCTCAATCTCATTCTGCCTAGTTCTATGTCAGCTTCTGATAAACTCAGTTTCCACTGTCACAGTCTTTTTTAGTCTGTGCCTCTCTGTCTCACTGTCTGTCTCTTTCTGTTTGGCTGACTCTGTCTGTCTGTCTTGCATATTCTGTCTGTTTGTCTCTGCCTGTCTCTTGCTGCGTGGCTGTCTCTGTCTGATTGCCTGCCTCAGTAAGTTTCTGCCTGCCTCTGTCTCCCTCTCTGCAGCTCTGTTCATTTTCTCTCTCTCTCTCTCTCTCTCTCTCTCTCTCAGTTGATGTTGCTGTCTGTGTCTCTCTCTGTCTGCGTCCCTCTCTGCATGTCTATCTCACTGTCTATTTCTATGTGTCTACCTATGCCCTTGTCATAACCAACACATTGTTCCATCAGAGGGACAAGTACAAGGCTTCATGGAATGCAAGGACGTCCACATTACCCGCAACCTGACAGGAGCTGACACACTGCTGGACAGACGGCTGCCTAAACTGCTCTGTCATCTCCATCAATGTAGCACCAAAAGAGGGGCAGCAACAGAAACAGTGCCGCAGGAAAATCAACACTGGCGCACTCAAAGACCCAGCTAAGAAAGCCATAGCCAGCTTCAGCCTCACATCCAATCTGGCGACTCCCAGCGATCCAGATACACAGACTGCCCACAGCGCCTACACTGCACTCAAGACCTCCAAAATCGGCTCCTGTGAAGAGATGCTCGGCACTCAACAAGGAAGCACCAAGCACGGTTCGACGAGACTGACCAGGAGATCCAGGAGCTAATAAGCCGCAAGCACAAGGAATTCCTGATCTGGAAACAGCAACAGATCTCGACAGTAAGAAAACAACTCCACAGAAGACTGAAGGCCAAGATCCAACAAAATACTTGTGACCTAATCAACAGGTGGTGGTAGGAGAAAGCGCAGGAGATCCAGCAGCTAGCCGACAACCATGACGTGCCTGGATTCTTTAGCGAAGTCAAGTCCATCTAAGGCCCAAGCAGGCAAGGTCCTACCCCACTGCGGGCCAAGAACGGAGAGATAATCATCAAGGACAGAGAGGCAGTCTGTTCCCGCTGGAAGGAAGACTTCGAAGATCTCCTTAACCGAGATGCTGTCCCCGACGCGAGTGTCCACAACTCCATCCCGCTGCAAGCTACCCGCCACCACCTCAGCACAACGCAAGCCCGGCAGGATGTTGAAATGTCCATCCTACAATGGAAAAACAACAAGGCTTCAGGATCATATGGAATCCCCGCTGAGGCGCTAAAACATGGCAGAGAAGCACTATTAGCGTGAATACCTCAACTCATTTATCTTATTTGGAAGTAGCAGAGCATGCCAGGGGAACTCAGAGATGACGTAATCGTGACCATCTTCAAGAAAGGTGACAAGTCCGTCTGCGGTAATTATAGAGGAATTTCCCTGCTGTCTGTAACATGAAAAGTCATCACAAGAATCCTCCTCAATCGCCATTTTCCAGTGGCTGAAGAGCTACTCCCAGAGTCGCAATGCAGATTCCTCTCAATGAGGGGCACAATGGACATGATATTCACCGCGAAAGAGAAATGCAGGGAACAACAACAACTGCAGTACATGGCCTTCTTTGATCTCACAATGGCCTTCGACACCGTCAGCCATGAGGGATTATGTATTTTCCTCCTCAAATTCGGCTGCACTCAAATGTTTGTCACCATCCTGCGACTGATTCACAATGACATGCAAGTCGTGATCCTGAACAACAAATCCACCACTGACCCAATTCACGTACGGCCGTTGTCAAGCAAGGCTGTGTCATCGCTCTAATGCTCTTCTCGATCTTTCTTGCTGCAACGTTCCATCTCATCCTCAGTAATCTCAGCGCTGGAGTGGAGCTAATGTACAGAACAAACGGGAAACTATTCAACCTCCGTCGAGTCCATTCCAGATCCAAGGTTGTCCCATCCTCTGTCGTCGAATTACAGTATGCAGACGACGCTTCCGTCTGCGCACTCTCTGAGGTCGAACTCCAAGCCATCGTCAACACCTTCACTGAAACATTCAAGTGCATGAGCCTTACACAAACATCCGGAAGACAAATGTCCTCTACCAACCTGCTCCCGCCACACAGTACTGCCCCCTTGATTATCAAAATCAATGACGAGGCCTGGGACAACGTAGACAACTTTCCATACCTCGGGAGCCTACTATCAGCAAGGGCAGACGTCGACGACGATGTCCAACACAGCCTTCAGTGTGCCAGTGCAGCATTCGGTCGCCTGAGGAAGAGAGTTTATGAGGACCAGGACCTCAATCCCAGGACCAAGCTGGTAGTCTACAGAGCAGTAGTGATTCCCGACCTCCTGTATGCTTCAGGGACATGGACCATGTACAGCAGGCACCTCAAAGCACTGGAGAGTTACCACCAACGCTGTCTGCGCAAGATCCTGCAAATCCACTGGCTGGATAGGAACACCAACGTCAGTGTTCTCGCTCAGGCCAACATACCCAGCATCGAAGCTTTGACCATGCTCGATCAGCTCCGATGGACGGGCCACATTTTCCGCATGCCCGATATGAGAGTTCCAGAACAAGTGCTCTACTCGGAGCAATGGCACGGCAAGAGAGCCCCAGGTGGGCAGAGGAAACGCTTCAAGGACACCCTCCAAGCCTCCTTGAAAGAGTGCAACATCCCATTCGACACCTGGAATTCCCTGGCCCAAGACTGCTCAAAGTGGAGGAGTAGCATCCGGGAAGGTGCCGAACACCTTGAGACTCTTCGCCAGGAGCAAGCGGAAGCCAAGCACAAACAGCAGAAGGAGCACACATCAACCCAAGCACACCACCCACCCGCCCATTCAACTACCATCTGCCCCACCCACCCGCCCCTTCAACCATCGTCTGCCCGACCTGTGACAGAGCCTGTAGGTCCCACCTTGGACTCATCAGTCACCTGAGAACTCATCTTTAATGTGGAAGTAAGTCATCCTCGGTTGTGAAGGACTGCCTAAGAAGAGAAGTGGCCTGCTGAATATTTCCAGCGTTTTCTGTTGTTATTTCGGATTTCCAGCACCCGCAGTATTTATGCTATCGTCTAAGTGTTTACCTCTGTCTAGCTCTGTCAGTCTGAGTCTATTTATTTTTCTGCCTCTCTATCTCTGTCTGTCTCTGTCTTTCTATGTATTTCTCTCTCTGTCCATGTCCGTCTGACTATCTCAGTCTGTCTGTCACTGCCTGCCGGTTTCTGTCGCTACTTTATCTCTGTCACTGTGTTTGCCTCTGTCTTTATCTAACTCTCTGCCTGCCTGTCAAATTCTGTCTCGCTGTCTGTGTCTGTCTGTGCCTCACAATCTCTCTCTTTATGTTTCTGTCGGTCTCTGGCTCTCTGTCTCTGTATGATTATTGTCTGTTTCTCTGTCCACTGTCTGTCTGTCTTTGTCTCTGTCTTGTCCTCTCTCTCTGCCTCTCTATATCTATGTATCTCTCTGCCTCTGTCTGTCTGTATCACTGCCTGTGTCTTCGGCTTTTTATGTCTCTCTGTCTCCGTCTGTTTATCTGTCTCTGTCTGATTGTCTGTCTCATTTTACCTCAGTCTGCGTCTGTCTCAGTCAGTCATTTCAACAGTCTTCCACTGTCTGTCTCTGCTGTCTGTCTCAGTCTGCCTCAGTATGCCTCCGTCTGGCACAGTTTGTCTGTTTCGCTTCGTCGGTCTCTTTCTGCGTGTGTGTCTCTATCTGTCTGTCATCTGGCACAGTCTGTCTGTTTAAATGTCTTTCTCTGTCTGCCTGCCTCTGTCTGCCTGACTCTGTCTTTATGTCTGTCTATCTGTCTGTTACTGTGTTTCTGCATGTGTGCATGTGTGTGTGTGTGTGTATGTAGCTGAGACAGACCGAGGCACGCAGATGGAGAAAGACATAGAAACAGATAGCCTGTGCCGAATTGACAGACAGAGACAGACACGCAGAAAGAGACCGACAGCTTTAAACAGGCAGCGTGTGCCTGACAGAGGCAGACTGAGAGATTAACTATTCAGGGGCTTAGCAGCTGTGAAAGTGGATAAATCCCCAGAGCCGGATGAAATATGTCCCAGGCTATTAAGAGCAACAAAAGGGGAAAGAGCAGAGGTTCTGACCATCATTTTCCCATCCTTTCTTGCTACATGTGTGGTGCCGGAGAACTGGAGGATGCTAAAATTGTACATTTGTTTAAAAGCGGAGAAAGTGATAGACCGAGAAATGGCTTCCTTCTGTGTGTAAATTTCTGTGTCTATTTCTATGATTCTCTGTATGTGCATCCCTGTGTGTGTGTCTCTCTCTCTGTTGGAATTTATTGTTCAGTCTCTGTCTGTCTCTGTCAGTCTTTCACTGTCTGCCTTTGCTCTGCCTGTCTGAGTCTGTCCGACTCAGGTTATATGTCTTTCTCTGTATGTTTATTTCCATCTGCCTACCACTGTCTGTCACTTCTCTCTCTCTCTCTCTCTGGCACTGTTTGTCTATCTGTCTCCCTCTGTCTGTCCTTGTTGCTGTCTCTCTGTCTCAGTCTGACTGTGTCCCTGTCAGTCTGTTTCACTGTCTGTCTGTTTGTCTGATCATATATTTAGGTCTGGCTGTGGGACGCTCTCTGTCCACCTGTGTCCCTTTCTCTGTTATTCATTCCGCCTGTTTCTCTGTGTCTAGCTCTGTCTGGATCACTCTGTCAGAGTCTATTTCTCTTTTCACTCCTCTATCTCTTTCTTTCTGTGCCTCTGTCTGCCGATCTCTCTGTATGTATCTGTCTCTCTGTGTATATAGGTCTGACTATGTCAGTCTGTCTCTCACTACCTGTCTGTCTCTGTCTCTTTGCTTGTCTCTGTCTGTCTCTAAAACTCTGCCTGTCTTATTTTAATTATTTTATGGGATGTGGGCGTCGCTGGCAAGGCCAGCATTTATTGCCCATCCCTTAGTACACTTGCGATGTTGGTGGTGTGCCACATTCTTGAACCGCTTCAGTCCGTGTGGTGAAGGTACTCCCTTAGTGCTGTTTGTTAGGCAGTTCCAGGATTTTGTCCAAGCGACGTATCGTGGATCTGCGATATACTTCTAAATCAGGGTGTTGTGTGACTTGCAGGGGAACTTGGAGGTGGTCCTGTTCCAATAAGCCTGCTGCCCTTGACCTTCTAGGTGCAAGAGTTCGCAGGTTTGGGTGTTGCTGCCAGAGACTCCTAGGCGAGTTGCAGCAGTGCATCCTGTAGATGGTACACACTGTAGCCACGGTACGCCGATGGTGGAGGGAGCAAATGTTGGAAGTGGTGGATGGGGTGTCATTCAAGTGGGCTGCTTTGTCCTGGATGGGGTCGAGCTCCTTGAGTGTTGTTGGAACTGCACTCATCCAGGCACTTGGAGACGATTCCAACGTACTCCTTACCTGTGCCTTGTCGATGGTTGAAAGGATTTGGGAAGTCAGGAGTTGAGACACTCGCTGCAGAATACCCAGCCTCTGACCTGCTCTTGTTGCAACAGCTTTTATGTGGCTGGTCCAGTTATGTTTCTGGTCAATGGTGACCCCCAGGATGTTGATGCTGGGGGATTCAGCGAGGGTATTGCCATTGAATTTCAAGGGGTGGTAGGTATTGATGAAGCAGCTAAAGACGTTTGGCCCCAGGACACTGCCCTGAAAAATCTTGTGGTGATGTCCTGTGCCTTAGATGACTGATGACCATCAACCGCAACCATCTTCCTCCGTGCTAGTTATGGCTCCAGCCAGTTGAGTGTTTTCCCCCTGATTCCCATTAACTTCAGTTTAGCTGGTGTCCCTTTGTAGGATTCGCAAAAATCCATGAAATACAGTATACGGGTAGGGCCCCTGAAGTGGCCACATTGTGAGAACACAGAATGGAGTTGGCAGTTCTCATGGCCCAATTCAAAAGGACACACACACAGTACCTAACAGCAGTCTGAGTCATCATCGATTAGAAGAATCCAGAACATTACTGTTTTTGATATTGTAATGTGGTTACAGCAGTAAACAAAACTATTAGCACCTGGAGGTGCGGTAATTGCTGGCAAAGTGGTAACCGATCTCAGAAACTGCTGAGCACACACAAACGAAGGGACACTAATCGGATTCCCATTAGTTCGATTGGCGAGCAGTTAAAATTAATGAGCTTGCTTTTGTTAAAGCAACCTTAACAAAGGAAAACGGTTGATTTGGCGCAAAGATTAGGGCCAGAAAAGAGTATAACCGTTCAGGTAAATCGTCAGCAAGTCAGTCTAAGATTCGACCAGAGTAAGGAAGACTCCTCCAGAGACGGTTCACACCGAGAAGTCCAAGTCCAGTTACCATCAAGAGTTCGAGGACCGTGAAGAACAGAAAACGGCTCGAGGATTTCGGAGGACTTCCAAAGTTTGTACAGGAGAGCGAGTCCAGGAGCCGGTCCCATAAGGAAGGTCGGAGGTCCCGGACGACACCAAGTAACAGTTTCCAGGAGCCGGTCCCATAAGGAAGATCGGAAATTCCAGACATAACATGAAGTACCAAGGTCCAGAAGGGTTTGGAAATTCTGGTGAGCATAAAGGCCCAACTCTACCTAACTGACATAATTGAGGTATATTCAGTAACGGGAGGTTTTGTAACGTGAAGGGTATTTGTTAGTAAGGAGTGTGATTTATCCCTCGATGTGTCCGTGCGCTTCCCTCACCCCCGTTTTTAGCTTATCGCTATTTTAGAACTGTTTATATGCTTTAAAGTTATTTTTCTCAGTGTATAATTTAGTTCTCTGTGAGAATCGTTATTTTTCGTCTGCATTTATTCTTGCCATTTTCTCTGTGTACATTCTCTTTCAAAAATAAAGATCGTTTTGATTTAAAACTCAATCTGTCTCATCTGACCATTTGTCTTCCGAGTCACGAGTTGGGCCAACACACAAAGGTTGTCTGGCAATAAGCCCAGTGTCTAGAACCGTGAGGGGGGAGTGCTTCGAAACCGCTCACGAGTAGTGCGAAAATCAAAACCGATTTAGCACACCATAAGCTCGTTAAAACGACCCCTTACACCTTGATGCCACACTCGGTCAAATTCTGTCAATCTCGCATCACCTCTGGGATTCAGCTCTTTCATCTATGTTTGGACCAAGGCTGTAATGAGCTCTGGAGCCAAGTGGTCCTGCCGTTACCTGAAATGATCTTTGGTGAGCAGCTTATTGCTGAGTAAATGCTGCTTGATAGCACTGTCGATGACACCTGCCATCATTTTGCTGATGATTGCGGGTAGACTGATGGACAGGTATTTGTTGAGATTGGATGTGTCCTGCTTGTAGTTGACGTGACATATCTGGGCTGGTTTCCACATTATCGGGTAGATGCAAGTTTTTTTAGCAGTACTGGAGCAGCTAGGCTAGAGTCGCGGCTAGTTCCGGAGTACAAGCCTTCAGCACGGCATTCGGAATGATGTCAGGGCCCATAACCTTTGCTGTATCCAGTGTGCTCAGCCGTTTCTTGATATCACCTGAAGTAATTCGAATTGGCTGAAGACTGGCACTTGGCACTTCCGACTGGAAATGGTTGCAAATGCTTCAGGCTTGTCCTTTGCATCAATTAAGGAAGGGGATTTTACTGGGCAGAAACATGGCAAATGCACTATAATGTGGATAAATGTGAGGTTATCCACTTTGGTGGCAAAAACAGGAAGGCAGATTATTATTTGAATGGCAATAGATTGGGAGAAGGGGAAATGCAAAGAGACCTGGGTGTTCTTGTGCACCAGTCGCTGAAGGTAAGCATACAAGTGCAGCAGGCTGTTAAGAAGGCAAATGGTATGTTGGCCTTCGTAGCAAGAAGGTTCGAGTACAGGAACAAGGATGTCTTGCTACAGTTGTACAGGGCCTTGGTGAGACCACACCTTGAGTATTGTGTGCAGTTTTGGTCGCCTTACCTGCGGAAGGAGGTGCTTGCCATGGAGGGAGTGCAGCGAAGATTCACCAGGCTGTTACCTGGGATGGCAGGAATGACGTATGAGGAGAGATGGTGTCGATTGGGCTTATGCTCACAGGAGTTTAGAAGATTGAGAGGGGATCTCATCGAAACCTATAACATTCTGTCAGGCCTGGACAGACTAGATGCAGGAAGGATGTTTCTGAAGGCCGGAGAGTCCAGAACCAGGGGTCATAGACTAAGGATAAGGGGTAAGCCATTTATGACTGAAATGAGGAGGAATTTCTCCCAGAGAGTGGTGAACCTATGGTATTCTCTGCCACAGAGGGCGGTGGAGGCCAGTTAATTAAATATATTCAAGAAAGAGATGGATATATTTCTTAAGGCTAAAGGGATCAAGGAATATGGGGAGCAGGCAGGGACAGGGTACTGAATTTGGATGATCATCCATGATCTCATTGAATGGCGGAGCAGGCTCGAAGGGCCGAATGGCCTACTCCTGCTCCTATCTTCTATGTTTCTATGTTTCTATGTTAGTTGTTTAATGGTCGACCAGCATTCAGGACTGGATGTGGCAGGACTGCAGCACTTTGTTCTGATCCATTGATGGTGGGAGTGCTTAGCCCTGTCTATAGCATGCTGCTTCCGCTTTTTATCATGTTTGCTCCTCTAGGTCTTTCCCACTAGTTAGTGGCCTATAAAATACACCTATTGGTGTAATCTCACCTCTATTATTGCTTAACACTAACCACATAGATTCTGTCCTTAACCCCTCCAGGACATCCTTTCTCTCTAGCACTGTAAAATTCTCCTTATTCAATACTGCCATCGCACCTTCTTTATTTCCTTCCCTTTCCTTCCTGAACACCTTCTGCCCAGTAATATTTAGTAACCAATCCTGCGCTTTCTTGAGCCATGTCAACGTGATCACCACAATATCTTATTTCCCTGTGGCTATTTGCGTCTGCAGCTCACATAAATTATTTACCACACGTCATGCTTTTACCAATTTGGGACTGTAAACCTGTCTTGTATTCTTTTAGTCTGACCCCACATAATACCTTATTATTTATTACTCTTGGCTATCCATCTCTCCAATCCTTCTTGCACCTTGTTTCGTCTTTCCAGTGCTACAGCCTGGTGGCCAGCGGCTGCCACTTTAGTATAAAACATCCCCAGCACTACGAGCAATCCACCACCATCCCCATCGAGGCCATTGGTTGCGGCCCTGTTGAGGTGCAACCTTTCCGGCCTTTATAGACCCCACCTCCCCGAGCACGTGTACCAATGTCCCAGGAATATAAAGCCCTCCCTCCTGCACCATCTCTCCAGCCACGCATTCATCTGCTCTACCCTCCTATTTCTATACTCAAAAGCACAGGCACCTGGAGTAATCCGAATATTACTACCTTTGAAGTCCTGATTTTAATCTATTTCCTAGCTCCCTAAAATCTACCTGCAGGTCCTCATTCCTCTTCCTACATATGTCATTGTTATCGATATGGAACATGATCTCAGTCTGTTCAACCTACCCCTCAGAATGTTCTTCTGCCGCTCAGTCACATCCTTGACCCTGTCATTAGGGAGGCAACATACCATCCTGGATTCATGTCTGCGGCCGCAGAAACGCTTGTCTATTCCCCTACCTATTAAATCTCCTATCACTATTGCTTTCCTGATGTTTTTCACCCATCCCCAGCCCCCACCGTAAAGCTGAGCCACCCGAGGTGCGCCGGTCTTGGCTCTGACACTACGTGCCACATGGAACAGAGCCCTCTCCAGTAATTAGAACTGAATACCGGTTAGAGAGTGAGATGCACTCAGTGGGGTCCTACAATACCGGCCATCTTCTATTTTCTCTCTGGCGGTCACCCATTCCCTCTCTGCCTGCACACTCTTAAGCTGAGGAGTGACCACCTCCTGAAACATGCTATGCAAGTAGCGTCTCAGCCTCACGGTTGCACCGCAGTGACTCCAGTTGCTGCTCAATCTCCGAAACCCAGAATTCGAGCTCCTACAGCTGACGACACGTCCTGCACATTTGGTTGTACAGGACACGGGAAGTGTACTGGAGTTCCCACATAGCACAAGATGTGCATTCCCGGGAATGAGGTGCCCTGCCATGCCTGTATATAATAAATCATTACTAACTTAACAGAAAAAACTTAAGACTTTTACATATATATATTTAGAATTCGCATTGTTAAACTGTTCAAATCATCTCTACAATCAGTTCTTGTTAGCCTGGTAACGCCTTCATGGTGTCTGGCAAGTGAGATCCCATGCACTGTGAGTTTGTGGGAACAAGAGATTATTGGACGTTGTACCAGAGAGGTTGTGGGCAGGTCTGACTACTAGTTTGAGGAGCTGCATTAGTTTGAGGTGCTGTATTAGTTTGAGGAGCTGTATTAGTTTGATGCACTGTATTAGTTTGATGCACTGTATTAGTTTGAGGTACTGTATTAGTTTGAGGTACTGCATTAGTTTGAGGTACTGCATTAGTTTGAGTTGTTCTATCAATTTGAGGGGTTGTACCTGTTTGAGGAACCAATGAAACAAATACGCTAATTTAATTGTTTAACTAAATGGCCACACTTAAGGCGGTCAGCCCCATTCGAGAGTGCGGTAGAGCATCCCTGAGAGGACGCTCTAACATTTGGAATTTAATTATTGAATGGCCACAGCAGAGTGAAGGACATCACCAGAACAATATGAGATCTAGGGGTGGACCTGGTGGTGTTTGAAACAACAACCCCATTGGTGGGAGGATACAGCTGGCAATTTCCATTAGTTATAACATGTGATCAGAATTGTCTGGTCTTTTGGGTGTTCAATTTCAATCTCAGCAGTAAATATATTCCATCACAACAGGGAATTCAGTCCACTGTCGTCATCTGTTTGTTCAAATGTTTTTTTAAATAGTATTGTCAGCGCTTCTGTAAACTCAACGTCCCAGTGGGAATCCCGCAGGGTATAAATGAAAGGCTCTGGGAATGTATCACCTCAGAGTTTAATTCAGAGAGATTGCCGGCAGCACGAAGGGAAACACCGCTTCACACAGAAAATGTTTGACTCATTTTACAGTGTGGAGAAAATATTCTACATGATCATTGCCGTCATTGGAGTTCCTGGTAAGTGATTATACCTATTGAAGTTGTTTAATCTGTGTGTGAGCTGGTCTCTGGTTTTGCTCTGTGACTGATAATGTTGCATCCTGATCTACTCATCACTGTTATTGAGACACCCGATCAATCATAGCATTTCGTTCAATCAAGTGTCCTGAATTACCTCTGAGATTTTATTACAATGCTTCAACTGAAATTAAAATTCTGTTTGTAACTCACGGGCTCGCTGTGTTATGAAGCTATTGCCTTCCGTGTAATATTGTGTATTGTTGTATCAGACCTCAGTGCAAGCAATTCTCTGAGAGAAGGTATTAGTGGAAGGGACTATCACTGCAGAAATTTACTGAGTGTTGGTCACTAACTGGAGTGGAACACCGGACCCCAGTGGCCATGTATTACTGGAGTATCTGTCACTGTAGAATTGTACTGAGTGTGGGTCACTAACTGGAGTGGAACATCTTATCCCAGTGGCCATGTATTACTGGGAGTGTGTGTCACTGTAGAACTGCAATGACTGTGGGTCACTAAATATAGTGGAACACCTGGCCCCAGTGGCCATGTATAACTGGGAGTATCTGTCACTGTAGAACTGTACTGAGTGTTGGTCACTAACTGGAGTGGAACACTTGGCCCCAGTTGCCATGTATTACTGGGAGTATCTGTCACTGTTGAACTGTACTGAGTGTGGGTCACTAATTGGAGTCGAACATCTCATCCCAGTGCCCATGTATTAATGGGAGTATCTGTCACTGTAGAATTGCACTGAGTGTGGGTCACTGACTGGAGTGTAACATCTCATCCCAGTGGCCATGTATTACTGGGAGTATCTGTCACTGTAGAACTGTACTGAGTGCGGGTCACTAACTGGAACGGAACACCGGACCCCAGTGGCCATGTATTACTAGGAGTATCTGTCACTGTAGAACTGTACTGAGTCTGGGTCACTAACTGGAGTGAAACATCTCATCCCAGTGGCCATGTATTACTGGGAGTATCTTTCACTGTAGAACTGCACTGAGTGTGGGTCACTAACTGGAGCGGAACACCGGACCCCAGTGGCCATGTATTACTGGGAGTATCTGTCACTGTAGAACTGTACTGAGTGTGGGTCACTAACTGGAATGGAACACCGGATCCCAGTGGGCATGTATTACTGGGAGTATCTGTCACTGTAGAACTGTACTGAGTGTGGGTCACTAACTGGAATGGAACACCGGATCCCAGTGGGCATGTATTACTGGGAGTATCTTTCACTATAGAACTGTACTGAGTGTGGGCCACTAACTGGAGTGGATCATCTCATCCCAGTGGCCATGTATTACTGGGAGTATCTGTCACTGTAGAACGGTACTGAGTGTGGGTCACAAACCAGAGTGGAACACCTGACCCAGTGGCCATGTATTGCTGGGAGTATCTGTCACTGTAGAACGGTACTGAGTGTGGGTCACTAACCAGAGTGGAACACCTGACCAAGTGGCCATGTATTGCTGGGAGTATATTTCAATGTAGAACTGTATTGTGTGTGGGTCACTAACTGGAGTGGAACAAGTCGGTTCCAATTTGAAATTATTGTTCGAGATGACTGATCTCTCCCATTCATGGTGCTGCATTCGTGTTTTCCGAATGTAATCAGTGGCACAGAGGAAGGTTTTTGCTGTTGTTTGAAGAAGTTTGGTTATGTGCATATGCGGCGCTGCAACAAAGGTTCATGAGATTGATTCCTGGGATGAGAGGGCTGTGATATGATGAGAGTTGGGTAGAATGTTCCTATACGCTCTGCAATTCAGAAGAATGAGAGGTTTTCTCATTGAAACCTATAAGATTCTGAACGTTATTGGGATACTTGCCTTCATTAGCTGAGGAATAGAATATAAGAGCAGTGTTGTTATGATGGAGCTGTACAAAGCACTGGTTCGGCCACAGCTGGAATACTGTGTGCAGTTCTGGTCGCTACACTATAGCAATAATGTGATTGCATTGGAGATGGTGCAGAGAAGATTCACCAGGATATCACCTGGGATTGATCTTTTCAGCTATGAAGAGACACTGGACAGGCTGGGGTTGTTTTCCTTAGAGTAGAGAAGGCTGAATGGCGATCCGATTGAGGTATACAAAATTATGAGTGGCACAGATAGGGTAGATAGAGATGAACATTTCCCCTTCTGGAAGGTTCAATAACCAGGTGGCTTAGTTTCAGGGTAAGGGGCAGGAGGTTTAGAGGGGATTTTAGGAAAAAAAAATTAATGCAGAGGGTGGTTGGTATCTGGAACTCACGGCCTGAAAGGCTGGTAGAAGCAGGAACCCTCACAACATTCAAGAAGCATTTGGATGAGCACTTGGAACAGCATAGCTTACGAGGCTACGGACGAAGTACTGGAAATGGAATTTAAATAGACAGGGCTTGATGGCCGGCGTGGACAAGATGGGCCGAAGGGCCTCTTTCTGTGCTGTATAATTCTATGACTGTATGATTCTAATTCCAGGGTTAGATGTTGAGAGGTTGTTTCCCCTGGCTGGTGAATCTAGAACTAGCGGACATAGTCTCAGGATAAGGTGTAGGCAATTTGAGACTGGGCTGAGAATGATATTCTTTATTCAGAGGGTGGAGAACCTTTGGTATTCTGTGCCCCAGGGGCTTGTGAATGCTGAGTCTTTGAGTACATTCAGGACTGAGACAGATGGATTTTTGGACTCATGGAGAATCAAGGGATATGGAGATCGGGCAGGAAAGGGCTTTTGAGGTCGATGACCAGCCATGAACTTATTGAATGGTGGAGCAGGATCGAGGGACCGTATGGTCTACTCCTGCTTCTATTTCTTATGTTCTTATATTCAGATATAAGGTGAAATATATTGATAATGCTTTGTTTCCAATTGAACTGCACCAAAAGAAACATATGTTACCTAATTACAGACAGGTGAACAGCGGGAGAGCAGTTTTACAGAATTCAAATCCTCTATATAATGATTTATTCTTACTTTATGTATAGTTATTGTAAACACTTTAATTGTTTTGGTGCTGATTAGTCCCCTTCCCCCAACACAGTCCTGAGAATCTGTGGGTCATGACTGCTGAAATTCATTATGTTACCATTAGACGGGCTGAATATTGGGCTGTGGTTATTGATTATTGCACTTCTGTAATTGATTTAGGTTTGACAGACTAGTTCTTATCTCTGATTCAGAGTCTGTACACAGGTAACCTGCACCGATCTCTGGCCTTAGCTCAGTGAGGTGAGTCCCTGCGAAGCGGGAGTGTAAGAAATAGCTGTTAGATTCAAAGATGCGTTTTAATTCTTAGAACAGAGACTGACAACAGGCAAGCGGAAAAGAGACAGCATAAATGGTGGAATATCAAGCATCAAAAGACAAATAGAAGTGATAAGGGAATTGTAAAATGCAAGGTAACAGTGAGGATAGCACTTGCTAGATATAAAGGAGCCACGAAGCCATAAAATGCCCTTGAAGAAACTTGACAAAACATTCCTCAGAAAGATAAGAGGGAGGCCTTGTCAGTCATGCAGAAACGGACGCCGAGGGTTGCCTTCCCGCTTCACAATTGGACAATAGGATGGGGATCAAATGATTGACACCAGGTGATTACCAGCCCACAAAAATAACTACAAATATAGACGATCGAGAGAGGAAATCAGGCAGTCAGGGGCGAAGGCTTCCCCATGGTGGCTGTGGCCTAACACCTTGGTCAAGTTTAGCCTCTGAGGTGGCTGATGGCCAAACACCGCCAGCAGCTTGCGACATGACCCAATGGAAGTGACCACTGCAGCAGACAGCAGGAATCCAACCAATCCTGACCACCCTACTGCCTACTGTCCATCCGGTCATGTCATTCTGCTTCGGGGAGTATTAGGTCGCTTTCTACTGTCACGGGTTTTATGTCTATTTTACTCAGCTTAAACCATATGTAATATCTGATTGTGCTTTAAACTCTACCTCTTAAAAAGGAGCCTTGCAACTTCTAAAACCCTGTTGTGTATCTGTGTGAGCCTGTGATCCTAATCGTACAGCAGACGTATAACTGATAGAACATGCATAGCAGGTTTTCATAATACAGAGATCAGTTCCAGGGGCAGTAAATAATAGCATTAATAAATTGATAATAACGTAATAATAGGGCATTTCATCAATAAATGAAACACTTCAATATCCACAATGATTAAATAAGCTGATGAATGTGCTTAATTTACAGCACAAAACAGGCCATTCGGCCCTACTATGTGATGCCAGTGTTTATGCTCCACAGGAGCCTCCTCCCACCCCTCTTCAGCTAACCCTATCAACATAACCTTCCAATGCTTTCTACCTCGTGTACTCTCGCTTCCCCTTAAATGTATCTCTGCTATTCGCTTCAAGTATTCCAAGTTGAAATCAGCTCAACATTCTTACCACCCTCTGAGTAAACAAATTTCTCCTCAATTCCGTATTGGATTTATTAGTGACTATCTTTTCTCGATAATCGCCAATTTTGCACTCACGTCACAAGTCTAAGCATCTACCCTATGTCACCCCCTCCAAATTTGAAGATCTCTATGAGGCCACCCCTCAACGTTCACTTTTGTAAAGAAACGAGCCCCAGCCTGTTCAATCTTTCCTGATGGTCATAATGTCTCAGTTCTGGTGTCATACTTGTAAAAAATTGCACTTTCTCCTGAGACTTATTATCCTTTATATAATATGGAGAGCAGAACTGCACACAGCTGCAGTGAGGTATAACCAACGTTCTATATAAGTTTAAGCTAACCTCTTTGCTTTACGTTTTTATTCTTCTAGATATGAACCCCAGTGATTTGTTTGCATGTTTATGGTCTTGTTAACATGCATTGCTACTTTAAATGATTTGTTAATCGGTTCCACTCTACCCCATTCCCACTCTGATTTTCCAAGGAGTATTTGGGAACCTTATAATTCCTACCAAAATGCAATACCTCTCATTTAGCTACATTCAATGTAATTTGCCATTTAAACGCCCTTTCTATCAGTTGATTAATGTCTTCAGGTATTGTGTTGCATTCTTCCTCTGTACTAACTGTATTCCCAATTTGAAATCAGCTGCAAATTTTGAATTTGTGCTTCTGCTTCCCAAATCAATATCGCTTATGTAAATGTTAAAAAACAGGGATCACAACGCTGATCCTTGTGGAACATCACTTCTCACCATCCACCTATCTGAGTAAATAGCTTTATCCACTACTCCCTATTTTCTGTTCTTGCAGCCATCTTGTTATCCATTCTGCTTCTTGTCTCCTAACTCCACTTGCTCTGTGATGCAGTCTGCTATGTGGTACCTTATCGAATGGCTTTAAAAAGCCAAAGTATATTACATCTACTGCATTACCCTTATCTACTCCTTCTGGTACTTATTCAAAGAATTCAGTAAGGTTACTCAAGCAAGACATTCCAATAGTGGGTGCAGGAGCAGAGGCATATGGGTGTTCATGTACAAAAATCGTTGAAGTTGGCAGGGCTGGTTGAGAACGTGGTTGAAAATGCTTACGGGAATCTGAGCTTTATAGTTAGAGGCATCGAGTACAAAAGCAAGTAAGTTATGATAAACATTTATGAAACATTTGTTCGGCCACAACTGGAGTATTGTTATCAATTCTGGCCAGCACACTTCAGGAAGGCCATGAATGCTTTAGAGATGGTGCAGAAAAGATGTACAAGAATGGTTCCAGGGACCAGGGAGGTCAGAACTGGACGATATCAGAGATTAACAGTATTAAAGCAATGATAGAGTCAGAGAAAGGTGTGGTTGCATAAGGAAAGAACAAAGTCTATGATTGGCTGGAGGGCAGGTGTGATTCAGTGACATAAGGGGTGATGCTGCAAGGTGAATGGGACAAATAAAGAAAGAGAAGATTGGTCTAGAGGAGGTGTAAATGGTTACAGCAGAATAACAAGCTGGAGGGGAAGTTGGGCACATGTCGCAGAGAAAGAAGTTGCTGAACAAAATTAGGGCCCATGGAATTGGGGGTAATATACTAGCATTGATTGAGAATTGGTTAACAGACAGAAAATAAAGAGTCGGAATAAATGTGTCTTTCTTAAGGATGGCAGGCTGTGACTAGTGGGGTACCGCAAGGATCGGTGCTGGGTCCCAGCTATTCACAATCCATATCAATGATTTGGATGAGGGGACTAAATGTAACATTTCCAAATTTGCTGATGACACAATGCTAGGTGGCAGTGTCCGTTGCGAAATGGATTTGCAGAGGCTTCAATAGGATCTCGACAGGCTCAATGAGCGAGTGAGAACATGGCAGATGGATTATAATGTGGATAAATGTGAAGTAATCCACTTTGGTGGAAAAAAACAGAAAGGCAGAGTTTTTTCGAAAAGGAGAAAGATTGGGGAATGCAAATGCTCAAAGGGACCTGGGTGTCCTTATACATGAGGCACTTAAAGGGAAAGTGCAGGCGCATCAAGCCATTAGGAAGGCAAATGGTATGCTGGCCTTTATTACAAGTGTGTTTGAGTACAGGTGTAAAGAGGTTTACTTCAATTATATCCAATTATATAAGGCCTTGGTGAGACCACACCTGGAGTACTGTGTACAATTGTGGGCTCCTTACATAAGGAAGGATATACTTGCCAGATAGGGAGTGCAACGAATGTCCACGAGATTGATTCCTGGGATGGCGGGACTGTCGTATGAGAAGAGATGGAGTAAACAAGGCCTGTATTATCTTGAATTCAGAAGAATGAGAGTGGCTCGCATTGAAACATACAAAATTATTACAGGGCTTGATAGGGCGGATGCTGGGAGAATGTTTCCCTTGGCTGGGGAGTCTAGAACCAGGGGTCAAAGACTCAGGATAAAGGGTAGGACATTCACGACACGGATGAGATGAAATTCCTTCACACAGAGGGTGGTGAATCTTTGGAATTCTCTACACCAGAGGGTTTTGGTGGCGCAGTCATTGGTTATATTCAGAACAGAGGTCGATAGATTTCTGACCAGTAAGGGCACCAAGGGATATGGCGATGAGGCCGATGAATGGAATTGAGACAGAAATCAGCCATAATCTCATTGACTTGCGGAGCAGGCTCGAAGGGCCGACTGTCCTACTCCTGCTAGTATTCCTTATGTTCTTATCTTCCTCTCAGATTTACAGCAGTCTCAGTATTTTGCATTTGCTGACATACTTCCGCCTGGATATTAACAGAGGCATGGCATGTACGATGGCCAAAGGGTATGGGGTGGGTGTGGAATATCAGACAGGATACCTGGAAGTCCAGGTATTCCCGGACGTTGGGGTATCTTAACTCCACAGCGTACGTCCTTTGTCCTGGACTGATTCCCCACCCTGGAATTCAGCCTGATTGACAGCCGAGCTTCCAGTTGGACGGGGTCGGGGGAATTCCGGAGCAGGACCAGGTCGGTCCTGGGGTTGATTCCATCTGATCCCGTGGTGTGTCCGATCATGGACACGGGGTTTGACCGGTCCCAGGGGGTTTGACCAGTCCCGGGGGTTTGACCGGTCACGGGTGTGTGACTGGTCCTGGAGGTTTGACCGGTCCTGGGAGTTTGACCGGTCCCGGGTGTGTGACTGGTCCTGGAGGTTTGACCGGTCCCGGGCGTTTGACCGGTCCCGGCGGGTGTTCCATTCATCAGTCTTCCAAATGTCCGACCCCGACTGCGCAGTTCTATTCATGGGGGTCAGGCGACGGGTAGAGCTTGGTGGGTGGGGGATGAAATCATTCCAGTGGCACAGTGAGAACGGCATACCGTAGTTAAACCTGTAAAAGAGGTTAAATCAGAGGCTGCATGCCTCATTCAAATATTTAAATTGCCAACCCGCCTCCTAGGTGCAGTTCACTGCCCGCCCCATGTCCCATCTCCATTAACCCGGAAGCGGGCTGCTTGGAGGCATTTTCGGGTTCGGAGGATATTGTTTAATTTTCACCTCTGACCCGACACCAACCGCCGGTTTTTTTGGTGTAAAAATCCAGCCTTCACTGCCTGGGCTCAGCCACAGAGAATGTGTGATAAATAATTTCCAATCTCTTTTCCCTTCTGTGTTTTACAGTGAATTTGCTGGCGATTGTGATCCTGTCCCGGGGAAAGTGCGGGCTCTCCACCTGCACCACTCGCTACCTGGTGGGCATGGCAGGGGCCGATCTCCTGGTCATTGTCATTGAGGTCATACTGAGGCGGATCAGATGGCATTATTTCCTATGGTCTTTCCTGTCCATCACTCCTGTGTGTAGTGTTCTCACTGTCCTGTCCGCTGCAGCCACAAGCTGTTCTGTCTGGTTCACCGTCACTTTCACCTTTGATCGATTTGTGGCCATTTGTTGCCAGAAGCTGAAAATTAAATATTGCACCGAGAAAACTGCGGCTGTGGTTCTGGCAACAACCGGCATTCTGCTCTGCTTAAAAAGCGTTCCCTTCTACTTTACAATTCAACCCTTGGAGATAATCGACAATGTACCGTGGATCTGTGCCATAATCACAAGATACTTTACTGATCCTGGTTGGGTGGGATTTGACTGGTTTGATGTGGTTATAACACCATTGCTCCCATTCGCTATAATTCTGTTGCTCAACGCTCTGACAGTCAGATACATTTTAGTGGCCAGTCGGGTCCGTAAGAAACTAAGGGGTGAGGGAAAGGGAGAGAATGACAGAGACCCAGAGATGGAGAGCAGAAGGAAGTCTATTATTTTACTCTTCACCATATCCACCAGCTTCTTATTGCTGTGGCTGCTCTATGTTAGCCAGTTCTTATATTATATCATTACAGCAACAAATCCCTATTTTTACAGTCGTTCTTTAAATATCTTTCGAGGAGTCGCATATTTGCTGCAGAATTTAAGTTGCTGCACAAACACATTTATTTATGGGGTGACCCAGTCCAAGTTCAGAGAGCAGGTGAAGAGGGCGGTGAAATATCCGCTTACCTCAATTATTCAATTAATTATTCATCATAAATAACTGAGCACAGCCCAGAGGCGGCTCCCAGTGTTTCCAGCGCAGCACTGCCATCCACTGAATTACACCAGAAATCGCTGGTGATCTGAAGATACGGCCAGCGGCGGGGCGAGCACTGTGTTTAGGACTTGGCGCTGATTCTGATTGACATTACCCACGTTGTCTTTTGGGACAGGACCACGAGTTGTCTGCATTCCGTCTTTAAAGAGTCCCTTCATCTATTAAGGGCAGCAATTCATTCGCAGCTTCCAGAGTAAGAGTCTGGTCAATAGATAGGCAGACAGAGCTGAGTTCAGAGGATTATATTACCTGGAATATACAGCACACAAACAAGCCATTCGGCCACTCAGTCTGTGCTGGCGTTTATGCTCCACACCAGTCTCCTCTCATTGCATGTTCATCATCTCAGCCACTTAGATTATATTTCTGTTCCTTTTTCGTTCATTTACTCGTCCAGTTTCATTTTGAAATAATCGAAAATATTTTCCTCAACCATTTCCTGTGCCATTATGTTCCACATTCTAACTACTCTCTGAGTAAAGTAATTGTTCCTTATATCCCTTTTGAATTAATTAGTAACTATTTTTTTATTTATGACCCCAAGTGTGGCATTCTCCCACAAGTGTAAACATTCTCTCCACATCTACCCTGTCCAACCCATTCATCATTGTCAAGGTCTCTATCAGCCTCATCTAAGTCCTCTCTCTTCTAAGAAATGCCCAACCTGTTCAAACTTTCCTGATAGCTGCAATCTTTCAGCTCTGGTGACATCCAACTAAATATTTGTAAGACCAAAGCTAGCCACCGACTCCATCGCTCTCTTTAGCAGCAGTTTGCTGTTAAGGAACTTTGTGTCGTATTAGACCTTGGGATGATCTTCCAACCGGGTATTCACTTCATCACCAGGACAGCTTATATCCACTGGCGTAACATCGCTGAACGTCGCTCCTGCCACAGCTCATCTGCTGCTCAAAGCATCATTCATGCCTTTGGTAGCTCTAGACTTGATAACACCAACTCTCTCGTGGCCGGCTTTCCATCTCCCACCCTCTATAACTTGAGCACATCCAAAGCTGTTCTGCCCGTAACCTAATCCACACCCAATCCCGGTAAACCTCTACTCCTGTGATCGCTGACCTACAGTCACTCCCGTTCCGGCAATGCCGCCATTTTAAAATTATCATCCTTGCTTTCAAATCCCAACATGGCCTCGCCCTCCCTGCCTCTGCAAGCTCCACCAGCCCCTCAACACTCCCGAGATCTCTGTGCTCCTCTAATTTTGGCCACGTGTACATCTCCGATTGTAACCGCTCCACCATTGACGGCTGTGTTTTCAGCTGACTGGGCTTGAATCTCAGGAATCCCCTCCCTGAGCCTCTCTGCTTCTGTAAATCTCCCTCCTCCGTTAAGATGCTGCTTAAAACTTACCTCTTTGACTAAGATGTTGGTCATCTTTCCTAATATCTCCTTATGCAGCTCAGTGTCAAGTTTTGTTTAATAATGCTCCCATGAATTACTTGGGTCATTTTACTCTGTTAAAGGTGCAATGTAAATACAAGTTGTTGATGTTGTAAGTATTTTCTGCACTCTCTCCAGTTCTTTATACCCTTTTTATGTTATGGAGACCATAACTATGAACGGTTCTCTAACTGTGACCTGACCTGTGTCCCATATATGTTTAATACAATTTACAAATTATTTACAGCACAGAGCCAGGCCATTCGTCTCAAAATGTCCATGTTGGTGTCCATGCTCCACACGAGCCTCCACCCACCCTCCTTCATCTAACCCAGTAAAATGTCGTTCTATTCCTTTCCCCCCTCAGGTGCTTGTCTCGCTTCCCCTTTAAATGTGTCGATGTTATTCACATCAACTTCTCCTTGTTTTAGCAAGGTCCACATTCTGACCATTCACTTGGTAAAAAGGTTTCTCCTGAATTCCCTGTTAGGTTTATTAATGACGATCATATATCTATAGCCCCGAATACTAGTCTCTCCTGCAAGTGGAAACACCTTCTCAATCTACCCTATGCAAACCTTTCATATTCTCCAAGAGCACTATCTGATTATCCCTCAGTCTTCACTTTCCGAAAGAAAGAAGCCCCAGCCTTTTCAGTCTTTCCTGACAGGTATAACCTCTCAGTTCTGGTTTCTTTCTAGTAAATACAGCTTGTACCTTCGCCAGTCCCTCTGTGTCCTTTTTATAAGATGGAGACCATGTTCACAGTACACCAAGTGTGGTTCAAACCAAGGTTCCATACAAATGTAACATAACTTCTATCTTTTTACAGTTCTATGCCTCTAGAAATTAACCCCAGTGCTTTCTTTGTGTATATGGCCTGGTCAACTGCATTGCAACTTTTACTGATTTATGTAACTGTACCCTCACATCCCTCTGTCCCTCAACCGCGTTTAGAACTTATTTTCCAAGGAGTGTGTGACATCCGTATTCTTCCTATTAAAATGCTCCACATCACATTCTCTGTATTGAGGTTCATTTATAAGTTACCCACCCATTTTGCCAGTTTAATAACGTCTTCCTGGATGTTGTTGCAGTCCGCTTCTATATTAAGTATAAACCCCCATTTAGGTGGCATCAACAATGTTTGAAATTGCAATTCCGATTCCTGAGTCCTAATTGTTCAAGTAAATGGTGAATAAAAGTGTTCCCAGCACCGATCTTTGTGAAACTCCACTTCCCACCATTGGCCAACTTCAATTCTTTTGAATTATATCGCCTTAAAAATAAACCCTAATTCATTGTTAGCATTTTATTTGCTTTGCTGTCCAGTGATAGTGCTTTTGATTATTTGTTCCCCTGTAGCCCTGCTGCCTTTTGCTCTTCTGCCACGTTCAGTTTCTTATTTACTGAGTTAATAGTGATTATAGAATCATTAGGCCCACCTTGCCTGTGCCGCTTTCTGGTAGAGCTATCTAATTAATCCCACTCCTCTGCTCTTTCCCCAGTATTTAATTTTATTTCAAGTGTTTTTTCCAAATGCCCTTTGAAAGTTACTATTGAATCTGCTTCCACCGCCCCTTCAGGCAATGCATTCCAGATCACAAAAACTCACTGTGTAAAACAAAATCCTCCTCATGTTGTCTCCGTTTCTTTTTCCAATCACATTAAATCTGTGTCCTCTGGTTACCGACCCCACTGCCACTGGAAACATTTACTCCTCTGTTAATCTATTAAATGTATTTAGGCTTTTAAACACCTCTATCAAATCTCCTCTTAACCTTCTCGTCTCTAGTCTGTAGAGCACCAGCTTCTCCAGTCTCTCCACATAACTAAAGTCCCTTATCACTGGTACCATTCTAGTGAATCGCTTCTGTACACGCTCCAGGGACTTGACATTTTCCTAAAGTGTGGTGCCCAGAATTGGACACAATACTCCAGCTGAAGCCAAATGAGTGCTTTATAATGTTTTTGCATAACTTCCCTGCTTTTGTGCTCTGCTGCTTATTAATAAAGTGAAGGATCCCGTATGCTTTATTAACATACTTCTCAAAATGTCGGCCGCCTTCAAAGATTAGTGTACATACATGCCTAGGTCTCTCTGTTCCTGCAGCCCTTTAAAATTGTACCATTGATATCACATTGCCTCTCCTCAGTTTTCACTTCACAATTCTCTGTGTTAAATAGAATCTGTCAAGTGCCTGCCTAATTGAATCAGAGTTCGGGTTATGCTGTAAGCAACGGGATTGGATTTGGAATAGAAACACCATCAGAGAAGTTTAAGATCATGTCAGGGACGTATTTGAAACTCTCAAACCCTCCAGCCTGAGGAACAGTTTTATAAGGTTAAAGACCCTGGCAAATATTCCTGGCAGTTAGGATCTTGCTTTTGGCTCCAATAATATTTTATTCCGTTAATGCAAAATATGGCAGAAAACTGAGTAAGGAGATAACTTTAAATACAGGAATGAGGGTCAATTAGAAGGTGCTGCATTAATGACGTTTTAACTGAAGATCAACCATGATCGTACTGAATGGTGGAGCAGGCTCGAAGGGCCGAATGACCTACTCCTGATAATATTTTTAATGTTCTCTTGTTGACCTGTCAGTCTACGTCCTCCTGAAGTCTGTTACTATCCTCTTCATTGTGTGCTATATTTCCGAGTTCCGATGCCCTGTATACCCAACTCCAGGTCCTAATAGCGACCCCTGGGGGCACCACTTTATACTTCCCTCCAGTATGAAAAACAAGCCGTCACCACTCGTCTCTGCTTTGAGACCCTTTGCCAATTTGGTATCCATGCTGCCCTATCCCATTAATCCAATGGGCTACAATTTTATTACCAGGTATGACATGTGGTTTTTATCAATTGCCTTTTGAAAGTCCAGATACACAACATCAACCGCACTACCCTCATGATGCTTCTATTTTCCCACGAAAGTTAATCACCTCCCATTCATCGATGTTAAATTTCAATTGTCAATTAACTGCGCAGCGTGTATGTTCTCTAATGTCTATTGTGAGATGTCATTGTGTGAAATGTCTACTCAATATTTGAAGAAAGGCATCAGTGTATTGAATAAAAAACAATCATAATTAATAAAGACAGCCATCTACAACTGTGTGTTTTTGGAATTTATCAGAAAATCTGAGGATTATTTGCAGAGTAAACTCCTGGCTTGTCACTTTGTACCACAACTTTTCGAAGAAGTCGATCAAGATATTATTTATTTCAAATAACAGAACTTCTCACCTGTTTGCGTCAACCCCTCTTTTTGTCTTTGGATATATATATATGCATCAAACATTCTAAACTCCTCCCCACCCCACCTAATATACGCAGAACCTCCCCACCGCACCTAATAACCTTAGCACCTCCCCACCCCACCAAATATGCTCAGCTCCTCCTCACCCCACCCAATATCCTCAGCTCCTCACCACCCCACCTAATATCCTCAGCGCCTCCCCACCCCACCTAATATCCTCAGCTCCTCCTCAACCCACCCAATATCCTCAGCTCCTCCCCACCCCACCTAATATCTTCAGCTCCTCCCCACCCCACCTAATAACCTCAGCTCTTCCCCACCCCACCTAATGTCCTCAGCTCCTCCCCACCTCACCTAAAATCCTTAGCTCCTCCCCACCACACCTAATATCCTCAGCTCTGCCCCACTGCAACTAATATCCTCAGCTCCTCCCCACCTCCCCGAATATCATCAGCTCCTCCCCACCCCACCTAATATCCTCAGCTCCTCCCCACCACACCTAATATCCTCAGCTCTGCCCCACCCCAAATAACATCTTTAGCTCCTCCCCATCCTACTTAATATCCTCAGCGCCTCCTCACCCCACCTAATATCCACAGCTCTCACCACCCCACCTAGTATCCTCAGTTCCTCCCCACCCCACCTAATATCCTCAGCCCCTCCCCACCCCACCTAATATCCTCAGCTCCTCCCCACCCACCTAATATCCTCAGCTCCTCCCCACCTCACCTAATATCCTCAGCTCCTCCGCACCCCACCTAATATCCTCAGCTCCGCCCCAACCCAACTAATATCCTCAGCTCCTCCCCACCCCAACAAATATCCTCAGCTCCTCCCCACCCCACCTAATATACTCAGCTCCTACCCACCCACCTAATATCCTCAGCTCCTCCCCACCTCACCTAATATCCTCAGATCCTCCCCACCCCAACTAATATCCTCAGCTCCGCCCCACCCCAACTAATATCCTCAGCTCCTCCCCACCCCACCTAATATCCTCAGCTCCTCCCCACCCCGGCTAAAATCCTCAGCTCCTCCCCACCCCACCTAATTTCCTCAGCTCCTCCCCACCCCATCTAATATCCTCAGCTACTCCCCACCTCACCTAATATCCTCAGCTCCTCCCCACTTCACCTAATATCCTCAGCTCCTCCCCACTTCACCTAATATCCTCAGCTACTCCCCACCCCACATAATATATTCAGCTCCTCCCCACCCCACCTAATATCCTCAGCTCCTCCTCACCCTACCTAATATCCTCAGCTACTCTCCGCCCCACCTAATATCCTCACCTCCTCACCACCCACCGAATATCCTCAGCTCCTCCCCACCCCACATAATATCCTCAGCTCCTCCTTACCCCACCTAATATCCTCAGCTCCTCCTCTCCCAACCTAATATCCTCAGCTCCTGACCAACCAACCTCATATCCTCAGCTCCCCCCAGCCCATCGAATATCCTCAGCACCTCCCCACCCCACCTAATATCCGCAGCTCCTCCCCACCAATGTTCCATCAAATCTTTTTGTACTGAACGGTCGCCAGCTCCTTTGAATGCGAGCTTTTCGTCTGTGGGCAAATTTTAAAACTACAGATTTTAGGGCAACTTTTAGGAAAGCAACTTTTACAACAATGACAGCCACAACAACCATTTAAAGTCACATATGCAGTAATGAGATATTGCCACCCCACCATCTCAAATCATGAGAAAATCAGGCAAGTTTCTGCAAGTTTAACATAACTTCCCTGTTTTGAAATCTATTGCTCTAGAAATGAACCCGTGCTTTATTTGCACTTTTATGGCTTTTTAACCTGCGTTGCTACTTCTGATGATTTGTGAATCTATACCTCAAGATCCGTTTGTACCTCTAGCCCATTTAGACTCAAATTTTCCAAGGATTAGCTTGGGTCCTTAATCCTGCTGCCAAAATTCACCAGCTCACACTTACCTATATTGAAATTCATTTTTCATTTAAATGCCCATTCTGCAAGCTTTTTTTTATGGTAGAATTAATTAAAACCTTTTAGTTCGTTATGTACAATCTATATTTAAATAAATACTTGTCTGAAATGACTGGGATATAAAAGAACTGCAGAACAATAAATTAACACTTCAGAAACGTCACTCAGCTACACATCGACAAACAATCCAAAATCTCAAGTTGAGCTGAATGAGGCATATCAATTCGTGCAATTTGTATTATATTTTAAGGTTTTCAACTTATTACACCTTCCTTCGTGTCATCATAGCAATGGTGGCAAAGCAGCAGGTGCAGAGGCTTTCCTATGGCGCTGACGTGCTGTATGTCCAGATATGTAATCAGAATATTTATTACAATGCACCCAGACAACCAACAAATATAAAGTGCTTTAGTTCTTTAGTTCACAGTATTAAAAAGAATTGAACAGCAATGGGTATCCGTATTTCGAACTTCAATCACTTCCATTAATAAACGTGGTCTTGTTGAAACATGTAACCTGTCAGAAATGCAGCACTTATTCGCAAGTGCAGAAAAAAAACCTACACAATTTGCATCACTGAATTAAAAAACAAAAGCAGGAAAAGCTATGATTTATCACAAATAAATATTCATAATTATTCGTGGACAAGAGAACCAATCAGACTGACTTGGAACTATTTACTAATAGTTTGATGTAAAGATATTAATTTACAAATTTAGCTTCCAATGTTTTTCTCTCAAACATTCTCCAAAATATTAATCCCTGCTCTTATCATGAAAAGTGTTGACGTATGTAAGTTACTTCCGAATTAAACAGCAGGAAACAAGCATCATTGTGCTCTCAACTTTCAATCAACTAATTCTAACAATTATACCTACTCAAAATTATAGATTATCAATTTAATCAAAGAATTTTGTGTTTTTTCTCAATAAACAAATAATGCTTTCCTCTAAAGTAGCTTCCAGCATTTTTCATACATCAATACAGAGTACTTGTTTCTATTAACACTCCACGAAACATTTAAGAGGAAATCTATAGTTACGTTATTCCTGGGTTGTTCAGACTATAGAACGGCAGACAAAATAATATCGTTCACAATAGCTAAATACAGCGGATGGTGGAATGTGAAATATAAATAGAAAATGCTGGGAATACTCAGCAGGCCAGGCAGCATCTGTGTAAACATAGAAACATAGAAGATAGGAGCAGGAGTAGGTCATTCGGCCCTTCGAGCCTGCTCCACCATTCAATGAGATAATGGCTGATCATCCAATTTCAGTATCCTGTCCCTGCCTTCTCCCCCTATCCCCCGAGAGAGATAGAGAGAGAGAGAGAGAGAGAGAGAGAGAGAGGGAGGAACAAAGTTAAGGTTTCAGGTCTGTGGCCTTTTGTCGGAACTGGATACAGTTAGAGATTTAACCAGATGCAGAGGCCGGATTTAACTACTCCAGCCCTCCACCATATCACAGAGCATCCCCTTTGTTCCATCCGCCCCTCCCACCTTTCGCTGCATCTGCACCGGGTTAAAATCTGTAACAAATCTAACATTTTACATTTCTGAAGAAAGGTCACAGACCTTTGGATGTCACTGAGCGGCTACAGGGCATTCTTAAGGGTGAGGGTGAGCAGGCAGAGGTCGTGGTCCACATTGGGACCAACGACATAGGTAGGAAGGGGGATGAGGTCCTGCATCAAGAATTTAGGGAGCGAGGTAACAGATTAAAGAGCAGGTCCTCAAAGGTTGTAATCTCTGGATTACTCCCAGTGCCACGTGCTAGTGAGTATAGGAATAGGAGGATAGAGCAGATGAATGCGTGGCTAGAGAGTTGGTGTAGGGGGGAGGGTTTTACTTTCCGGGATCACTGGGCCTGCTTCTGGGGAAGGTGGGACTTGTACAAGTCGGACGGGTTGCACCTGAACCAGAGCGGGACAAATATCCTTGCGGGGAGGTTTGCTAGCACTGTTGGGGGGAGTTTAAACTAACTTGGCAGGGGGATGGGATACAGAGGGGAGCTGAAAGAGGGGGTGATGTGCTGCCAATTATAGAGAAAAAATCAAGTCAGCTTGGTAGACAGGGCAAATATACAAGGGCAAGGCTGGATGGCATCTATTTTAATGCAAGGAGTCTTGCAAATAAGGTGGATGAACTGAAGGTGTTGATAAACACATGGGAGTATGATATTGTTGCTATCACGGAGACATGGTTGAGGGAGGGGCAAGACTGGCAGCTCAATATTCCGGGGTACAGAATCTTCAGGCGAGACAGAGGGGGGTATAAGAGGAGGGGGTGTAGCAATGTTAATTAAGGAGTCAATTACTGCAGTAAGGAGGGATGACATATTAGCAGGTTCCTCTAATGAGGCCATATGGGTGGAGCTTAAAAACAAGAACGGGGCAAGCAGTTTGCTGGGAATGTACTATAGGCCTCCAAACAGTCAGGGGGAGATAGAGGAACAGATATGTAGGCAAATCTCAGAGAAATGTGCAAATAATAGGGTAATAATAATGGGGGATTTCAACTTCCCCAATATTAACTGGGATAGTCAGAGTGTGAAAGGCACAGAGGGTGTAGAATTCTTAAAGTGCATCCAGGAGAGCTTTTTGAGCCAGCCTGTAGAAGGTCCTACAAGAGAGGGGGCGGTACAGGACCTAATTCTAGGGAATGTGGCCGGCCAAGTGGAAGAAGTGCTACTAGGTGAGCACTTTGGTGACAGTGACCATAATATGGTGAGATTTAAGGTGGTCATGGAAAAGGACAGGGATGGGCCGGAAATAAAGGTTCTAAATTGGGGGAAGGCCGATTATAATAGGATAAGGTAGGATTTGGCCAAAATGGACTGGGATCAGCTACTTGTAGGAAAATCCACATCGGAGCAATGGGAGGCTTTCAGAAGGGAGATTGAGGTCATACAATGGCAACATGTTCCCGTAAAGGTCAAGGGTGGTTCCAAAAACCACAGGGAACCGTGGATGTCAGGGGATATACGAGAATGGATTAGAAAAAAAAGGAGGGCTTTTGGCAGATACAAAAGGCTAAAGACGGAGGAATCCCTAGAGGAGTACAAAAAGTGCAGGGGGATACTTAAAAAAGAAATTAGGAGATCAAGGAGGCGCCATGAAATAACACTGGCGAGCAAAATAAAGGAAAATCCTAAGATGTTTTATAAGTATATTAAGGGTATGAGGATAACTAGGGAAAAAATAGGGCCCATTCGGGACAAAAGTGGCAATCTGTGTGTGTAGCCGGAAGATGTAGGAGGGGTTCTAAATGATTTTTTTGCATCTGTTTTCACTATGGAAAGGGACGATGTAGACATAGAAATAGGGCGGGGGGACTGTGATATGCTCGAACACATTAACATCGAGAGGGAGGAGGTATTGGCGGTTTTAGCAGGCCTAAAAATGGATAAATCCTCAGGCCCGGACGAAATGTATCCCAGGCTGCTGTGTGAGGCAAAGGAAGAGATTGCGGGGGCTCCAACACACATATTCAGAACCTCTCTGGCCACAGGGGATGTGCCAGAGGACTGGAGAACCGCTAATGTATTTCCATTATTCAAGAAGGGGAGTAGGGAAAAACCGGGGAACTACATGCCAGTGAGCCTAATGTCAGTGGTGGGAAAATTATTGGAAAAAATTCTGAGGGACAAAATCAGTCTCCACTTGGAGAGGCAAGGATTAATCAGGGATAGTCAACATGGCTTTGTCAAGGCAAGATCATGTCTGACTAATTTGATTGAATTTTTTGAGGGGGTGAATAGGTGTGTGGATGAGGGTAGCAGTGAATGTGTTATACATGGATTTCAGTAAGGCCTTCGATAAAGTCCCGCACAGGAGACTGGTCAAGAAAGTAAGAGCCCATGGAATCCAGGGTGCCTTGGCACGTTGGATACAAAACTGGCTTAGTGGCAGAAGGCAGAGGGTGATGGTCGAAGGTTGTTTTTGTGACTGGAAGCCTGTGGCCAGTGGGGTACCACAGGGATCGGTGCTGGGTCCCTTGCTGTTTGTGGTCTATATTAATGACTTGGATATGAATGTAAAAGGTATGATCAGTAAGTTCGCGGATGATACAAAAATTGGTAGGGTGGTAAATAGCGAGGAGGGTAGTCTCAGTCTGCAGGACGATATCGATGGGTTGGTCAGATGGGCAGAACAGTGGCAAATGGAATTTAACCTGGAAAAGTGCGAGGTGATGCACTTTGGGGGGACTAACAAGGCAAGGGAATACACAATGAATGGTAAGACCCTAGGCAAGACGGAGGGTCAGAGGGATCTGGGTGTGCAAGTACACAGATCCCTGAAGGTGGCGGAACAGCTGGATAAGGTGGTAAAAAAGGCATATGGGATACTTGCCTTCATTAGCCGAGGCATAGAATATAAGAGCAAGGAGGTTATGATGGAGCTGTATAAAACACTGGTTAGGCCACAGCTGGAATACTGTGTGCAGTTCTGGTCGCCACACTGCAGGAAGGATGTGATAGCTTTGGAGAGGGTGCAGAGGAGATTCACCAGGATGCTACCAGGGCTGGAACGCTTCAGCTATGAAGAGAGACTGGGCAGATTGGGTTTGTTTTCCTTGGAGCAGAGGAGGCTGAGGGGGGACATGATTGAGGTGTACAAAATTATGAGGGGCATAGATAGAATGGATATTAAGGAGCTTTTTCCCTTAGTAGAAGGGTCAATAACTAGGGGGCACAGATTCAAGGTAAAGGGCGGGAGGTTTAGAGGGGATTTGAGAAAGAACTTTTTCACCCAGCGGGTGGTTGGAGTCTGGAACTCACTGCCCGGAAGGGTTGTGGAGGCTGGAACCCTCACAACATTCAAGACGCATTTGGATGAGCACTTGAAATGCCATAGCATACAAGGCTACGGACCAAATGCTGGAATATGGGATTAGATTAGACAGGGCGTGATAGCCGACGCGGACACGATGGGCCGAAGGGCCTCTATCCGTGCTGTATAACTCTATGACTCTATGACTCTATGACCTGAAGCGTTAAATCGATTTTTCTCCCTCTCCACAGAGGCTGCCTGGCCCGCTGAGTATTTACAGCATTTTCTCTATGGGGGGACTAACAAGGCAAGGGAATACACAATGAATGGTAAGACCCTAGGCAAGACGGAGGGTCAGAGGGATCTGGGTGTGCAAGTACACAGATCCCTGAAGGTGGCGGAACAGGTGGATAAGGTGTTAAAAAACCATATGGGATACTTGCCTTCATTAGCCGAGGCATAGAATATAAGAGCAAGGAGGTTATGATGGAGCTGTATAAAACACTGTGAATTAAAATTGTTTGTGTTTTACCCCATTTTTGGTTCGCTTCCTAAACGTCTTAATGATATTTTTAAAAAGTCAGTAAAATGTAATATGTAACTCCTCCAAATCCTCCCTGCCCTCCCCCTCCTCAACAGCATGGTTTCATGTCTGTGTGAAGCTACTCACTTCAGTCAATCGTTCAAAATCTCATATTGAGACATTTAAATTTTAAAATGCTTTAAGCAATTCAGAGCCTCCTTAAAAGTGTTCGGACTTCGAGACCCACTTGAAACTTGTTTAGACGAGGGTAACATTGATTTATCCTTGTTTCTTCAAAATGATACCAGACAATTAGGGTGATAAAAGTGTTTTAAGCATTCATTTTTTGGAGAAAAGTTCATTAAAAATCTTTAAATTCTTTCTAGACTCATTGCAACTTTGACAGAAGAAGTTGCTCCACGATTCGCATTCCTTCCTCAATGGTCGTTAGACATACAACAATAAAATAAAATAAACTATAACTCAAATCGGAGCTCAAATAAGAAAGTGAATGAAGTGGTTTAATTTCCTATGAAGACGGTGAGGTTATCAGTAAAATAGCAAAATACTGCGGATGCTGGAAATCTGAAATAACAAAAGAAAATGCAGGAAATACTTAGCAGGTCAGGCAGCATCCGTGGAGAGAGTCACAGAGTTAACGTTTCATGTCTGTGATCCTTCGTCAGAACTGGTAAAAGTTGGAGATGTAACAGGTTTTAAGCAGGTGCTGAGGCAGGGAATGTGGGGGAGGGGAGAAAGGAACTAAAGGGACGGTCTGTGCTTGGATTAGGAACGCAAATGGTATGCCGGCCTTCATTACAAGAGGATTTGAGCACAGGAGTAAAGAAGTCTCACTCCAATTATGTAGGGCTTTAGTGAGAACACACCTGGAGTTCTGTGTACAATTTTGTTCTCCTTTCCTAAGGAAGTATATACTTGCCATAGAGGGCTCGCAACGTAGGTTCATGAAATTGATTCCTGGGATGGTGTGACTATCGTATGAGAAGAGATTGGGTAAACTAGGCCTGTATTATCTTGAATCTCATTGAAGCATGCAAAACACGTCTCCATTTCACAATGGACGTACAATCCCTCTACACCTCCATCCCCCACCAGGACGGCCTAAGGATGCTCTGCTTCTTCCTTGAACAGAGGCCCAACCAGACCCATCCACCAGCACCCTCCGCCGCCTGGCTGAACTTGTTCTCACATAGAACAACTTCTCCTCTGATTCCACACACTTCCTCCAAATTAACCTTTTTGCTATGGGAACCCGCATGGGTCACAGCTATGTTTGCCTATTCATGGGATATATGGGACATTCTTTGTTCCAATCGTACTGAGGTCCCCTCCCTCCCCTCTTTTTCTGGTACTTCGATGACGGTATCGTTGCCTTTTCCTGCTCTTGCCCTGTACTAGATACTTTCATTTACTTTACTTTCAGTTTCCACCCTTCCCTCAGCCTCAAGTGGTCCATCTCCGACTCTTCTCTTCCCTTCCTCGACTTCTCTATCTCCATCTCTGTGGGTAGCATATTGACAAACATTCACTTCAAGCCCACTGACTCCCACAGCATCCTGGACTACTCTTCCTCCAACTCCGCTTCATTTAAAGATTCTACTCCATTCTCCATCTGCACCACATCTGCTCTGACGATGCCACCTTCCATACCAATACTTCCGACATGTCTTCCTTTTTCCTCAACCGAGGATTCCCCTCTACTGTGGTTGACATGTCCCTTGGTCGTGTCCGTTGTATTTCCCGGACGTCTCCTCTCACCCCTTCCCCTCCCTCCCAGAACCACGATAGGGTTCCCCTTGTCCTCACCTTTCACCCAACCAGCCTGCACATTCAATGGATCATCCTCCACCATTTCGCTCACATCCAACGGGATCCCAGCACCAAACACATCTTCCCCTCACCTCCCCTTTCAGCATTCTGAAGGGACCACTCCCTCCGCGACACCCTAGTCCACTCCTCTATCACCCACAGCACCCCTTCCCCTTTGCCTGGCAGCTTCCCATGCAAGCACAGAAGATGCAACACCTGCCCTTTTACCTCCTCATTTCCCATTGTCCAGGACCCCAAACACCCCTTCCAGGTGAAACAGTGATTTAATTGTACTTCTTCCAATTAATATACTGTATAAGCTGCTGACGATGTGGTCTCCTCTACATTGGGGAGATCAAATAGATATTGGGTGACCGCTTGCGGAACACCTCCATTAGTTCGTAAGGGGGTACCCGAGCTTCCGGTCGCCTGTCACTTTAATTATCCACTTCACTCCAACTCTGAATTCTCTGTCCTCGGCCTCTTACATTGTTCCAATGAAGCTCAATGTAAGCTCAAGGAACAGCATCTCATCTTTCGATTAGGCACTTTAAATGCTTCTGGACTCAACATCGAGTTCAACAATTTCAAACTATAGCCCCTACCACCATTTTTCATGCTGTATGATTTAGCCATTCCTAATTGCAACATTTTATCTTTCCTGCCTCTTACCTAAGCACAGTGTCTTCCTTCAACTCCTTCCTCCTCTCCAACCACCCCGCCACCCTGCCTCTGCACCGATTAATATCTGTTACATCTACAGCTTTTTCCAGCTCTGATGACGGGTCCCAGACCTGAAATGTTAACTCGGTTTCTCTCTCATCGGACACTGCCTGGCCTGCTGATTGTTTCCAGCATTTTCTGTTGTGAATTCAGATTTCAAGCTTCCGCAGTATTTTGCGAATGGGGATGGAGCCTGGGACTTTCATGCTCTGTGTGTGGTGCTCAGTACATCACTGCATGAGAGAGGGCAGATCGCTTAGCATAGGCCGGGCATGGAGCATGAGACCTTCCTGCTCGGTTTGTGTGGCTCAGTGCTACACCGGGTGAGAGAGTTCAGCACACTCAGCACGGGCCGGTGATAGTGCCTGGGATCTTCCTGCTCTGTATGTGTGGCTCATTTCCAATCGCAGGTGAGAATCACTCACACAGCACAGGACGAGGTTCGAGCCGCTGATCTTTTTGCTCTGTGTGTGGGGCTCTGTACCACATTGGGTGTGATAGGGCAGCTCACTCAGCACATGTCGATCAAAAAGACTGGGTTCTTCCTCTGCTCTCTCTGTGTGGTGCTCAGTACCACACCGGTCGAGAGAAGGCAGCTCACTGAGCATAGGCCAGCGATGGAGCCTGAGATATTCCTGCTCTGTGTGTTGTTTTCAGTACCACATTGGGTGAGAAAGGGCTGCTCACTCAGCACATGTCGAAAAGTAAACAGGGATCTTCCTGTGATATCTGTGTGTGGTGTTCAGCACCAGACCGGATGACAGAGGGCAGCTCACTCAGCACAGGCCGGGGACGGAGCCTGAGATCGAACTGCTCTGTGTGTGGCTCATTACTACACCTGGGTGAGAGAGGACAGCTCACTAAGCACAGGCTGAGCATGGTGTCAGGGATCTTCCGGCTCTGTCTGTGGTGCTCAGTACGACTCCAAGTGTGAGAGGGCAGCTCACTAAGCACAGACTAGGGATGGAGCCTGGGCTCTTCCTGCACTGTTTGTATAGCTCAGTACCACACCCGGGACAGAGCTGCTCAAACAGCACTGGCCGGGGACGGATATGTGTGTGAGGACCAGTGCGGGTGAGAGACGTCAGCTCACTCAGCACAGGTCGAGGTTGGAAACTGGGATCTTCCTGCTCTGTGTGTCTGGGGCTCATTACCACACTGTTTGAGAGCAGCTCACATGGCATAGGTCAGGGATGGAGCCTGGGATCGTCCTGCTCTGCGTGAGGGGGTCATTACCACACTGGTTGAGAGAGGGAAGCTCACTCAGCAAAGGTCGAGCAAGGAGACAGGGATATTCCTGTGCTCTGTGTGTGTGCTGCTCAGTACCACACCAGGTGAGAGAGGGCTTCTCACTCATGGCAGCCCGGGGATGGAGCCTGGGTTCTTCCCGTTGTGTGTTGGGCTCAGTGCCACACTGGGTGACGGAGGTCAGCTCACACAGGAATGGTCGGTCATGGAGTCAGGGATTTTCCTGCTCTGTGTGTGGGGCTCAGTACCAAACTGCATGAGAGAGGGCAGCAAACTGAGCATAGGCCGGGGATGGAGCATGAGATTTTCTGCTCTGTGTGTATGGTGCACAGTGCCACACAGGGTGAGAGAGTGCAGGTCACTCAGCACAGGCCAGGAATGGATCCTGGGGTCATCCTGCTCTGTTTGTGTGGTGTTCAGTACCACGCTGGTGATAAAGTTCAGCTCACACAACACAGGCCGGAGATGGAGCCTGGGATCTTCCTGCACTGTTTGTGTGGCTCAATAGCACACATGGGTGAGAGCAGCTCACACAGCAGAAGCCGCGAATGGAGCCTGGGATCTACATGCTCTGTGTGTGGAGCTCAGTACCTCACTGGTTAGAGAGAGAGCTACTCACTTAGCACAGGCCGGGCATGGAGCCTGGTATCTTCCTGCTCGGTTTGTGTGTCTCAGTACCACACCGGGTGAGAGAGGTCAGCTCACTCAGCACAGGACAGGGATGGAGCCTGGGATCTTCCTGCTCAGTTTATGTTGTTCAGTACCACACCAGGTAAGAGAAGTCAGCTCACTCAGCACAGGCCAGGGATGGAACCTGTGATCATTTTGCTCTGTGTGGGGCTCAGTACCACCCTTGTTGAGAGGGAACAGTTCACTCAGCACAGGTCCTGCAAAGAGACTGGGATCTCCCAGTGATCTCTCATAGAAACATTGAAGACAGGGGCAGGAGTAGGCCATTCGGCCCCTGGAGCCTTCTCTGCCTTTCAATGAGATCATGGCTGATCATTCAAATTCAGTACCCTGTCCCTGCCTTCTCCCCATATCCCTTGATCCCTTTAGCCTTAAGTAGTATATCTATCTCCTTCTTGAGTATATTTAATGAATTGGCCTCCACTGCCTTCTGTGTTAGAGAATTCCACAGGTTCACCACTCTCTGGGTAAAGATAATCCTCCTCATCACTGTCATAAATGGCTTACCCGTTATTCTTAGACTGTGACCCTTGGTTCTGGACTCCCCGGCCTTCGGTACATCCTTCCTGCATCAATCTGTCTAATCGTGTTAGAATTTTATAAGTTTCCATGCGATCCCCTCGCATTCTTCTAAACTCCAGCGATAAAAGCCCAATCGACCCAATCTCTCCTCATACGCCATTCCTGCCATCCCAGGTATCAGTCTGGTGAATCTTCGCTGCACTCCTTCCATGGCAAGCACATCCTTTCTCAGATAAGGCGAACAAAACTGCACACGATTCGCAAAATGTGGTCTCACCAAGGCACTGTACAACTGCAGCAAGACATCATTGTTCCTGGACTCGGACACCCTCGCTACGAATGCCAACATGCCATTTGCCTTCTTAACCACGTGCTGAACATGCATGCTTACCTTCAGCGAATGGTGCACAAGGACACCCAGACCTCGTTGCACTTACCCTTCTCCCAAATTATTGCCGTTCAGATAATGATCTGCCTTCCTGTTTTTGCCATCAAAGTGGATAACCTCGCATTTATCCACATTATACTGCATCTGCCATGCTTCTGCCCAATCATCCAACGTGTCCAAATCATACTGGAGGTTCTCTGCATCCTCCTCACAGCACACACGCCCACCCAGCGTTGTGTCATCTGAAAACTTGGAATATTACATCTAGTTCCCTCGTCTAGATCATCAATATATATTGTGAATAGCTGGGGCCCGAGGACCGATCCCTTTGGTATCCCATGATCTTATGAAAGCGGAGCAGGCTCGAAGAGCCGAATGGCCTGCTCCAGCACCTTTTTCTTATGCTCTTATGTTCTTAAAAATTTTGATGGAGAGACTCCCTCTTTTGAAGGGGTCCCTGGTAGAGAGCCTCCCACTTTAAAAGGGATCACTGATGGAGAGAATCCATCTTTAAATTCGTTCCTTACAGAGAAAGTCCCTCTTTAAAAGGGGTCCCTGACAGAGAGACTTCCCTTAAAAGGGATCAGTTATGGAGAGACTTCCTCTTTAAAAGGGGACCCTGACGGAGAGATTCCCTCTTTAAAATGGGACCCTGTTGGAGAGACTCCCTCTTTAGAAGGGGTCCCTGATGGAGAGACTCCCTTTTTAATAGGGATCCCTGATGAAGAGACTGTCTCTTTAAAAAAGGATTCCTGATGCAGAGGCTCCCTCTGAAAAAGGTATCCCTGATGAAGAGAATCATTCTTTAAACAGGGGTCCCTGATGGAGAGATCGCTCTTTAAAATGGGTCCCTGAGGAGAGGCTCCCTCTTTCAAAGTGATCCACAAAAGAGAGACTCCCTCTTTAATAGGGGTCCCTGACAGAGAGTCTCCTTCTTTAAAAGGGGTCACCGACAGGGAGGCTCCCTCTTTTATTGGTGTCCCTGACGGTGAGACTCCCTCTTTAAAACGGGTCCCTGAGGAGATGCTCCTTCTTTAAAAGGGTTCGCCTACAAAGAGACTCCCTCTTTAATAGGGCTCACTGATGGAGAGTCTTCAATTAAAAAGGGATCACTGAGGAGAGGCACCTTCTTTAAAAGGGGTCCTGGACAGAGTGACTCCCTCTTTAATAGGTCTCCCTGATGGAGAGAATCATTTTTAAAACGGGTCCCTTGCTCAGAGACTCCCTCTTTAACAGGGGCCACTGATGGTGAGACTCCCACTTTAAAAATCAGTTTGTGTGGAGCTAAGGGATCAGCAAAGTGTGGAAAATATTGGTGGGAGTCGCGTATAGGCCACCAAAGAGGAATAGTAATGTGGAGCTCAGTAAAAATCTAGAAATTAGATGTGCATGTAACAAGGACATTACAGTAATCATGGGGGACTTTAACCTACATAATGACTCGCCAAATCAACTTGCCACTAATGGTGTGGAGGACAAATTCTTGGAATGTATGCGAGATGGTTCCCTGGTCAATATGTGGAGGAACCAATCAGAGAACTGACTATTCTGGCTTTGCTAATGTGTAATTAGAACGGGCTAATCAATAATATTGTGGTAAAGGGGCCTTTAGGGACAAGTGAACATAATATGATTGATTTTTACTTTATGATTGAGAGTGATATTTGCAAACTGAAACTAAGTTCTTAAACCTAAACTGTGGAATCTACAAGTGTATGAGGGACAACTTGGCCATGGTAGACTGGGAGAAAACAATAAAAGGTATGAATGTGGACATACAATGGCTAACATTCAAGGAAATAATGCAAAGTTTGCACCGAACATATATTCCTATAGGGCATAAATACCCAAAAGTTAAATTGATCCAACCATGGCATCAAAAGAAATTAAAGCTAGTATTAAGTCAAAGGAGGAAGCTTGTAAAGTTGCCAGAAATAACGGTCAGCATGAGGATTGGGATATTTTTTGAAATCAGCAAAGGGCGACCAGGAAATTGATAGTGAAAGGGAAAATGGAATATGAGCACAAACTAGCGAAGCATATAAAAACGGATTGCAAAAGCTTCTATAGATATATGAAAAGGTAAACACTGGTGAAGGTAAAAGTAGGTCCTTCAAGTCAGAGATGGGTGAATTTATAATGGGGAATGAGGAAATGGCAAGAGAAATTAAGTAAATACTTTGTTTCTGTCTTCACGGAGCAATACACAAAAAACCTCCCAGAAATACGAGAAAACCAAGGATTTGGCGAGAATGAGGAAAATATAGCATTTTTTATAAGTTAAAAAAACAGCACTAGCAAGATTAGTGGGACTAAAATTCGAAAAATCCCAAGGACCGGATGATCTACATGCTACGGTTTTGAAAGATGTGGCCATTGGAGTAGTGGACACATTGGTTGTCACCTTCCAAAATTCTATAGATTCAGGAACGAATCCTGCAGATTGTAGGATAGCAAATGTAATCCCGCTATTTAAGAAAGCAGCAAGCGAGAAAACAGGGAAATACAGACCTTTTAGCCTCACATCAGTAGTTGGGAAAATGCTGTATTCAATTATAAAGGATGTAATAACTGGGCACTTAGAAACTAATAGTAAGATTAGGCAGAGTGAACATGGATAATTGTAAGGGAAATCCTGTTTGTCAATCTTATTGGAGTTATTTCAGAGTGTACCTGGTGGAGTAGGCAAATGGGAACTGGTAGATGTGGTGTTTCTGGATTTTGAGAAGGCCTTCGATAATGTCCCACACAAGAGGTTAATGAACAAAATTAGGGCGCATGGAATTGGGGCTATTGTACTAGCATGGATTGAGAATTGGTAAACTAAGAGAAAACAAATTGTAGGGAGAAACGGGTCTTTTACAGGATGGCAGACAGAGACTAGTGCGATATCGGTCGGATCGGTGCTTGGGCCCCAGCTTTCCACAATCTATAGCAATGATCTGGATGAAGGGAATACATGTAACATTTCCCAATTTGCTGATTGATTCCAGGGGTGACAGGACTGTCGTATGAGAAGAGATTGAGTAAACTAGGCCTGTATTATCTTGAGTTCAGAAGAATGACAGGGCAGCTCATTGAAGCATATAAAATTATTAAAGGGTGGATGCTGGGAGATTGTTTCCCTTGGCTGGGGGGTCTAGAACCAGGGTCAACAGCCTCAGGATAAATGATAGGTCATTCAAAACAGATATGAGCAGAAATTTATTCACACAGAAGGTGGTGAATCTTTGGAATTCTCTACCCCAGAGGGCTGTGGAGGCTCAGTCATTCAAAACAGGTGTCGATAGATTTCTGACTTTTCAGGGCATCATGGGATATGGCGATAGGGTCGGTGAATGGAGTTGAGACGGAAGATCAGGCATGATCTCCTTGAATGGCGGAGCAGGCTTGAAGGTCCGAATAGCCTGCTCCAGCTCTGATTTCTTTTGTTCATATGGTCAAATAAAGGGTCCCTGATGGAGAGTCTCCGACTTTTAAAGGTGTCTCTGATGGCGAGACGCCACCTTTAAATGCGTTCTCTGAGGATATACTTTCCATTTAAAAGTGGTCCCCGACAGAGAAATCCCTCTTTAATAGGGGTCCCTGACGGAGAGGCTCCCTCCATAAAAGGGATAATTGATGGAGTGAATCCAGCTTTAAAGGAGTCCCTTACAAAGAGACTTCATGTTTAAACAGGGTCCATGACAGAGAGGCGCCAACTTTAAAAGAATTCCGCTACAGAGAGGCTACCTCTTTAAAAGGGATCCCTGAGGGAGAAAATCACTGCTTATAAGGGGTACCTTACGGAGAGAAACCTCTTTAAATGGGATTCCAAACGGAGAGGTTCCTTCATTATAAGGGACCCCTGACGGAGAGACTCCCTCATTAAAAGGGTTCCCTGTTGGAAAGATTCCCTCTTTAATAGGGGAGCTTGATGGAGAGACTCCCTGAGGAGACACTCCCTCTTCAAAAGAGGTCCCTGATCGTTAGAATTCCTCTTTAAGCAGGGTCCCTGCTGGAGAGACTCCCTCTTGAATAAGCGTCCCTGATTGAGAGAATGCCTCATTAAAAGGGGACCCTGACGGCGAGAATGCCTCTTTAAAAGGGGTCCCTGATGAAGACTCTCTCTTTTTAACGTATCCCTGATGGAGAGAATCCCTCTTTAAAACAGAACCCTGATGGAGACACCACCTCAATAAAAGGGATTCCTGATGGACAGACTCCCTCTTTAAAAAGTGTCCCTTATGGAGAGACTGCCTCTTTAAAATGATTCCCTGATGGAGAGACTGCCTCTTTAAAATGATTCCCTGATGGAGGGACTCCCTCTTTAAAAGGGGTCCAGAATGGAGAAACTGCCTCATTCAAAGGGGAAACTGATGAAGAGGCTCCCTTTTTAAAAGGTATCACTGATGGAGAGATTCCCTCTTTAAAAGGGATCCCTGATGGAGACGTTCCCTCTTTAAAAGTGGCGCCTGATGAAGAGACTCCCTCATTAAAAGGGATCCCTGGCAGAGAGACTGCCTCGTTAAAGGGGGTCCCTGATGAAGAGGCTCCCTTTTTAAAAGGTATCACTGATGGAGAGATTCCCTCTTTAAAAGGGATCCCGGATGGAGAGATTCCCTCTTTAAAAGTGGCGCCTGATGAAGAGACTCCCTCATTAAAAGGGATCCCTGGCAGAGAGACTGCCTCGTTAAAGGGGGTCCCTGATGGAGAGGCTCCCTCTTTTAAAAGGGGTCCCTGATGGAGAGACTCCCTCTTATAAAAGGGTCCCTGATGGAGATACACCCACTTTAAACAGCGTCCCTGATGGATAGTTTCCCTCTTTACAAGTGCTCCCTGATGGAGAGCCTCCCTGTTTAAAAGTGATCCCTGATGGAGAGACTCCATCTTTGAAATGTGTCCTGATGTAGAGACACCCTTTTAAAATGGGCCAGTGGCGGGACCGGTGAGAGCAGAGGTTCGGTGAGTATTTAAATCACTTTCGCAGGCTTTTTTTCACAGGCCATTGTCGGTAGTGGTCAGAGCGGAGAGACAGTGAGTATTTAAACTAATTTTCGCGGGCTTTTTTCACAAGATATTGTCGGGAGCGGTGAGAGCGGAGACTCTGAGCATTTAAACTCACTTTCACAGGCTCTTTTTCAGAGGTTTACCAATCTCGCAGATCAGCAGCAGCGTTCCAGAGCCACGTCACGATTCAAAATGTGACGCAGGCAGGAGGAAGCAGCTGATTGGGTGAGTACTTATACTACTCTAAAGTTTGACAGTAAAGTGTCATAGGTTATAATGTTTAGAATGTCTTAATTCTGTTTTCATAGTTTCTAAGTTCTCTGTTGTGCAGAGGGGAATGCTAGGAAGCAAGATCCATTGAGTATATAATTTAAATGTAGTATAATTTTTGGTATTGATTTAATTTAAAATAATTAAAGGGTAAGTCATGGCAGCAAAGCTCAGCCCCGGGGCATGCTCCTCTTGCACTATGTGGCAATTCAGGGACAGTTACTGTGTCCCTGACGACCGTGTGTGTGGGAAGAGTATCCTGCTGCACCTACTGGCAGACCACATTGTGGCACTGGAGATGCGAATGGATACATACGCGATGCTCAGGACATCATGGATATCATGTTTAATCAGATGATCATACCGCAGGTAAAGGCTGCACAGGCAGGAAGTGATTTAATGACCGCCAGTTGAATAGTAGGCACAGGCAGGTAGTGCAGGGGTCCCCTGTGGCCATCCCCCTCTCAAACAGATATACCACTTTGGGTATTGTTGGGGAGGATGGCTTATCGGGGAAGGCAGCAGCAACCAAATTACTGGCACCATGGGTGGTTCTGCTGCACGGGACGGGAGGAAAAAGAGAGCGAGAGCTATAATGATTTGGGATTCTATTGTAAGGGTAATAGATAGCCGTTTCTGGGGCCACAAACGAGACTCCAGGATGGTATGTTTCCTCCCTGGTGCAAGGGTCAATGATGTCTTGGAGTGGCTGCATGGCATTCTGGAGGAGGAGGGTGAACAGCCAGTTGTCGTTGTGCATATAGGTACCAAAAGTGTAGGTAAAAACGGGATGAGGTCCTAAAAGCTGAATATAGGGAGTTAGGAGGTAAATTAAAAAAGAGGTCCTCAACGGCAGTAAGATCAGAATTGGTACCAGTGCAACGTGCAAGTCAGAGTAGAAAGAAGGTTATTTCAGATGAATACTTGGCTAGAGGAATGGAGCAAGAGGGAGAGATTCAAACTCCTGGGACATTGGTACCGGTTCTGGGGGAGGTGGGACCAGTACATACTGGATGGCTTCCACCTGGGCAGGACCGGGACCAATATCCTAGGGGGAATACTTGCTGAGGCTCTTGGGGAGGGATTAAACTAAAATGGCAGGGTTTTGGGAAACTGTGCAGGGAGACAGAGGAAAGGGAAGCAAGGATTGAAGCAAAAGACAGGAAAGAGAAAAGCAAAAGTGGAAGTCAGAGCAATCAAGGGTGTAAATCAGACATGGCCACAGTAATCAATAATTCTAAAAGGTCTGAGAGTGTTAAAAAAATCAAGCCTGAAGGCTTTGTGTCTTAATGAGAGGAGAATTTGTAATATGGCGGACGAATTAGCTGTGCAAGTAGATGTAAACGGATAAGATATAATTGGGATAATGGAGATATGGCTCCATGGTTAACAAGGCTGCGAATTCAACATCCAGGGGTATGCAACATTCGGGAAGGCAGGCAAAAAGGAAAAGATGGTGGGGTAGCATTGCTGGTTAAAGAAGAGATTAACACAATAGAAAGGAGGGATATTAGATCTGATGATGTGGAATCTGTATGGGTAGAGCAGATAAATTACAAGGGGCAGAAAACGTTAGTGGGAGCTGTATACAGATCGCCAAACAGTAATGCTGAGGTTGGGGATGGCATTAATTGGGAAATTAGAGATGCATGCAATAAGCGCACAGCAGTTATCATGGGAGACTTTAATCTAAATATAGATGGGGCTGAACAATTTTGTAACAATAATGTGGAGTTGGAATTCCTAGAGTGTATACAGGATCGCTTCCTGGACCAATATGTCTAGGAACCAAAAACAGATCTGGCAATCTTAGACTGGGTATTATGTAACGGGAAATGATTAATTGTTGTCCAAGGCCCATCGGTGTGGAGCGATCATAATATGATTGAATTCTTCATTAAGGTGGAGAGTGAAGTATTTGTCTCAGAGACTAGGATCCTGCATGTAAATAAAGGAAACTACGATGGTATGAGGTGCGATTTAGCTAGGATTCTTTGGGGAACGTTACTTAAAGGGGTAATGGTGGATAGGCAATGGCAAACATTTAATGATCGTGTGGATAAACTACAGATTTTGCTCATCCCTGTTTGACATAAAAATATTAAAAAGGTGACACAACCGTGGCTAACAAGGGAAATTAGGGACAGCATAAAATCCAGGGAGAGGACATATCAGTTGGTCAGACAAAGCAGCCAGCCTGAGGATTGGGTGCAGTTTACGATTCAGCAAAGGTGGACAAAGGGATTACTTAAGAGGGGAAAATACAGTATCAGAGTAAGCTCTCAGTGAACATAGAAACTGACTGTAAAAGCTTCTATAGATATGTGAAGATAAAATGATTGGTGAAGTCAAGTGTAGATCCCTTGCAGTCAGAATCAGGGGAATTTATAATGGGGAACAAAGTTATGGCAGAACAATTAATTACATACTTTGGTTCTGTCTTCACAAAGGAGGACACAAATAACCTACCAGAGATGTCGGGGAATATAGGCTCTAATGAGAGGCAGGAATTGAATGAAACAAGTATTTGTAGGGAAATGGATTTAGGGAAGTTGACGGGATTGAAGGCCAATAAGTCGCCAGGGCCTGATAACCTGCATCCTAGGATAAGTAAGAAGTGGCCCTAGAAATTGTAGATGCATTGCTGGTCATCTTCCAAAATTATATAGACTCTGAAACTGTTCCCATGGACGGGAGGATAGCTAATCTATCCCCACACTTTAAAAACGGTGGAAGAGAGAAAATGGGGAATTCTAGACCGGTAAACCTGACATCGGTAGTGGGTAAAATGCTAGAGGCCATTATAAAAGATGTAATAGCAGAGCACTTGGAAAATACTGACAGGATCGGACAAAGTCAACATGGATTTACAACAGTTAAATCATGCTTGAATAATCTACAGCAATTTTTTGAGGATGTAACTGGTAGAATAGATAAGGGTGAGTCAGTGTTGTGGTGTATTTGGACTTTCAGAAGGCTTTCTGTAAGTTCCTGCATACGAGATTAGCGTGCAAAGTTCATGCACACGGGATTGGGGATAAGATACTGTGTTGGATAGAGAACTGTTTGGCAGATTGGAAGCAAAGTGTTGGAAAAACTGATCTTCTTCCGAGTGGCTGGCACTGAGTAGTGGGGCATCGTAGTGATCGCTGATAGGACTCCAAATAATCACAATATATATAAATGATCTAGACGAGCGAACACCAGATGTAATATCTCCAAGTTTGCAGATGACACAAAGCTAAGAGGGCGTGTGTGCTGTGAGGAGGATGCAGATAAACTCCAGTATGATTTGGGTAGGTTCGGTGATTGGTAGATGCATAGCAAATGCAGTATAATGTGGATAAATACGAGGTTATCCACTTCGGTTGCAAAAACAGGAAGACAGATTACTATCTGAAAGGCAATAGATTGGGAAATGGGGAAGTGCAACGAGACCTGGGTGTCCTTGTGCACTTGTCGCTGAAGGTACGCATGCAGGTGCAGCAGGCTGTTAAGAAGGCAAATGGAATGTTGGCCTTCATAGCGAGGTGATTCCACTGCAGGAGCGAGGATGTCTTGCTGCAGTTGTACAGGGCTTTGGTGATACCACACCTTGAGTATTGTGTGCATTTCTGATCACCCTATCTGAGGCAGCATGTTCTTGCCATGGAGAAAGTGCAGCGAAGATTCACCAGACTGATACCTGGGCTGGCATGAATGACGTATGAGGAGAGAATGCGTCGATTAGACTTATATTCGTTAGAGTTTAGAAGAATGAGAGGTGATCTCTTTGAAACATAAAGTTCTAACAAGACTAGACAGACTAGATGCAGGAAGGATGCTCCTGATAGCAGGGTTTCAAGAACCAGGGGTCACAGTCTAAGAATAAGGGATGAGCCAGTTAGGACAGAGAAGAGGAGAAATTTCTTCGCCCAGAGAGTGGTGAACCTGTGGAATGCCCTTCCACACTAGACAGCTAAAGCCAATTCATTAAATATTTTGAAGAAGGAGTTAGGTATATTTCTTAATGCTAAAAGGATGAAGGGAATGTGGAGAAAGCAGGGAAAGGGTACTGAATTTGAATGTGCAGCCATGATCTCGTTGAATGGCGGAACAGGCTCCTGCTCCTATCTTCGACATTTCTATGTTTCACATCGTAGGAAGGATATATTTACCCTGGAGGTAGTGCAGCGGGGATTTACCAGAATGATATCTGGAATCCAATGGTTAAATTACATGGGGAGATTACACACACAAGTTTTATATACCCTGGAATTTACAAAGTTAAGGGGTGACCTTTTCGATGTTTTCAAGATATTAAGGGGATCTGATAGGATAGATGGAGAGAAATTCCAGGGATTACAATTCTGGTTTGTGTAATCTCTGCTCGTATTTTAACTTTGGGAGTCCAAGTGCCATTCTGGTACATCTACGCTGGTTGTCAGGGGGAGGGGAGTGTAGAAGTAGGTGACATAGCCTAAAAGTTGGATCCAGATCTTCAAGTAATGATGTTAGGAAAAACTTCAACACACAAAGGGAGGTAGAAGTTTGGAGCTCTCTTCCACAAACTGCAATTGATGCTAGGTCAATTGTTAATGTTAGGTACGAGATTCGTAGATTTTTGGGATATGGAGCAAAGGCCCATAATTCTCAATTGGGATACCGATCAGCCATGATCGCATTGAATGACAGAAAAGGCTCGATGGGTCTCAACTGCAGCCTCCTGCTCCTATCTTCATCAAATCAACCTCTTAATCTTCGATATTCCAGAGACTACAAGCCTAGTTGAGGTAATTGGGCCATGATGGACATCAAGGTGAGGAAGTTGAAGATACATTTCGATCTAGGGGCATATCGTACCATCTCAAGGCTGGTCTGAACATTGAGGTATTCACAGATAAGGTCGGCAGGATTGTAGTGAGGGTCACAATGGAGGCCGACAGCAGCAAAGAAATCCAGGATTTGGGATGAAGCTCCATAGTACGCAATCTACAAAATAAGGAAAATCAGAAATTAATGGGAGCCTCTTAACTAACTCGTTCTGTACCTGCCCTGCGAGCGCCCGATGCTGACACTGGGCATAACATCAGCAGCCATGCAGGTTACAACATCCCAAGTGTACATCCAAGTACTTTTTAAATGTGGTTATGGTTCCTGACTCTACCACCCTATCAGGCATTGAGTTCCAGACACCCACAACCGTCTGGGTGAAGACATTACCTCTCAAATTCCCTCTAGCCCTTCCACCAATTCCTTTAAATCAGTGCCCCCAGGTTCTGACAGCTGTGCTGAGGGATATAGGTCACTTCCATCCACTTTATCTAGGCTCCTTATGAGATTATACACCTCAATAAGGTCTCGCCTCAACCTCCTCTGTCTAACGGAAAACAAACCCAGCCGATCCAGTCTTTCCTCATAGCTAAGATTCTCTACTCACGGCAACATCCTTGTAAATCTCTTCCATGCCCTCTCTAGTGCAATCACATCTGTCCTGTATTGTGGTGACCAGAACTGCACGCAATACTCTAGCTGAGGCCTAACTAGTGTTTTATACAGTTGAAGGATATCCCCCCTGCTATTTTATTCTATGCCACGGCTAATAAAGGCAAGCATTCCGTATTCCTTCTCAAGCACCTTATTTACCTGGCCTGCTACCTTCAGGAATCTGTGGACATGCACTCCAAGGCTCCATTGTTCCTCTGCACTACTCAGTGTCCTACCAATTAAAGTGTATTCCCTTTCCTTGTTAGCACTCCCCAACTAGATTACCTCACACATCCCCGGATTGAATTCCAATTGCCACTGTTTTGCCCATCTATCCAATTTATTGATATGTTCCTGCAGTCTACAGCTTCCTTCTTCAGTTTCAAGCATACAGCTGATTTTAGTATCATCAGCAAACTTCTTAACCATAACCCTTATATTCAAGTCTAGATCATTGATATATACCACAAAAAGCAAGGGACCTAGTACTGAGCCCTGCAGAACCCCACTGGAAACAGCCTTCCAGTCACAACAACACCGATCAACCATTACAACCTACCTCGTGCCTCCGACTCAGCTACGAATCCAAATTGACATTTTGCACTGGATCCTATGGCCTTTTAACTTTGTGACGAATCAGCCATGTGGAAGCTTATCAAAAGCCATAAACACAATATCAAACTACCCTCATCTACCCTCCTTGTTACCACCTCAAAAAATTCAATCAAGTTTGACAGATACGACCATCCCTGAATAACTCCCTGTAGACTATTCTTGATTAATCGGTGGCATTCTAAATGAAGATGTTTCCTGTCCTTCAGAATTCTTTCCAAGAACTTTCCCAACACCGAGATTAGGTGACTGACCTATAATTACTCGGGCTATCCTTTTCTCTCTTTTTAAACAAAGGTACCACATTAGCAGTCCTCCAGTCCTCCGGCACCACAACTGAAGCCAGAGTGGATTAGAAAGTGATGGTCAGGGACTCTGCAATTTCCTCTTCTGCTTCGCTTAACTGCCTGGAATGCATTTCATCCGGGCCTGAGGATTTATACACTTTTAAAGCTGCTAAACCCCTTAATGTCTCCTCTCACAGTATGTTTATTTTATCTAACATTTCACACCCCTCCTCCGTGATAGCAATGTCTGCATCAACCCTCTCCGTTGTGAAAACAGACGCAAACTAATCATTAAGAAACCTACCGACATCTCCCGCCTCCACAGAATGATTACCCTGTTGATCTCTAATAGGCCCTAGACTTTCATTAGTTATCCTCTTACTCTTAATATATTTATAAAACACCTTTGGGTTATCCTTGATTTGTCTTGCCAAGATTTTTTCATGCTCTCCCTTTGCTTTCCTAACATCTTTTTTCATTGCACCCCTGCACTTTCTGTACTCCACTAAAGATCCTGCAGTATGTAGCCCTCGGTTTCTGTCAAACGACTCCTTTTTTTTCTTTACCCTACATATTAAATGCACATATTTGTTCTGAACTGTACGGATCTCCTCCTGAATGCCTCCCACTGTGTGAGGGAAAGGAATCATTCGGCCATCCAGCCTGCTGACACACCAGCGAGTTCACACTGGGAGAGGCCGTTCACCTGCTCTATTTGTGGGAAGGGGTGAATTTCTTCATCCAGCCTGCTGAGCACGGATGCGGGTTCTGAAACTGCCCTCAGTTTTTAACATTTTGTCAACTGTCCCGCCTCCAAACTCGCCTCCTCGGGGCTGGGAAAATGCAGATTTTTGTCTTTGCCACCTGGTTATTTCGAATCACCTGGCTGGAGCTCAGAAAAGTCAATGTCGGGGGAAGGATCGTATGGGGAGAACAGATCTTCAGCCTGGACACAATATTTCAAGGCCACACTGAGTGGGGCAAACGGCACTTTGGACTGTGTCATTTTCCTTCTGTGACAGCAAAGGCCCCGTGCAGGTTAATCATTAATGTGTCCCAGCCTCTTGTCAGAGATCCTAGGCACGGGACTTAAGATTACTTTACAGCTGCGTTTAGATTCAGGTAGAACAACGGTGAATGCTGTAAACGTGCTGCCAAATCAGAGACTGGTGTAAAACTGCATCTATTCCTGACTGAAAGTGAAACGGCATATTTCAGTTTCCAGTCTAAAAATTACTAGTAATTATTCCATGAAGATTTAAAGTGTTTGTGTGACAGTCCTGTGTATATCACTTTAAGGCAGTTGTTAACTCATCCATATATATAAAAGGATTCATCTGTCTGTCTGTCTGTCTGTCTGTCTATCTGTCTGTCTGTCTGTCCTTCGGTGTGTCTGTCCGGCTATACACTCTCAAGTTATAGAGCGTACCTACACGTGTGATATATCAAAAGCAAGCTAACGTTTCCAGAACGGTCGTAAGCGTATTTACGTTTCAGAGACAAAAATTGCGCCCGCGGTATCCAAAAAAGGTTCAAAATTCCGCTCATTATCTGCTCATTGGCATTGAGTGACGTCGAGTTCGACCAATCGTACGGTCGAGCGACCCGACGCTGCGTGGCGGGGCGGGTTCCTGGCACGTGCGGGCGTGCCCTCCGAGAGTCAAGTGATGGCACAGTTGATCAAACCTATGCTTCGGTAACATGACAGCCGACCAATCGGTGCATGTGCAGGCGGGCCTTATCATTCTGAACCGTGGTGAGTCACCGCCATCTTGATTCCAAACTTTTCATTTCTTTTTTGCGTTTTGAGCGTGTTTCTTTTCAAATCTACATTTCCACCAAAAAAAAAAGTTGCTTTTAAAACATAAATTGCATTTAAAAAAGTTAATTCATTTGTAAATCTTTTTTCTAATCTCGATAATTTTCCAAACCTTCACCGTTTTTCCAGTCAGGCCTCGAAGCCTGGGCGTCTGTTGCCCAGCCACGCCTGAGCTACGCAACGGCCATCCCGCTGGGCCCAATTCCGAACCAGCAGCCAGCCATCTTGGTAAAGGCTGGCTGGGCTCACAACAAGCTCCTCGCACTTCATTCACGCTCGCGCTGCGCTGCGCACGCGCACCTCCACACACAGCATGGCCAGAGGGAAGCAAACAGGTTAGGGGGGGCGGGGCTCGGGAGGGGAGGAGGAGCAGAAAGGGTTACCTGGCAACCGGGCTTGCCAGACGCAATCGGCCATCTCAAGCCGCTCAGGCCCAGGCCCGGTCCCGGAGATCGGGAGGCAGAGAGGGGAGGAGGGTTACCAAGGCAACCAGGCCCGGCCAGCTGCAATCGGCAGTCTCAGGCCAGGCCTCGGGAGGGCGGGTCTCGGGCTCACCGGGGCGCTGCGCTCATCCTGCCAGTGCGTGGGGCGGCACGGAGCTCAGCGAAGCCATCGCCAGCAGAGGGGAGATGGTCTGCTGGATCCCCCACTCCCTTTTTCCCCCCTCCTTCCCCCACCTCCCCCACCCCTCGCCTCTCCCCCTCCCCTCCGCTCCCACTTCCCTCTCCCCCTCCCCTCCTCTCCTCTCCCTCCCCTCCCCTCCCCCTCCCCTTCCCTCCCCCTCCCCCACTGCCTCCCACCCATCCCCTCCCCTTCCCCTCCTCCCTCCTCCCCCTCCCCTTCGTTCCCCCCTCCACCTCCACTCCCTCTCCCCCTCCCCTCCTCTCCTCTCCCTCCCCCTCCCCTCCCCCTCCCCTTCCCTCCCACTCCCCCACTGCCTCCCTCCCTCCCCCTCCCCTTCCCCTCCTCCCTCCTCCCCCTCCCCTTCGCTCCCCCCTCCACCTCCCCTCCCTCCCCCCTCCCCCTCCGCTTCCTCCACCCCCCACCCCTCCCCCCTCCCCCTCCCCATCCCCCCCTCCCCCTCCCCCTTCCCACTCCTCCCCCCTTCCCTCACGCTCCCCCTCACTCCCGCTCCCGCACCTCTCCCCTGTCACTCCCCCTCCACCTCCACCTCCCCCTCCCCCTCCACCTCCACCCTCCCCCTCCCCCTCCCCACCCCCCCTTCCCCCCAGTCACGCTCTCTCTCCCCCCTTCCCCTTCCCCCCTTCCCCCCTCTAACACCCCCTACCCCCTTCTTCCCCTCCCCACCTCCCCCCCTTCTTCCCCCCTTCCCTTCCCCCTTCCCCTTCCCCCCCACTTCCCTCCTTCCCCTCCCCCTTCCCCCCTTCCCCCCAGTCGCGGTCTCTCTTCCCCCCCGTCGCGCTCTCCCTTCCCCCCAGTCGCATTCTCTCTTCCCCCCAGTCGCTCTCTCTCTTCCTCCCCAGTCGCTCTCTCTCTTCCCCCCCAGGTGCTCTCTCTCTTCCCCCCCCTAGTCGCTCTCTCTCTTCCAACAACAAAATTCCCTCGAAAAAGCCTCTGCAATGCCGGGCACTACAGCTAGTCTATATATATGAAAGGATCGATGTGTCTGTCTGTCTGTCTGTCTGTCTGTCCTTCGGTGTGTCTGTCCGGCTATAAGCTCTAAAGTTATAGAGCGTACCTACACATGCGTTGCATCAAAAGAAAGCTTACTATTCCGGAACGGTCATAAGCGTATTTACGCTTCGGCGAGTCAAAAATTGCGTCCGCGGTATCCAAAAAACTTTCAAAATTCCGCTCATTATCCGCTCATTAACATATAGAGTATTATTAAGGTCGACCAATCGTAAGGTCGAGCGACCCGATGGTCGACGAATCGCTGCGTGGCGGGGACGGGTACATCGCGCGTGCGGGCAGGCCCTCCTAGATTCGAGCGACAGGACGATTGACCAAACCTACGCTTCGGTGACATGACGTTCGACCAATCGGTGCGTGTGTGGGCGGGCCTTCTCATTCTGATTCGAGGTGAGTGGCCGCCATCGTGATTCCAAACTGTTCAATTCTTTTTCCCAACTTTCTGCGTGTTTCTTTTTAAATCTACATTTCCAGCAAAAAAAAAGTTGCTTTTAAAAAGCTAATTGTGTTTAAAAAAAGTTAATTAATTTGTAAATCTTTTCTCAACCTCTATAATTATCCTACCTTTAACAGTTTTTCCAGGCCCGGGGCCTAGGCTTCTCCAACTGCCAGCAGCATAACTCCAGTCCCAGGCTCCCATGCCTAGACAGAGGCAAACACTGGCAGAGGGGAGAGGGTGTGCTGCCTCAGCTCCATTCCGGGGGTCAGTAGGTGTGGAGGCTTCATATGCAACTTGGGTAGGTCGCAAGCCCCGAATAATAATCTGAAGAGCCTGTGTTTGCAGCTGAGGAAATTTCTTCTGCTGACAGTTCGAGGTTAACGGCAGCCATCTTTGTCAAGGAGGGCGAAATGTTTCAGTGCGACGCCATTTTGATTCAGTGTGTAACAGAGTGCATGCATATCCATCTTAGTACAGGAACATAGAGTGGGTGGGGCTTCAGTTCTCCCAAACGGGTCCTGGTGACCGAGACAGACAATCGACTGTGTGGGTGGGGCCAAATCTGTTGAACTGAAAAGCAAGTGGCGGCCATTGTTTGTGATAAAACATACTGACAGGTGAGGACCCCTTTTTTAATAAAATGATTGGTGAGGTTGTAAAGTGTATGTTATAGAAAGATGTACCAAAAATGTTTTATAAGTACTTTAAGTTTCATGTTTCAATGTATTATAAGGTAGGCTGGGCCACGCAGTGAAGGGGCCCGAGCCTAGTCTTCTCCAATGGTCGGCAGCGCAACTCCCGTCCCAGGCTTATGGCCCAGACAGGGATCAACACTGGAGAGGATCTGCTGGCTCCCCCCTCTCCCTCCCCTTCCCTCCCTTTCCCCCCTCCCTTTCCCCCATCCCTGCCACCCCCTCCCTTTACACCCTCCCTCCTCCACCACAGCCCCAACCACCCACAACCCCCCCTCCCTCTCCTCCCCTCCCCTCCACCCTCTCTCCTGCCAAGCGGCTCCTTCGCCTCACGTCACTTAGAAACAGTATCCAAGCAAGCTGGAACCAATGTCAGCTCCTGCCGTCTCTCACTCTCTCTCTCACTCTCTCTCCTAGCAACAGTAACCAAGCAAGCTGCAACCAAAGTCAGCTCCTGCCGTCTCTCTCTCTGTCTCTCTCCCTCCACACTCTCCTCCCCTCCCCCTCTCTTCCCCACTACCTCTCATCTCCCCCCTCCCCCCTGCTCTCCCCGAACTCGCCTCTACTCCCCTCCCCTCCCCTCTCCCTCCCTCCCCGCCCTCCTCCCCCTCCCCATCCCTCCCTCCCTCCCCCCTCCCCCTCACCACCTCCCCCCTCCCCCCCACTCCCCCACTCCCTCCCCAACTCCCCCCTCCCTCCCTCACCCCTCCCCCTCCCCTCCCGCACTCCCCTCCCCCTCCCCCCTCTCCCTCTCCCTCCCTCCCTCCCCCTCACCCCACTCCCCTCCCCCCTCGCTCCACCCCTCCCCTCCCCCACTCCCCTCCCGCCTTCCCTTCCCACCTCCCCTCAACCCTACCCCTCCCCTCTCCCTCCCATCCTCCCCCTCCCCCTCCCCTCACCCCTCCCCCCAACTCCACCCCTCCCGCCTCCCACTTCCCTTCCCCCCTCCCCCTACCCCCATTCCCCCTCCCCTCCCCCACATCTCCCTCCCCCTCCCCTCCCCCCTCCACCCTCCCCCCTCCCCTCCCCACTCCCCCCATCCCCACCTCCCCAGTCGCTCTCTCTCTTCTCTCCCAGTCGCTCTCCCTCTTCCCCAGTCGCTCTCTCTGTTCCCCCCCAGTCGCTCTCTCTCTACCCCCCGTCGCTCTCTCTCTTCCCCCCAGTCGCTCTCTCTCTTCACCCCAGTCGCTCTCTCTCACCCACCCCAGTCGCTCTCTCTCTTCCCCCCCAGTCACTCTGTCTCTTCCCCCCCAGTTGCTCTCTCTCTTACATCCCCCCGGTCGCTCTCTCTCTTTCCCCCCAGTCGCTCTCTCTCTTCCAACAACAACATGCCCTCGCAAAAGCCTCGGCACCGCCGGGCACTCCAGCTGGTTTAATATAAACTCATTTCAATTTGCTTAAAGACTGCATTAACAGCAGAGGCAAGAGTTCAAAGTGCTTGTTTACTGCTGGTAAAACTATAAAATAGACATTTGATCTCCAGATAAAGAAGGACCTGCAGCTTTTTTCCAGGAATTCGCTGCTTTATTTTATGTGTGCGTGTTAGACACAAGGATAAATAAAAATACACCGCAGGGAACATCCATGGGAGTTTGACACCGACAGTTACTCTGGGACCACTCCCGCTACGGAACTCCACCACTGACCCAGCTGAACGTTGTAGGCTTAGGGACTGGGGCCTCCAGGAGTGGACTGTAAGAAAGCAGGGATTCGGTATCCTGACAAAGATATGGCGAGCAACAAGAGGGACCTTTCTAAAGAACCATTAGGGATTTCACCTGCCTGCTTATATCTAGAGTTGAATGGATCCTGACTCCCCGAACTGTCATACATTGAACCCAATTCAGATGAAGATGGAATCAGTTTTCTAGAGAATAGGGACAAATATCACCCACAATTCCGGGAGACAAAAGCAGCCATTAGAGATGCAAAGATATCTTTGGAAAAGTAAATTGTGTGCACTTGTGGTGTTAGTAGCAAAGACTTTGCTAGATGCGTTAGGAGTCAAAAGATATAGTTACATAGAGTTATATAGAATTAACTACAGTCTATAGCACAGGAAAAGGCCATTCAGCACAAGTTGTCTGTGCCAGTGTTTATGATCCATTCAAGCCTCCTCCCATTCCTCTTCATCTAACGATATTAGCACAACCTACGACTCACTTGTCCCTCATGTGTTTATTGAGCTTCTCCTTAAATGCATCTATGATATTTTCCTCAACTACACCATGTGGTAGCTAATTCCACATTCTCACCACTACCAGGAAGATTCTGCTGAATTCCCTATTGGATTTATTAGTGACTATCTTATATTGATGGCGTCTAGCTTTAGACTACCACAAGGGGAAACATTTTCAACACCACCATCCTGTATAACGTTTTCATAATCTGAAAGACCTCTCTCAGGTCACCCATCAGCATTCTCTGTTTTCTTGTGAAAAGAGCCACAGCCTGTTCAGCCTTTCCTGATAAGTATATCCTCTCAGTTCCAGGATCATCCTTGCCAATCGTTCTACCACCTTCTCCAGTGCCTCTATATCACAGGAAACAGAGGACGCTGAGGGGAGACATAATTGAAGTGAATAAATTATGAGGGGCCTAGAGAGATTGGATAGAAGGACCTTTTCCCCTTAGCTGAAGGGTCAAAATCAAGGGGGCAGAGAGTTAATGCAGTTGGTCGCAAGTTTAGAGGGAATTTGAGCAGAATGTTTTTCACCCACATATTGATGGGGGTCTGGAAGTCACTGCATAAAAGTGTGGTAGAGCCAAAGACCACGATCACATTTGAAAAGTGCTTGGATGTGCACTTGAAAGGCCATTACCTACAAGGCTTCGGACCAAGTGCTGGGAAATGGGATTAGAGTGGATAGCTCTTTGTCCACAGTACGGATGCGATGGGTCGAATGGCCTCCTTTTGTGCTCTTAATTTATATGATTCTATGATTCTATGACTGCTGAGGGAGCCTTACTCTGGATCTAACCCGTGCTATAACTACCCTGGGAGTGTTGGTGGGACAGTGTAGAGGGAGCAGTGACAGTCAGGGAGAGGTATGTAACTGAGTGAGCAGTAACACAGAGAGAGATCAGCAGAAGGAGATCGATAAAGGTGAGACTGAGTACTCTGATACAGAGAGACACCAGCAGAGGGCGATAGATAAAGGTGAGACTGAATGCTGTGATACAGCGAGAATCTAGCAGAGGGAGATAGATAAAGGGGAGATTGAATGCTGTGATACAGAGAGACAGCAGCAGAGGGAGATAGGTAAAGGTGAGACTGATTACAGTGATACAATGTGACACCAGCAGAGGGAGGTAGGTAAATGTAGAGTGAGTACTGTGATAGAGAAAGACACCAGCAGACACACCTGTAGTTTGCAGTTTGTGTCTCCTTACCTGATGAACGATATTTTTTCATAGGGGGAGTGCAACGAAGGGTTACCTGATTGGTTCCTTGGATGGGAGGATTGTCCTATGAGAAGCGATTGAGTAGACTAGAACTTTATTCCCTAGAGTTTAGAAGAATGCGAGGTGAACTCATTGAAATATATAACATTCGTGTAGGGCTTGCCACGGTAGATGCAGAAGGATTTTCCCCTGGCTGGGGATACTAGGAGCAAGGGTCACCGTCTCGGAATATGGGGTCAGCCATTTAGGACTTTGCAATTCTGCACTCCAGAGCGCTGTAGAGGCACAATCGTTGAGTATATTAAAGGCAGAGGTCGATAGATTATTGAATATTAGGGGAATCACGGGATATAATCTTACTGAATGGCGGAGCAGGCTCGAAAGACCAGATGGTCTACTCCTGCTCCTATTTCTTATGGCTTATGATCTTAAGTGCGTGTTCTGAGCAAATGTTTTTTTTTGCTATTGTAAGAAATGCAGAGTGAAGGAAGCGAGGGAAAAGACAGTGGTTTCTACTGAGAGCTGCCAGTGCGAACATTGATGCCCAGGGAGGAGCCGCTTGGGCAACCCATGCTGGCAGGGAGTCTCTGGCTGTTCCTCCAACGCAAACCCAGCTCCCACGAGCCGATTTTAAAACTGCAACAAATGTCACCTAATTTAAACGTTGGAGGGTTTCAAGGGAATTCTGATTTTTGCAGTGAGGAGAAAGGATTGTTTAATATTACACGTTCCCAAACAAAGTTTAAATAATTAAATACAGGATATTTTTAACCAGTCGGACAGCGGGTTGGTGAGAAACTCCATTAAAATGCAACATCGGTGGTGATTCCTGTGCAATATCAGCAAGCTCGCTCACTTCCATCAGTGTTCCAAACGCCAACAGCTGCTCTGTGAAAGTTGCCAGCGGATTTTACCGGCGAACTTGATGCAGCGGGTGACTTACAGCTGCACCAGCCAATCGGTGCGGACTGGCCTTGCAGGGCAGCCAATTGGATATGTGAATGGTGATGCACAATCCGCTGATTGACAGGTCGGGTCGGGAGCGAGTGTTTGGGAAGCATCTGGTTCAGGAAACAAACTTCAAATGGAAATGCTTCTGATTTTGTGGGAATGTATTTTTCAAGCACGTTATTCATATTTTAAAATATATATATTTGCAGAAATATCTTGATGGATTCTTCCCTATAGTTTCAATTTAGAAATAGAAAGTGGTGGTAATATGAAAGGACGCTCCTCACTCTCTCTGTCCCAAGTCTATCGCTCTCCCAGTCACTCTCTCTCTCTCCCTCGCAGTCCCTCTCTCTCTCTACCCAAGTCTCACTCTCACTCCAGTCCATCTCTCCCCCGTATCTCTCTCTCCACAGTCTCGCTCTCTCTCCCCAGTCTCTCTCTCCCCGGACTCTATCACTCCACAAGTCTCTCTCCACAAATCTCTGTCTCCCGCAGCATCTCTCCCCAGTCTCTCTATCCCCAGTCTCATTTTCTCTCCCCAGTCTCTCTCTGTCTCTCCCATCTCTCCCTCTCCCTCTCAAAGTCGATCTCTCTCCCCAGTCTGTCTCTCTCTCCAGCAGTCTCTCTCTCTCCAGCAGTCGCTCTGCCCCCCAATCTCTCTCCACCAGTCTCACTCTCTCTCCCCTAGTTGCAACCTCACTCTCCCCAGTCTCTCTCGCTCCACCAGTCTCTCACTGTCGCCAGTCTCTCTCTCTCCTCAAGTTTCTCTCTCACTCACTCCAGCCTCTCTCTCTCCAGTTTCTCTCTCCATCCCTCAGTCTCTCTCTATCTCCCCAATTTCTCTCTATCTACCCAGTCTCTCTATCTCTCTCCCCAGTCTCACTCGCTCTCCCCCCTCTCTCTCTCTCTCATGTCTCTTTATCTCTAGTCTCTCTCTCTCTTCAGTTTCTGTCTCTCTCTCTCTCTCTCCCTTTCTCTCTCTCTCATAAGACGCTCTTTACCTGTCTTTCTCTCTCTCCCCAGTCTAGCTCTCCCTACCCCAGTATTTCTCTCCCTCTCCCAAGTCTCTCTCTCTCTCTCCCTCTGTCTGTCTCTCTCTCTCCTTCGATAGGTATGTGAAAAGGAAAAGTCTGGCGAAGGTAAATGTAGGTCCTTTACAGTCAGAGACGGGAGAGTTAATAATTTGGAGTGAGGAAATGGCAGAGAAATTAAATAAATACTATATTTCTGTCTTCACTGCAGAAGACACAAAATACATCACAGGAATACGAGCAAACCAAGGATGTGACGGGAAGGAGGAACTTCAAGAAATTATTATTATTTTTAAAAATGTACTTGCAAAATTAATGAAACTAAAAGTCGATAAATCCCATGGATCGGATGACCTACATCCCAGGATTTTGAAGAGGTGGCCATTGTAATAGTGGACGCATTGGTTTTCATCTTCCAGAACACTATGGATTATGGAATGGTTCCTGCAGATAGGAGGCTAGCAAATATAACCCCGCTATTTAAGAAAGCAGCGACAGAGAAAACGGGGAACTACAGATTGGTTAGCCTCACATCATTAGTTGGGAAAATGCTGGACTCTATTATAAAGGATGCAATAACTAGGCAATTAGAAACTAAAAGTATGATTGGGCAGAATCAACATGGATTGCAATAGGGAAATCCTGTTTGACAAACCCATTGGAGATCGTTGAGGATGTAACTAGTGGCATAGACAAAGAGGAACCAGTAGATGTGGTGTATCTGGATTTTCAGAAGGTCAAGGCCTTCGATAAAGGTCCCACACAAGAGGCTGGTGAACAGAAATAGGGCACATGGAATTGGGGTTTTATAATAGCATGGTTTGAGAATTGGTAAACTAAGATCAAAATGTCTTTTTCAGTTTGGCAGGCTGTGCCGAGTGGTGTACCGCAAGGATCGGTGCTTAGGCCCCAGCTATTCACAATCCAAATCAGTAATTTGTATGAGTGGACTAAATGTAACATTTCCAAATTTGCTGAGGATACAAAGCTAGGCAGCAATGTTAGTTTGGAAGAGGACATGAAGAGGCTTCAAGGGGATGTCGAAATTCTCAATGAATGGGTGAGAACATTGAAGATGGAATCAAATGCTGATAAATGTGAATTATCCAGTTCGGTAGAAAGAACAGAAAGGCAGTATTTTTCCTAAATGGTTAACGATTGCGGAATGCAGATGCTCATAGGGACCTGGGGGTCCTTTACATGAGTCACTGAAAGTGAATGTTCAGGTGCAGCAAACAATTCGGAAGGCAAATTGTATGCTGGCCCTCATTACAAGAGGACTTGAGTACAGGAGTAAAGAAGTCTTACTCCAATTATTTAGGGCCTTGGTGAGATCATACCTGGAGTACTGTGAACAATTTAGATCTCTGTCCCTAAGGAAATATATGCTTGCCTTAGAGGGAGTAAAATGAAGGTTCACGAGATTGATTCCTGGGATGACGGGACTGCCGTAAGAGAAGAGATTGAGTAAACTAGGCCTGTATTCTCTTGAATTGAGAAGAATGAGAGAGGATCTCATTGTAGCATACAACTATATTACAGTGCTTGATAGGATGAATGCTGGGAGAATGATTCCCTTGGCTTGGAGTCTAGAACTAAGGACCACAGCCTCAAGGTAAATGGAGGGCCATTCAGCACTGAGAGGAGAAGACATTTCTTCACACAGACGGTTGTGATTCTGTGGAATTCACTACCCCAGAGGACTGTGGAGGCTCATTCATTGGGTGTATTCAAAACAGAAGTCGGTAGATTTCTGACTAGTAAGGGCATCAAGCGATATGGTGATAGGGCCAGTGAATCGAGTTGAGGCAGAAGGTTAACCATGATCTCATTGAATAGCAGAGCAGGCTCTAAGGAATGAATGGCTTACTCCTGGTTCTACTTCGTATTTTCTTATGTCCTCATGTTCTCCCGTAGTCTCTCTTTATTTCTCCCATGTCTCTCTCTCTCTCTTCAAGCCTCCCTCTTTGCCTCAGAACCTGCTCCATGGAGGAGCATGAGCCGTGCTCGTGTTTCTCTTTCCAAAATGCACATAGCCTGTGTGATCAGCAGCCTGAAGGATGAAGACTGTTTTATGACGTCCTTCCAACCTGACACACTAAGTGTCAGCAAATCCTTTTATGCTGGGCTGAACGATGTGAAGCCCACAATTGCACGGCCTCCCAATCCCTCCTGTCGTCCATCTCGTAGGATTTATATGACAGCAAGCGGGAGAGTCTGGATTATCTGCTAACTCTGGATGAGCTGACAAAGGCCATCCTGTCCTTTGAGATGAGTAAAACTCCCGGAAGCGACGTCTTACTGGTCGAGTTGTATTCTGCTCTGTGGGACTGGGTCCGTCTAGAGCTGCTGGAAGTGTACAGGGGATGCTTCTTGCTGGCAGCATGACGGAATCCATGAGGAAAAGCATTATCAGGCTCATCTACAAGCAGAAGGGGGAAAGGGAAGAGATCAGCAAGTAGCGACCCAATTCACTGCTTAATGTGGTTTACAAAATTATGTCCAAGGTCATCGCCAATCATTTTAAGTCTGCTCGGGAGCAGGTGATTCGCCCTGATCAGGCCACGCCATACCCGGCAGGAAGATCTCTGCTAGACTCACGCTACTCAAGGCTATGATGGCCTATGTGTGTGACAGGAGGGTGGACACCTGTTTAATCAGCTTGGAACAGGAGAAGACCTTTGACAGAATTTCGCACACGTAGATGATGGGCGTGCTCTCCAAAATAGGGTTTGTGAATGGAATCTGTAATTGGACACAACAGCTCTGCAGAGAAATCAGCAACACAGTTCTAATCAACGGGTATGAATCGGAAAGCTTTCTGATTAAATCTGGTGTCAGGCAAGGCTGTCCTCTCTCCTCTGTCCTGTTCATGTGTTGTATCGAACCTTTTGCAGAGTTCATCAGGAAGGAGGCGGCCATAAGAAGGGTGATGATCCCAGGCAGTGGATGCATTCAGGTCACGGTCTCCCTGTACGTGGACGACGTCACCGTCTTTTGCTAGGTTCCGCTGTCCGTTTGAAGACTGCTGAGTAACTGCGACGAGTTGGAAATGGCGTCGGGAGCCAAGGGAAAATGCGTCAAACTCTAAGCCATGAACTTTGACAACTGGGCCGAGCGATCCTTTATCCCATTCACCCTCGGTCGGCAAACACCAAGTGTCACTACGTGCTGAGTTTCTATGCACTGCATTCTTCTCTATTGTGCTATATGTAACATGTTTTTTGGATTGTATTGCAATTTATTTTGACAAATATTGAAGTAGATTATGACAATTTTTATGAATAAAGTATAATCTTGAAATAGCAACAACATACTCTTATCAGTTTAGGCTCAGTGGGGAAAGGCCAGTGTTTATGGCGCTCCCAACATTGTACACCGAGGAGCTGGAAACAGTGGGAAATCCCCCTCGGGTCATGTATTTCAAATTGTTTGATTGTAAATGTACATAACATTTGAAATATAACTGCAATTAATCCGCTCGTGACTTCCAATGAATGTATTCAACCTGGACTGAATGGTATGAAATATGACCTGGGCATTGTGGTTAAAGTGTCACTGTTCCAGGATTATTGAAGGGCTCGAGACCGGCCCCCTGGGCATTGTGGGTAAGTTCCTGAAGTTGATTAAAGCCTCCTGTGGGTCTTTGATTGTAAATGGTGTTTGACCACTGTTACGGTACCTAAACTGTTAAGCTGACCCAGATAACTGAAACCACAATGTGTGTAGACAGCTCAGGTGACAAACAATAACTTTTCTGTGGTTTTTCTAAGTAATGGTTACGTGCAAAATGGTTACTTTGAGCTTTGTCGTTTTTCAAGCATAAAAGCAGCTGCTTTTTGCTGTAAAAACAGAAATCCTATTGACCTTCCTGGAACGGAGATTTCTCCCAGTGCACTTGAATAACGCGATCGTTTTACCATACCAATGTCCCCTCTGAGTCCATTTCACCCATGACATTTTTGCCATAGTCGGCAGGATACCCTTCGCAGATCCCCAGACAGCGAGTGACTATAATTTTTATGCTTTACTTGATCGGAACAGTGGGATGGATAACGCAAGTGTATCCATGAATCTGTAAGATGTGGGGACCGGCAGCATCAGATGGTAGAGACTAAGGCGCCTCATAGAGGTGATCAGAATCGACCCACAGTGAGAGGCAGAGAGAGCCTAGCTGAGGGAGGTGGTGTGAATCACAAAGGTAAATATAGGTGGTTAGACCCGAGCACGGTCAGAGGCCGAGGGAGCCTAGCCAAGGGAGATATTCCAAACCACAAAGATAAGGCAGATGTGCTCAAAACTGAACATGGTGAGAGGCCTTGAGACCGGAGCCCAACAGATGGTCAGAGTAAAACCAGCCGGGTTGCACACATTGGTCAGAGTAAAACCAGGTGGGTTGCACACATTGGTCAGAGTAAAACCAGGCGGGTTGTAGACACTGGTTATAGTAAAACCAGGCGGGTTGCTGACACTGTTTATAGTAAAACCAGGCGGGTTGTAGACGCTGGTTATAGTAAAACCAGGCGGGTTGCTGATGCTGGTTAGAGTAAAACCACGTGGGTTGCTGATGCTGGTTAGAGTAAAACCACGTGGGTTGTAGACACTGGTTAGAGTAAAACCTCACGGGTTGCAGACACTGGTTAGATTAAAACCATGCGGGTTGTAGACGCTGGTTAGAGTGAAACCGGGCGCGTTGTAGACACTCGTTAGAGTAAAACCAGGCGTGTTGTAGACACTGGTTAGAGTAAAACCAGGCGTGTTGTAGACACTGGTTAGAGTTAAACCAGGCGGGTTGTAGACGCTGGTTAGAGTAAAACCAGGCTGATTGTAGACGCTGGTTAGAGTAAAACCAGGCGGGTTTTAGACATTGGTTAGAGTAAAACCAGGTGGGTTGTAGACGCTGGTTATAGTAAAACCAGGCGGGTTGTAGACATTGGTTAGAGTAAAACCAGGCGGGTTGTAGACGCTGGTTATAGTAAAACCAGGCGGGTTGTAGACACTGGTTAGATTAAAACAAGGAGGGTTGTAGACACTGGTTAGAGTAAAACTAGGCGGGTTGCAGACACTGGTTAGAGTAAAACGAGGCGGGTTGTAGACACTGGTTAGAGTAAAACCAGGCGGGTTGTAGATGCTGGTTAGATTAAAACCAGGCGGGTTGTAGACACTGGTAATAATAAAACCAGGCGGGTTGTAGATGCTGGTTGGAGTAAAACCAGGCGGGCTGTCGACGTTGATTATACTTAAACCAGGTGGATTGTAGACACTGGTTAGAGTAAAACCAGTCGGTTTGCTGATGCTGGTTAGAGTGCAATCAGGTGGGTTATAGACGCTGGTTAGAATAAAACCAGGCGGGTTGTAGATGCTGCTTAGAGTAAAACTAGGCGGGTTGTCGGTGTTGGTTATACTTAAATCAGGTGGGTTGTAGATGCTGGCTAGTGTAAAACCAGGCGGGTTGTAGACACTGGTTAGCGTAAAACCAGTCGGTTTGCTGATGCTGGTTAGAGTGCAACCAGGTGGGTTGCAGACGCTGGTTAGAGTAAAACCAAGCGGGTTGTAGACACTGGTTAGAGTAAAACCAGGCTGGTTGTAGACACTGGTTAGAGGAAAACCAGGCGCGTTGTAGACACTGCTTAGATTAAAATCAGGCGGGTTGTAGACACTGGTTAGAGTTAAACCAGGCGGGTTGTAGATGCTGGTTAGAGTAGAACCAGGCGCGTTGTAGATGCTGGTTATAGTAAAACCAGGCGGGTTGTAGACGCTGGTTATAGCAAAACCAGGCGGGTTATAGACGCTGGTTAGAGTAAAACCACGCGGGTTGTAGACGCTGGTTAGAATAAAACCACGCGGGTTTTAGACGCAGGTTAGGTTAAAACCAGGCGGGTTGTAGACGCTGGTTAGAGTAGAACCAGGCGCGTTGTAGATGCTGGTTATAGTAAAACCAGGCGGGTTGTAGACGCTGGTTAGAATAAAACCACGCGGGTTTTAGATGCAGGTTAGGTTAAAACCAGGCGGTTTGTAGACGCTGGTTAGAGTAAAACCACGCAGGTTGTAGATTCTGGTTATAGTAATACCAGGCGGGTTGTAGACGCTGGTTAGAGTAAAACCAGGCGGGTTGCAGACGCTGGTTAGACTAAAACCAGGCGGGTTGCACACATTGGTTAGTGTAAAACCAGGCGTGTTGCTGACTCTGGTTAGAGTAAAACAAGGCGGGTTGTAGACACTCGTTACAGTAAAACCACGCGGGTTGCAGACGCTGGTTAGATAAAAACCAGGCGGGTTGTAGACGCTGGTTAGAGTAAAACCACGCGGGTTGTAGACGCTGGTTATAGTAAAACCAGGCGGGTTTTAGACGCTGGTTACAGTAAAACCAGACGGGTTGCAGACGCTGGTTAGACTAAAACCAGGCGGGTTGCACACATTGGTTAGTGTAAAACCAGGCGTGTTGCTGACTCTGGTTAGAGTAAAACAAGGCGGGTTGTAGACACTCGTTACAGTAAAACCACGCGGGTTGTAGACTCTGGTTAGATAAAAACCAGGCGGGTTGTAGACACTGGTTAGAGTAAAACCACGCAGGTTGTAGACGCTGGTTATAGTAAAACCAGGCGGGATCTAGACTTTGGTTAGAGTACAACCAGGTGGGTTGCTGACGCTGGTTAGAGTAAGACCAGGCAGGTTGCTGACGCTGGTTAGAGTAAAACCAGGTGGGTTGCAGATGCTGGTCATAGTAAAACCAGGCGGGATCTAGACTTTGGTTAGAGTACAACCAGGTGGGTTGCTGACGCTGGTTAGAGTAAGACCAGGCAGGTTGCAGAAGCTGGTTAGCATAAAACCAGGTGGGTTTTGAAACTGGTTAGAGTAAAACCAAGCGGGTTGCAGGAGCTGGTTAGAGTAAACCAGGCTGGTTGCAGACATCACGCGCCAGTTAGATGCCACACAGTCCTGGGTGTGTAATAATGAATTTGGAGAAGAAGCCATGTTAAAGAAAGAAAATTCAAGCACGGATGGGGCCCCGAGGGCACTATAACGGGTTATCTGGTGGATAAGAAAAAGATAAATTGAGGTAATGGGAAAAGACGGTTGGGACGCGGACAGATCCCTGGAAGCCCAGAAAGCATGGTGGGTAGTACAAAAGAAGGACAAGGAAGCGAAAGCCGTAGTAATACTCACCAATCTGTATTTAGGATTATGTAGACGAGTAAAACAAAAAGTTGGCACGACAAAACCCAAGAAAGGACAGAAAAGGTAGTCACATTGTTGCCACCATCTGACAGTAGTGATGATGGCGATGACATTGACTGGAATAACTTAGCAGATGTAATGAAGGACAGGGACCTTGGCAAAAGGGGCCAAGGGTTCTCTGGACCCAACACCGGAATTACTGAACAAGCAGTCCGGGAACTGTTGGTCGAGCTGACTCAGAAATAGAGAGTGCCCCCGCCCCCATCAAAACCTGTAAAGGATTTATAGAATCAAATCTGGGGAGCCACCAGTGTCAGATGTTAGCATATTCGGGTACATCGGTCTCAACTGCGGATATTAGACCGCCAGACCACTGCACAAACTAATCTGGTGATTGGGGTGGGGGGCAGTAACTTTAAAGCGAAGAGAAATGAACCAGTGCTCCTGGAAGTGGCCGGGGTACTGATTCCCGCCCGCACCTGGTATGTAAGAATACTGCAGTTACTATCCTAGTGATGGACCTATTAAGAAATTAGGGGCCATTACAGACCCAGAAGGGGTGATTATCTTACAAACCCCTGAATGTAAAAAGAGGTGGCGTGGCACAGTGGTCACCTTAAATGCGGTTGCTGGGAACCCTCGGGCACAGCATGGAATCTTGTGTCAACAAGTTAGTGGGGTGTGGGAAAAACATAAACTGGACTGTATGGATGTGGTAATGGATCCCCTACATGTCTCTGGACCAGAGCACACCCCTCGGGAGCAAGACCCTATAAAAACGGAAGCACAGGAAGCGGTGGTTAAATCAGTGATTGATTTAGAAGAAAGAGGAGTAGTGAGAGAAACCCAATCCACCACGAATTCACCGGTGTGGCCGGTGGGGAACCTGGACCGTTCACACTGTTTAACATTAGATAACACCGCCTTGAATGAGGTGATGCCCAGAGAATACCCCATAGTAGGTAGTCCCGACAGTATTGGATATAGCTCATGGATTTTGAACCATTCCATTGGCACCGGAGTCACAAAATAATTTTGCTATTACGGTAGGAGAGAAAAATATATGTGGAATACATTGACGCAAATAATCCACAATAGCCCGGCTATATTCCACAGATTAATGAACCAAGTACTAGAAGGAGTCCAGTTGGAGAACGGGAGTACAGTAATCCAATATGTGGAAGAACTACTAATAGCCTCCATATCCAACAATAGTCATGTGCGAGCCCTGCTGACCATACCACAATCCTTAGACGAGGCTGCACTGAAAGCCAGTCCCAGGAAAGCCGAGGTAGGCAAATGTGAGGTGCAGTATCTGCAGTGTAACATCGCGCAGGGACAGTGCAGCATGCCAGAAGACCATAAAAGGGCTATTGAGGGAATGCCAAGACCAACAGATGTTGGCGGGGTTGTTTAATTACTGCAGGAATTTTATGGAGGATTTTGCCGAAAAGGCATAACCCAGTCAGAGACTATATAAAGGGGGCCATCCACCGAGCACCCCTGTAGAATGGGGAAAGGAGCAAGATATGGCTTATAGTGAACTACAGCGGGCTTTTGTACATGCCCAAGCTGTAGGACTCCCTTGTGTGGGAAAGCCGTTCCATCTGTTTGTAAATAATGAGGCTGGCTATTATATTGCAGGACTAACCCAGGTACTTGGGGATAGGATGAGACCTGCAGCATACTTTTCCACCAAAGTATCACCAGTGCCGAAAGGACTGCCCCGATGTATTGCGGCCATAGACTGCACCACATGGGCAGTTAAGGTTAGTGAACCGATAGTGATGACAGGAGAAATTATATTGCACACCAGACAGACCATGGTGGGGCTATAGAACACTGGGAAACAGAATGGTCTCAGACAGCAGGCAAGCAGCATGGGAAGCCATCCTTTTACCTAGAGATAAATCGATCTTGATAGAGAAAGACAGTAGGGTTTACCCAGCGGAATGTACGCTGACAGAGGAGAGGAGCACAACTGTGTGACAGAATTAGAAACGGACTTATACAGTATAATGAAGGAGGAGGAATTAGAGGAGGCAGAAATTGTGTTGTTTTTCGAAGGGTGTAGATGATATGTTGACAGGATGTCCACATAACGAATGGGCAATCGTAACAGGAGGAGAAATAACATTGCAAGGACAACAGCCAGGGGAATCATAGAATCATAGAATCACAGAATGTTACAGCACAGAAGAAGGCCTTTTAGCCCATCATGTCTGTGCCGGCCAACAAGGAGCTATCCAGCCTAATCTCACTTCCGAGCTCTTGATCCGCAGCCCTGCAGGTTAGAGCATCAACAATGCACATCCAAGTACTTTTTAAATGTGGTTAACGTTTCTGCCTCTAACACCCTTTCAGGCAGTGATTTCCAGGCACCCACAACCCTCTGAGTGAAGCTCCCCACAATTTCCCTCTAAACCTTCCCCCAATTACTATAAATCTGCGCCCCCTGGCATTTGACATCTCTGCTAACGAAAATTGGTCCTTTCTATCCAATTTATATATGCCAAACATAATTTTATACACCTCAATAAGGTCTCCCTCAGCCTCATCTGTTCCAAGGAAATCAGACCCAGCCTATCCAATCTTTTCTCATAGCTAACATTCTCCATGCCGGGCAATAGCCTTATAAATCTCCACTCTACGCGCTGCAGTGCAATCACATCTGTCCTGTAATGTGGTGACGAGAACTGCAGGCAGTACTCTAGCTGAGGCTTAACTGGTGTTTTATACAGTTGAATGATAACCCCCCTGCTGTAGTGCTCTATGCCACGGCTAATTATGGCAAGCATTACATAAGCCTTCTTAACCACCTTATCTACTTGCACTGCTACCTTCCGGGATGGTTTCCTGGACCAATATGTCGAGGAACCAAATAGAGATCAGGCCATCTTAGACTGGGTATTAAGTAATGAGGAAGGATTAATTAGCAATCGTGTTGTGCGAGGCCCCTTGGGGTGGAGCGATCATAATATGATAGATTTCTTCATTGAATGGAGAGTCAAGTAGTTGACACAGAGGCCAGGGTCCTGAATTTAAATAAAGGAAACTACGATGGTATGAGGCGCGTGTTATGTAGGATTCATTGGGGAATGTTACTCAAAGTGTTGGCGGTGGATAGGCAATCGCAAACATTCAAAGATCGCATGGATGAACTACAGAATTTGTTCATCCCTGTATGGCATAAAAATGAACCAAAAAAGGTGACTCAAACGTGGCTAGCAAGGGAAATTAGGGATAGCATATGATCCAAGTAGAGGACATATAAATTGGCCTGAAAGAGTAGTAAACCTGAAGAATGGGAGAAGTTTAGGATTCACCAAAAGAGGAAAAAGTGATTAATTAAGAAGTGGAATATAGAATATGAGAGGAAGCTTGCGAGGAACATAAAAGCTGACTGTAAAATCTTTTATAGATGTGTGAAGAGAAAGTGATTGGTAAGGTCCAGCGCAGGTCCCTCCCAGTCAGAATCAGGGAAATCTATAATGGGCAACAAAGAAATGGCTGATCAATTAACTACATACTTTGGTTCTGTCTTCACAAACGGAGGACACACATAACCTCCCAGAGATGTCAGGGAACACAGGGTCCAATGAGGGGGAGGAACTGAAAGAAAACTGTATTTGTATGGAAATGGTGTTAGGGAAATTGACGAGATTGAAGGCCGATACATCCCCAAGACCGGATAATCTACATCTTAGGGTACTTAAGGAAGTGGCCCTAGAAATAGTAGATGCATTGCTGGTCATCTTCCAAAATTCGATGGAATCTGGGACAGTTCCCATCGATTGGAGGGCAGCTAATTTTACCCCACTATTCAAAAAGGGTGGTAGAGAGAAACGAGGAATTATAGACCGGTAAGCCTGACATTGCTGCTTGGGAAAATGCTACAGTCCATTATAAAAGATGTAATACAGAACACTTGGAAAACAGTGTCAGGATCGGACAAAATCAACATGGATTTACAAAAGGTAAATCATGCTTGACTAAGCTACTGGAATTTTTTGAGGATGTAAAAATTGGGGTAGATAAGGGAGAACCAGTGGATGTGGTGTATTTGGAATTTCAGAAAGCTTTTAATAAGTTCCCGCATAAGAGATTAGTGTGAAATGTTAAGGCACATGGGATTGGCGGCAAGGTACTGACTTGGATAGAGAACTGCTTGGCAGACAGGAAGCAGAGTGTGGGAATAAACGGATCTTTTTCCAAGGGGCAGGCAGTGACTCGTGGAGTATCGCAGGGATCGGTCCTAGGACCCCATCTATTCACAATATATATAAATTGTCTAGAAGAGGGAGCTAGATGTAATATCTCCAAGTTTGCAGATGACAAAACGGTGGGTGCGCATGTGTGCTGTGAGGACGATGCCGAGAAGCTCCAGTATGATTAGGACAGGTTGGGTGATTGGGCAGAAGCACAGCAGATGCAGTATACAGTAATGTTGATAAATGCGAGGTTATCGGAAGAGGAAGGCAGATTATTATCTGAACAGCAGTAGATTGGGAGAAGGGGAAGTGCAACGAGCCCTGCATGTCCTTGTGCACCAGTCGCAGAATGTAGGCAAGCAGGTGCAGCAGGCGGTTAAGAAGGCAAATGGTATGTTGGCCTTCATAGCGAGAGGGGTCGTGTCCAGGAACAAATATGACTTGCTGCATTTGTACAGGGGGTTGGTGCGACCACATCTTAAGCATTGTGTGCAGTTTTGGTCGACTTATCTGAGGACGGATGCTCTTGCCATGGAGGGAGTTCAGGGAAGAATCACCAGACTGATACCTGGGATGGCAGGAATAATGTATGAGGAGAGATCGGGTCGACTGGGCTTATACTCACTGGAGTTTAGAAGAATCAGAGGGGACCTCATTGAGTCTTATAAAATGCTATCAGGACTAGACAGACCATATGCAGGAAGGATGTTCCCAATGGCCAGGGAGTCCAGAACCAGGGGTCACAGTCTATGGATAAGGGGTAAGCCATTTACGAAAGAGATGAGGAGGAATTACATCATCCAGAGACTAGTGAACCTGTGGAATTCTCTACCATAGAAGGCAGTGGAGGCCAATTCAATAAATATATTCAAGAAGGAGTTAGATATATTACTTAAGGCTAAACGGATCAAGGCATATGGGGCGAAGGCAGGGACAGTGTACTGACTTTCGATGATCAGCCGTGATATCATTGAATGGCGGCGTTGGCTCAAGGGGCCCAATGGCCTACTCCTGCTCCTATCTTCTATGATCTGTGGACATGGAATCCATGGTCCATTAGTTCCTATGCACTACTCAATATCTTACCATTTAATGTGTATTCCCTTTCTTTGTTAGCCCTCCCCAAATATCAGCCCACGTAGCACAATTGATAGCGCTCACAGGCCATGAAACTAACTGAGGGCCGGAGAGCAAATATATATATACGGACAGTAGATATGCCTTTGGAGTGGTACATGACAATATTACAGCCTGGAGTAGGAGAGTGTACATCCCCTCAAGTGGAGGAGCGGTACAGCATGTGAAAGTAGTAAAGGTGTTATTGGAAGCAGCAAAACTGCCTCAACAAGCAGCAGTAATTAAGGTGAAAGCTCATCAGAAGGGACGCGATCCACTACAAATATGCAACAGAAATACTGATTTAGCGTCAATTAGAGCTGCGCAAGATGCACCCATGTTTCAGGTGGCAGCGGTCGCCATATGACCAGAGGGAGATAAATTATAGAATTTCACAAAGATAACCGAGAGGGGGAAGTTCAGGATTGGGAACAAATACAGATAGACTTTACAGGACCCGTACCACCAACACCACCCCAAGTCAGGCAAAAAAATATTGCTTTCTAATTATTGACCAATTTACATAATGGCTGGAGGCTTTTGCTACCTGAGTCTGCTCAGCTATTACCATAGGGCAGATATTAGCTAAAGAAATCATCCCAAGATGGGGAGTTCCTTTGCAGATAGATTCAGAGAGGGGAACACATTTCACAGGGCAAGTGGTAAAGGCAGTGTGCTAGCTAATGCCGATAAAACAGAAATTGGCCGTACCCTAACAGCCCCAGGGTTCGGGGATGGTAGAACGCATGAATCGGACCCTAAAAGAGCATTAGCCAAGGCCATGACAGAGATTATATTCAAGGACACCACCTCCACAGCTCTCTGTGATAGAGAATTCCAAAGGTTCACGAGCCTCTGAGAGAAGAAATTCCTCCTCAATTCCGACTTAAATTGTCGACACTTATTATGAAACTACGCCCCCTAGTTCTAGATATCCCCGCTAGGGGAAACATCCTTTCAGAATCCAGCCTGTCAACCCCTCAGAAACTTTTATGATTCAATAAGACCACCTCTCATTGTTCTAAACTCCAATGAGCACAGGCCCAACCTGCTCAACCTTTGTCATACGTCAATCCCTTCATCCCACGAATCTACCAAGTGAACTGTTACTGATTGCCAACCGGAAAATTCCGTATTCATAAAGAATCTCTGTTTTCTGTTAGTTAGCCAAGCCCCTATCCAAGCCAATATATTACATCCCACATCCCGTGAATGAATAAATTTAAGTAAATGAAAATAACAACATAATAGCTTGCATTTCTGTAGCGCCTTTGAAATGGTAAAGCGTCCCAAGGCGCTGCACAGGAGCGATTATCAAACAAAATTTGATAACTTGGCACATAAGGCGATATTAGGACAGGTGACCCAAACCTTGGTGAGAGAAGTAGGTTTTAAGAAGCGTCTTAATGTAGCAGAGGTTGGTAGAGAAGCAGATAGGGTTAGGGAGGGAATTCCAGAGCTCAGTGCCGAGGCACCTGAAAATCAGGGATGCGCAAATGGCCAGAATTGAAGGTGCGCAGATATTGCGATGATTTTAGGGGCTGGAGGATGTTAGAGATAGTAAATGCTGTTACATAGATATGGAGGATTATGGGGCTGGAGGAATTTTCAGAGATAGGGAGGGTTGAAGTGTCGAAGAAGTTACAGAGTTAGGGAGGGTTGTAGTGCTGAATAAGTTTACAGAGAAAGGGAGGGTTGTAGGGGCTTGAGGATGTTACACAGATAGGGAGGGTTGTAGGGGCTGGAGGACGTTAAGAGATAGGGAGTGCTGTAGGTGCTGAAGGGTGTTACAGAGATAGGGAGGGTTGTTGGGCTGGACGAGGTTACACATAGGGTTGTAGGGCTGGAGGATCTTAGAGAGTTAGGAAGGGTTGTATGGCTGGAGGAATTTACAGAGATAGGGAGGGTTGTATGGCTGGAGGTGATTACAGAGATAGGGAGATTTGTAGGTCTGGAGGAGGTTAAAGAAATAGCAATCTTTCTGGGGACAGGCGGAGGATACAGAGCTAGGGAGGGTTGTGGGGCTTCAGGAGTTTACAGAGATGGAGTGTTTTGTAGGGCTGGAGGAGGTTACAGAGATATGGAGTGTTGTAGTTGCTGGAGGAGGCTGCAGAGCTAGGGAAGGTAATACGGGCTGGAGAATGTTACAGGGAAAGGTAAGGTTGCACGGCTGGAGGAGGTGACACAGGTAGGGAGGTTGGTAGGGCTGGAGGAGCTTACAGAGATAAGGAGATTTGTAGGGCTGGAGGCGATTACAGAGATGGGCAGGTCTGTAGAGCTGGCGGAGGTTACGGAGATAGCGAGTTTTCTAGGCGATGGAGGAGTTTACAGAGATAGGGAGGTGTGTAGGGGCTGGAGGATGTGACAGAGATAGGGAGGAATGTAAGGGCTTGAGGAGGTTCTGGAGGAAGGGAGAGCTCTAGGGCTGGAGGAGTTTACAGAGAGAGCAAGGGTCCTAGGGTCGAGCGGAGCTTACAGAGATAGGGAGAGTTGTAGGGGCTGGAGGAGTTTGCAGAGATTGGGGTGTTCCGGGACTGGAGGAAGTTACCGAGATAGGGAAGGTTGTAGAGCTGAAGGAGGCTAGAGAGATAGGGATGGCAGTAGGGTCTGGTGGAGGTTACAGCGTTAGGAAGGGTTGCTGGGCTGGAGGAGGTTACAGAGATAGGGTGTTAGGGGCTGGAGGATGTTACAGAGATAGGAAGGGTTGTAGAGCTGGTGGAGGTTAGCGAGAGAGCAAGGGTTCTGGGGACCAGGGGAATTTATTGCGATAGGGAGAGATGTAGCGCTGGAGGAGGTTGCAGAGATGGTGAGGGTTGCAGGGCAGGTGCAGATTACGGAGATAGGGGGTGTTCTCGGGGCTGGAGAATGTTACAGAGATTGGGAGGATGGTAGGGCCTGCAGGAGGTTACGGAGATAGGGAGGGCTGTAAGGGGTGGAGGTTACAGAGACAGGGAGTGTTGTAGGTGCTGGAGAATGTTACAGATATAGGGAGGGTTGTTGGGCTGGAGCAGGTTACAGATATGGTTCTAGGGACCGGCGGATGTTACAGATAGAGGGATTGTTGTAGTGCTGGAGGAGGTTACAGAGATGGGGAGGGTTGTGGGTCTGGAGGAGGGTACTGCGATATGGGTTTGGAGGAGTGTACAGAGATGGGAGGGGGGTTCTAGGGCTGGAGCAGGTTACAGAGATAGGGAGGGCTGTAGCGGCTGGGGGATGTAATAGAGATAAGGAATGTTGAATGGGCTGGATGTGATTATAGTGATAGAGAGATTTGTAGGGCTACATGAGATTACAGAGATAGAGAGGGTTGTAGGTAATGGGGGAAGTTACAGAGATAGATTTGGGTGGCTTGTCAATTAAAGCAATTATACAATGTTACACTTTATATTGTCACCACTCTCTGGCTAATGATGTTTCTCCTGAATTTCCTACAGGTAGTATTAAGGACTATCTTATATTGATTGCCCCTAGTTCTACAAGTGTTAACAGCCTCTCTACGTCTTCCCCATCAAAACTTTTCATAAACATAAAGACCTCCATCAGGTCACCCCTCATCCTTCTTTCTTTTGGGGAAAGAGCCCCAGCCTGTTCAAGCTTTCATTACCATTAGAATCCTAGAATGATACTGCACAGATGGCGGCCATTCAGCCCATCAAGCCAATGCTGACTCTTTGGTAGAGTTATCCAATTATTCCCACTCCCTGATGCTTGCTCTTTCCCCATGCCCCGGCAAATATTTATCCAATTCACTTTTGAAAGTTGCTGTTGAATCTGTTTACACTGCCCCTTGAGGCAGTGCATCCCCGATCATTACAACTCGCTGCGTAAAATGATTCTCCTCAATTCCCCTCTGGTTCTTTTCAAAAAAATCATGAATCTGTGTCCTCTGATTACCGAACCTCCAGCCAGTGGACACAGTTGCTCCTTATTTATTCTATCAAATCCCTTTATGATTTTGAACGCCACTATTAAATTTCCTCTCAACCATCTCTGCTCTAAGGAGAACAATCTCAGCCCCTCAAGTCTCTCCACATGACTAAAATCCCTCATTCCTGGCACCATTCTGGTATCTCTCCACCACCCGCTCGAAGGCCTTGACATCCTTCCTGAGGGTGGAGCCCAGAAGTGGGATGCATTATTCCAGCCAAGGACTAAAGTGTGATTTTCTAAAAATCATTCTCGGCGTCACTGGCAAGACCAGCATTTATTGCCCATCCCTAATTGACCTTGAGAAGGTGGTGGTGAGCGCACTTCTTGAACCGCTGCAGTCCATGTGATGAAACTGTTACACAGGAAGAGCAGGAAGCCCATTCAGACCCTCGAGCCCATTACACAGGAACAGGAGGAAGCGAATTTACCTCCTGGAGCCCGTTACACAGGAACAGGAGGAGGAATTCAGCCCCTCGAGCATGTGACACAGAATCAGCAGGAGGCCATTCAGCCCCCCACAAGACCATTACACAGGAACAGGAGGAGGCCACTTAGCACCCCCTCGAGCATGTTTCACTGGATCAGAAAAAGGCCATTCATCCCATCGAGCCTGCTACACAGGAACAGGAGGAGGACATTCAGATCCTCGAGCCTGATACACTGGAACTGGAGGAGGCCATTCAGCTCCTCGAGCCTGTTACACAGGAACAGGAGGATATTCAGCCCATCGAGCCCGTTACCCAGTAACAGGAGTAGGCCCATTCAGCTGCTTTGAGCCCGCTGCACAGGAACAGGAGAAGGCCCATTCAGCCCCGCAAGCCTGGTACACAGGAACAGGTAGCCATTCAATCCCTGGAACCTGTTGCACTGCAATAGGAGGCCAATTAGCTTCTTGAACACATTACACAGGAACAGGAGGTGGCCATTCAGCCCCGCAAGCCCATTGCACAGGAACAGGCGGAGGCCCATTCAGCCACTCGAACCTGTTCCATCATTCAGTTAGATCCTGTCTGATTTGTTGTTCAAGGGAACGGAATCTGCCGTTTCCACCCAAACCACACGCTGCGACCTATACATGACTCCTGTCCCACTCTGTGGAGGCTGACTTTCGCTACATCCCCTCATCCGTTTAATGGTGCCCGGCCCCAAACTGAGAGGGCAGATTATCTGGAGCGTGGTGGGGGTGCGGGGGCAAATGCGGCCCTGTCATCCTCGCCCATTCTTCTATCCCCGTCCTCTCATGTTGTTCTGGTGGGGGGAGGGGAGGGGCGATGATCTGATCCGGCCTGGATCTCACGACCGACATGCAACTTTGACCGACCGCCCGTGATCAAAGTGCTAAGTGGAAACGGTTAGAGGCATGAGCATTTTTCAAACTGATCAAAGACTTTCCACGCTGCCCGAAGAAATCGCCTTCGGACGGGTGGGGGGGGAGACTTCAGTCAACGCATCTCCCCAAACCCCACCCTCTCCCCAAAACCCACCCTGGATAGAGGATTTGCACCTCTGGCCCTGGTGGCCTGTGCCTTTAAATACACTTTACTCTATGTAATGTAGTAGGAAATCTAAACTGTATCTAACCCATGCTGTACTTGCCCTGGGAGCGCTCAATGCTGGCATTGGGTATAAAGTGCTGGACACTGTCAGGGTAATGTAGAGGGAGCTCCACGCTGCATATAACCCGTGGTGTACCTGCCCTTGGACAGCTTGATGCTGACACAGGATATAATGTGGGGGACTTGCTGTTGCAGCAATGTAGTGGTGGCTCTTTACTGTACCTAACCCGTGCCCTGGGAGCACTCGGTGCTAACACTGGGTATTAAGTTGGGTTTATTCCTTTCACAGCATTGACATACTTCGCCTTGATCAGCACAGAAGAAGCTCTCAAAGATAAAAAAAATCCTGCTGTCTTTGTTTCATTGTTCCTGCACCCGACAGACTGACCGGCCCACAGGTTATTGAACAGTACTGCTGCAGATTAAACCATGCCAGAATGACTGTTCTGCACTTTACTTACCCCGTGCTGGCGTGGCCTATTTTGGACCAGTGAATCTTCAAGCTCTGCACTTTAACATTTCTACCGCTATTCTGTGCTGCACTGTACGCTCCTATAGTGCAGAGCGCTATAGCATGTTACACTACGCTTAACACTGTACAAAACTTGGTTGTGGAGAGCTGTGTTATATTGTTCCATATTATACGGTGTTTGTCAGACAGAACTCAGTGGGTAACTCTTGCCTCTGAGTTAGAAGGTCGTGGTTTTGGCCACAAAATCCAGGGATAAAACTCCACCGGGCCAGTAATGAGGGAGCGCTGCACTGTCGCAGGAGCAGCACTGAGGGAGCGCTGCACTGTCGGAGGACCAGTACTGTGGAACATAGCACTGTCGGAGGGTCAATACTGAGGGAGCGATGCACTGTCGGAGGAGCAGTACTGCGTAACACAGCACTGTCAGAGGGGTAGTACAGAATGAGTGCTATACTTCAGATGGGCAGTACATGGCGAGTGCTGTACTGTTGAATGAGCAGTACTGACGGAACGCTGCACTATCAGAGGGGCAGCACTGAGGGGGCGCGGCACTGTCGGAGGGGCAGTACAGAGCGAGCGCCGCACTGGCAGAGGGGCAGTACTGAGGGAGCGCTGCACTGTCAGAGGGGCAGTACTGAGTAAGTGCCGCACTGTCGGAGTGGTAATAATGAGGGAGCACTGTCGGAAGTTGGTACTGAGGGAGTGCCCGACTGTCAGTGGAGCAGTACTGCGGGAACGTGGCAGTGTCGAAGTGACAGTTCTGTAGGAGCACTGCACTGCCGAAAGTTAAACATAAGAACATATGAAATAGGAGCAGGAGTAGGCCAATCGGCCCCTCGAGCCTGCTCCGCCATTGAATAAGATCATGGCTGATCTGATCCAAACCTCAAATCTATTTTCCCTCTCCATCCCACCCGAACCCATGTGATCACCCGGGAGAGTCGAAAAACCAGATAAAAAACCGAACGTGACAATTTGGAAGAAAAAATCTGGGAAATTACTCTCCGACCCATCGAGGCGATCGAAACTCGTCCAGGAGATCACTGTGTCCCTGTATTTCATAAAGTACTTACCTTCTGTAAGAGGTGATCTCCACCCCAGCCAGGAACAGGCCCAATTTACTCTTGAAGGTCTCCTAGCTGGCAGCCTGTTCCCGAGGTCTCCACTAATCCCTGTGAATAGAACCATCTCCTGAAATCTAACACAGAAATAGAACACAAGAAGTAGCAGCAGGACCAGGCTACACAGCCCCTGGGCTCGCTCCGCCACCCACAGGGCCATGACTGATCTGAACCTAGCCTAATGTCCGATTTCCTGCCCGCTGCCCGTAACCCCTATTTCCCCTTACTTCTAGGAAACTGTCTATTTCTGTTTTAAATTTATTTAATGATGTAGCTTCCACAGCTCTCTGGGGCAGCATATTCCACAGACCTACCACCCTCTGAGTGAAGAAGTTTCTCCTTATCTCAGTTTTGAAAGAGCAGCCCCTTATTCTAAGATTATGGCCACTAGTTCTAGTTTCACCCATCATTGGGAACATCCTCACCGCATCCACCCGATCAAGCCCCTTCACAATCTTTTATGTTTGAATAAGATCGCCTCTCATTCTTCTGAACTCCAATGAGTAGAGTCCCCATATGTCAACCCCCTCACCACCGGGATTAACCGAGTCAAACTTCTTTGTACTGCCTTGAGAGAAAGTATGTCTTTTCTTAAGTATGGACACCAAAACTGTATGCAGTATTCCAGGTGTGGTCTCATCAATACCTTGTACAACTGCAGCAATACCTACCTGTTTTTATATTCCATCCCCCTAGGAATAAAAGCCAACATTCCATTGGCCTTCTTGATCATCTGCTGCACCTGCATACTAACTGTTTTTGTTTCGTGCACCAAGACCCCCAGATTCCTTTGTACCGCAGTACTTTCCAGTTTCTTGCCATTAAGATAATAAATTGCTCTATGATTTTTCCTGCCAAAGTGCAAAAATTCACACTTTCCAGTATTGTATTCCATCTGCCAAATCTCTGCCCACTTACTTAGCCTGTCTATGTCCCTTTGCAGGTTTTTTATGTCCTCCTCACTCACTACTTTCCCTCCCATCTTTGTATCATCTGCAAACTTTGATATGTTACACACGGTCCCTTCCTCCAAATCGTTAATATAGATAATAAAAAGTTGGGGTCCCAGCACTGACACCTGCGGAACACCACTAGTTACTGATTGCCAGTCTGAGAATGAACAATTGATCCCAACTCTCTGCTTTCTATTAGAGAGCCAATCCTCCACCCATGCCAGAATATCACCCCCAATCCAGTGATTTTTATCTTGCGCAATAAACATTCATGTGGCACCTTGTCAAATGCCTTTTGGAAGTCTAAATACACTACGTCCACTGGTCCTCCTTTATCCACCCTGTATGCTACGTCCTCAAAGAACTCAAGCAAATTTGTCAAACATGACTTCCCCTTCGTAAAACCAGGCTGACTTTGTCCTATGAAATTATGTTTATCCAAATGCCCCGTTACTGTCTGCTTAAAAATCGACTCTAAAACTTTACCAACCACAGATGTTAGGCTAACTGGTCTATAGTTTCCAGCCTTCTGTCTATTACACTTTTTAAATAAGGGTGTTACTTTAGCAGTTCTCCAATCTGCCAGGACCTTTGCTGAGTCCAGGGAGCTTTGGATAATTATTACCAATGCATCCACAATCCCTACCGCCACTTCCCTCAAGACCCTAGGATGTAAGCCAACAGGTCCAGTGGATGTTTCCGTCTTAAGTCCCTATTTTACCGAGTGCTACTTCCTTAGTGATTTTAATCGGATTTAACTCCTCCTCCCCTAGAGCCCCCTGTTTGCCCAGTGTTGGGATATTCTTAGTGTCCTCTACTGTATAGACTGATACAAAATATTTTTTCAGCGTTTTTGCCATCTCCATGTTTCCCACCATTAACTTCCCGGTCTCATCCTCTAAGGGACCAACATTTACTTTAGCCACACGTTTTCATTTTATATAACTAGAGATACTCTTGCTATATGTTTTTGTATTTTTAGCTAATTTACTTTCATAATCTATTTTCCCTGTCTTAATCAATCTTTTAGTTATTTTTTGCTGTCTTTTAAAGACTTCCCAATCTTCTATCCTCCCACTAGATTGGGCTACCTTATATGCCCTTGTTTTTAGTCGGATACTATCCTTTATTACTTTACTTAGCCACTGATGGCTGTCTCTTCTTTTGCACCCTTTTTTCCTCAGTGGAATATATATTTTTTGAAAGTTGTAAAATAACTCCATGAATGTACACCACTGATCATGTACCGTCTCACCCTTTAATCCATTTTACCAGTCCACTCTAATCAATTCCGTTCTCATACCTTCATAGTCTGCTTTATTCAAGCTCAGTACTTTTGTTTGAGTTCCAACCTTCTCACCCTCTAATTGAATATGGAAGTCAACCATGTTATGGTCACTCGTTCCAAGGGGACTCTTTAATAGGACATTCTTTATTAATCCTGTCTCATTACACAGGACCAGATCTAATATCGCCTGCCCCCTGGTCGGTTCAATTACATTCTGCTCAAGAAACCCATCCCTAATACACTCAATGAACTCTTCCTCAAGACTGCCCTGCCCAATTTGATTTGTCCAGTTAATATGAAAGTTAAAATCCCCCATAATTATAGCTGTTCCCTTATTACAAGCCCCAACTATGTCCTGATTAATACTCCGTCCAACAGAGTTGCATTCTGTTAGGAGGCCTATAGACTACGCCCACTAGTGTTTTTTCCCCTTGTTATTCCTTATCCCCACCCAAACTGTTTCATTATCCTGATCCTTTGACCCAATATCATTCCTCTGTATTGCAATGATTCCTTCCTTTATTAACATAGCCACCCCACCGCCTCTACCTTCCTGCCTGTCCTGCCTGATTGTTAAATATCCTCGTATGTTTAATTCCCAGTCATGGTCACCCTGCAGCCATGTTTCTGTAATGACCACAAGATCATACCCATATGTAGTTATTTGTGCCGTCAACTCCACCACTTTGTTACGAATGCTACGTGCATTCAGATAAAGAACTTTCAAATATGTTTTGGACATACAGGGCTAGATTTTCAGTATAGACAGTTTTGGGGCGCGAACCTTAGCGCCCGCCCGAAGTTAGCGCCTGCCCCAAAGTAGCGCCCCGTAGCTGGAAATTCAGTGGCTTCGCCCTAAGAGAGTGGTGGAGCGCTAAAAGAGGCGTTCCACTCCTACCTTTAGGCGCTAAGCCGGCGGTCCAGAGGGATAGCGCCCAGGCGGGGCGCAGCGCGGGTGCGGTCATTTTTGCACTGACAGCAGACCCCGTGGTGCCGTCCAGCTCTTAAAGGGGGAAGGGACGAATTGGTCTGCTGCCACGCCCTGCACACTGCAGCCTTGCAAAGAGGCCTCAACACTGCTGCTCAGCCCCAGGGAGTCATGGCAACGCCAGAGAAGGCCCGTCAGCGTGCCCTGCGCTTCTCAGAGGGTGATCTGGACATAATGGCCTAGAAATTCAGTGCCCTTAGCGCCGATTTTGCGGCGCTAGAGGGCCAAGTGCTGCAATTGGCGCCGGCGCCTAAATTGCCTGGGGCCCTTCTGCCACGGTAGACCGGTAGCGCTGCACCGGCACCGATGACGTCATCGGTGTGCGCAGCGTCCCGGTTGCCATGGTAACCCGCCCAAACTGGCAAATTGACTTGCGGCCGCCTCGCCCGTGGCAGCCGCAAGCAACATTCTGGCAAAGGTGCCTTGCACAAGTTTGCGCCGGCGCATTAAAGGCCCCGCGGCGGCCGGCCGCTTTCCCGCCGCCCGCCTGGCCGCAGCTCCCTCCCCGGACTTCCCCCCCCCCGGAACAGAAGCAAGCCCGGCACTTGTCCGAGGTGCCGGGCTCTTTTTTAATAAGATTATCGCGGGCCGCGGCCGGGTGCAGGCAGGCCCTCCTTAAGGGAAGGAGGAGGCCTGCACTTCCCGAACCTGCCGCACCGCTGCGGGCGCCGCAGCGCCGGAATAGCGCCGAAATTCAGCGCATAGCGCCAGTTTTCAGGCGCTAACAGCTTTCAGCAGCGCCGGCAGCCGTTTGGGCGCAGAAGTAGTGAATTTTTGGCCCGACCAGCGCGACTTAGCTCTGGCACTAACTTCCGGCGCTAAAGCCGTTGCTGCGCCAAAACCCAATTTCTAGGCCAATGGTCACAGCTCTGGAGGTGAGGCGCAAGATCTTGTTTCCAGAGAGTGGGAGGAATCCAACCCACCATGACTACACCAAAGCCTGGAAGCAGATCGCCCAGAGGGTGACGTTCACCGGCGAGGCCCCCAGGACCCACAAACAATGCTGTAAGAAATACAACGACCTGACCAGTATTGTGAAGGTGAGTAGCCTTTCCAGTCTCCTCCTCATTCTTGCATGTACACCTGACATGATGGGCAAAGGGACCTGAAAGTCCTATTGGCCAGCCCTCAGCCAGCAGCATTGGGACAGTCATGAGCATCAAATGGCCATTCGGCACTCTACACTTTGGCCAAGCTATTCCACCATGGGAGGCAGTGCACAGTACATCAGGGCTTCACTCTGTCCAAGGTATTCCACCATGGGAGGCAGTGCACACTACATCAGGGCTTCACTCTGTCCAAGCTATTCCACCATGGGAGGCAATGCACACTACATCAGGGCTTCACTCTTTCCAAGCTATTCCACCGTGGGAGGCAGTGCACACTACATCAGGGCTTCACTCTGTCCAAGCTATTCCACCATGGGAGGCAGTGCACACTACATCAGGGCTTCACTGCGCACTTACAGCCCGTCCTTTCTCTTGCAGGCTAAAGTAGCGTTTAATCACCAGGCCCGTGCCAGGGGTGGCCGCGCCAAGCTGCAGAAGCTCACTCGGCTGGAGGAGCGCGTGTGTGTGCTCATGGGAGCCCGTGTGATTGTCCCCACAGCGTGCGGTGTATCCGACCCTCCACTGCCCGGCAATGGTAAGGACCTCGCCTTTTGGCCCTCTCGCGTCGCACTGGCCCATCCGAGCTACCTCCTTTGCCACTGTCCCACCAATGCGCTGAATCCCACCAGTCCTAACTCCCTCGCTGATGCCTTCTCCTCACTCTGAAGCTACTCTTGTGCATTCCTGCTTTCAGCTGGTGACGACCAGGACCCTGAAGCTGCCAGTGACACCACCTCCGACCAGGAGGAGGAGGAGGAGCAAGCCGGACCTTCGGGGGAACAGTCACGTCCCGCAGGAGAGGAGGAAATGCTTGACACCTCCTCACTGGACGAGTGCCTGGAGGAACTGTCGCAGGGCAATGCAGCTTCTGGGACCAGTGGCGTCCAGCCACCCAGCAGCCGTGCGCGTGGCCCGCGGCCTTCCCCCCAAAGGGGGGAAGGATCAGAGGGGCGTGCTGCTGCTCGGCACACTCGCCGTCACCAACGCGGCAAGGGTCCCCTAGTTCGGCCCCCTCCTCCCCAGCGGGAGAGTCGCGACGCCAGTCCGGACACCTTCACTTCGGAGGAGGTGCGGAAGCTGGATAAGATGGCCGACGACTCGGACCAGCGCCACACGGAGCTCATGAGCGTGGTGGGGCGCATGCCTGAGGCCATCGAGTCGCTGGCGACCAGTGTGCGCGAGTTCGGGGCAGCAACTGCCGCGAGTGGCCGCATGCTGACTGATGCCGTCAAGACCCTGGTGGATGTGATGCGCGCGCACACCAGGACCACAGGACCACTCACTGCTGCCACACGCGCTGTCTCAGGCAGGCATCGCCAGGGCAGGCGCCGCGCTGGACCATCCCAGCAAGCCGCCCGTCGGCTGATTGCTGCGGATGCTGCAGTGCGGGCCAGGCCGAGTGCCACCGCGCCAGAGCACCAGCCAGCGCATCCCAGACGCCAGCTGGCCCACATTGCGCCATCCGTCACCGCCATTCCCCCTCTGGGGCGTCAACGGCAAGCGGCTTCAGCTGATGGTGGCCAGGCTCAGGTGCGCCACTCAGCAGACGGCCCCTCGAGGCCCAAACGCCATGTAGGCCGCCCCCCAGTGGCATCTGGCGGAAGGGCATCTGAGCCTCAGGCGCCTTCCCCCAGCCTCGCAGCAGCCACTGGGCAGAGCTTGCGAAGGAGCAGCAGGCCGGGCAGGGGAGGCAAAATGCTGGCCAAGGTCTCGCCCTCGCGGGCCACTCAGTAGAGGGTGTGGGCAGCTTTCCTTTAATATGGCGGTGGCCATCTTTATTTTGCCCATGGTTGTGCTTTTGGAGGGTTTATTTTTTGCGTTAGGCCGACGTTGAGGCCCGATTTGAATAAAGGTGGAGTGGCTCCTCCCCAGTTTGTGGGAGTGAGTCGTTTGTTGGGCTTTTTGTGGGGCCCGTTTATTGTTTTTGGGGATTCATGTGGGAAGGGCTTTTCATTTTTGTGCAATAAAAAATTATCTTTATTCATGCAGTTTCCATGGTTGTTCTTCTTAGTGTTTGTTGGCTTCGCCGGCTGAGGGCTTGTGGAGCGGCTGCATTCATCTTCCCTCATGGCCCCTGGCCATTCCCTGACAGGGGGCTTAGAAGTACCGTGTAATAAGGTAGCGTCGTGCGGCCCTTGGCCCTGGTCGCTCCCTCCTGGGAACGTACTCCTGCTCCTCCTCCTCCTCCTCCTCCTCATGCTCCTCCTGCTCCTCCTCCTGAGGTGCTGGTCCAACGTCAGGTGGCAGTGCCTGAGTCCTGCGGATAGCCAGGTTGTGTAGCATGCAGCAAACCACCACAAATTGGGAGACCCGGTCCGGCGAATACTGGAGAGCTCCTCCGGAGCGATCAAGGCAGCGGAACCGCTGCTTGAGGACCCCAATAGTTAGCTCGATGATGTTGCGGGTGGTTTGATGGCTCTCGTTGTAGGCCTCTTCAGCAGCGGTCCAGGGCGCGCGGAGCGGGGTCATGAGCCAGGTGCACAAAGGATAGCCTTTGTCCCCGATGAGCCATCCTCTTGGGGGAGGCTGTGCCTGGAACATGTCATGCACAGTACTCTGCCGCAGGATAAAGGCATCGTGGCTGCTGCCTGGGAAGCTGGCATTGACTGCCATGATGCGCTGCTTGTGGTCACATACCAGCTGCACATTCAGAGAATGGTAGCCCTTCCTGTTGCGATACTGCTCGCCATGCTGCAGAGGGGCCCGCAAAGCCACATGCGCACAGTCAATGGTGCCCTGCACCAAGGGGAATTCCCCGAGTCTGGCAAATCCCAATGCGCGCTGATGCTGGCTCTCGAGGGCCATGGGGAAGGAGATGAATTGGCTTCTCCTTCTGATCAGTGCTTCGGTCACGTGGCGGATGCAGCGATGCGCGCCATACTGGGAGATGTTTGCTATGTCCCCAGCAGCGTATTGGAAGGAGCCGGTGGCATAGAAGTTCAATGCCACCGTCACCTTAACTTCCACCGACAGAGGCGTCCTGCACCTGAGCTTTGGCCGCAGATCTCGGCGAAGCAGGTGGCAGATCTCTGCAATCACCTCCTTTCGGAATCGGACCCTTCTAACACATCACGCGGCACTCATGTTTAGGTAGGAGCGCTGCTGGCGGTATAGCCTGACTGGGTAAGGCCTACGTGGCCGACGCCTGTAGCCCCCTCTGCCTCTAGCCAGGGCTGCCCCTCTCACAATGCGTCTGCGAGCCCTACGGACATGGCGCTGCAGCTGCGCGTTGGCACCCCATGCAGCCCCCATCAAACCTGGCAAACAGTCTAATTTCCATATGGCCACTTGCAGCGCTATTGCCTGAGTCCAAACATACCTGGCTCTTGCTGCTTGAAACCAGTTAGCTATCCTCCTTGTTGTGTCTCCAGAAATGCGTTGCACAAGACTGTTTTCTGAAAAAAGGATGGCCTTTATACTGGAGAGGACGTTCCCTTTAATTAGCGCCCCCCGGGGCCCGCGCTGGTTGTGTTGCGTTCCTTTTTCCAAACGCTCCGGCCGCCCGCCGCACAATGGGGCGGTCCGACTGAAGTTTGCAATCGGGGCGGCCAAAGGGCGTTGCACGAGGATGTGACGTCATTTTCTGCGCGCGCATCCGGGCGCGCACTAAACTTTGCGTCGGCGCTAACGGGCAACTTAATTTGGGGCGGGGCGCAAACTGCGCTGCGCCCGGGCGCTACACGCATAGCGCCCGGAAATCACTTCTCTTAAGGCGCTAACTGCTGGCGCAAGCGACTGAAAATCTAGCCCTTGATCCCTTCATCTAGGTCATTCTCAGCTGTCGCCTTTATCACATTACAGGTAACGATTAGAATTTGGATCAAAACTGCAGAACGTCAATTCTTCACATGAGACAAGAGCTCAATCGCTTCAGTTATCACAGAATCACAGAATCATTCGGCACAGAAAGAGGCCTTTCAGTCAATCGAGCCTGTTCCGGCTTATTGAAAGTGCTAAACAATTAGTCCCACTCCCCTGTTCTATTCCCATAGCTCTGTAAATCACTCACTTCCAGTACTGATCCCGTTCCCTTTTGAAATTTATTATTGAATCTCCTTCAATCACATTTTCAGAAAGCGCATTCCAAACGATAACAACTCGCTGCATAAAACACATCCTCCTCATCTCCCCTCTGGTATTTTTGCCAATTATCTCAAATCTATCTTTTCTGGTGTCATCTCTTCCACCACCGGTAACAGTTTCTCATTACTTCCTCTATCCAAACCCTTGAACACATCTATTCTATCTCACCTTAACCTTCGCCATGCGAAGGAAAAATCTCATTGCCCAAACTCTCCATATAACTGAAACCCTTCATCTCTGGTAGAATTCTATTAAATACTTCTAAGTCAGGATGGTGTGCGACTTGGAGGGGAACTTGGAGGTGGTGGTGTTCCCATGCGCCTGCTTCCCTTGCCCTTCCAGTTGGTTGAGGTCGCGGGTTTGGGAGGTGCTACCGAGGAAACCATGGGGAGTTTCTGCATTGCATCTTTTAGATGGTAAACCCTGCAGCCACGGTACGCTGGTGGTGGAGGGAGTGGATGTTTAAGGTGGTGGATGGCGTCCCAATCAAGCGGGCTGATCTGTCCTGGATGGTGTCGAGCTTCTTGACTGTTGTTGGAGCTGCACTCATCCAGGCAAGTGGAGAGTATTCCATCACACTCATTACTTGCGCCTTGTAGATGGTTTAAAGACTTTGGTTGAAGTTGTTTGCAAACGCTTCAGCCTTGTCTTTTACACACACTTGTTAGGCTCTACCACCATTGAGGATGGGGATATTCTTGGAGCCTCCTCCTCCCGTTAATTGTTTAATTGTTCAACACCATTCACGAATGGATATGGCAGGACTGCAGAGCTTTAATCTGATCCGTTGATTGTGGGATGGCTTAGCCCTGGCTATAGCATGCTGCTTCTGCTTTTTTGCATGCATGTAGTCCTGTGTTGCAGCTTCCCCAGGTTTGCACGACATTTTTAGGTACGCCTGGGGCTGCTCCTGGCATGCTCTTCCACACTCCTTGGTGAACCAGGGTTGGTCCCCTGGCTTGATGGTAATGGTAGAGTAGAGATATGCCGGGCTGAGGTTACAGATTGTGTTGGGATGCAATTCTGCTGCTGCTGATGTCCCACAGCGCCTCATGGGTGCCCAGTTTTGAGCTGCTAGATCTGTTCTGAATCTATCCCATTTAGCACGGTGGTAGTGCCACACAACTCGATGGAGGTTGTTCTCAGTGTGAAGACGTGACTTCGTCTCCACAATGACTGAGCTGTGATCACTGCTGCCAATGCTGTCATGGACAGATGGCTCTATTACAGGTAGATTGGTGAGGTCGAGGGCAAGTAGGTGTTACCCCTCTTGGTGGTTCACTCCCCACCTGTCGCAGGCAAAGACAGTCAATTATGTCCTTCAAGACTCAGCCAGTAGTGGTGATGCCGAGTCATTGAAGTCCCCCACCCAGATTCCATTCTGTGCCATTGCTGCTCTCAGTATTTTTTCCAAGTGGTGTTCAACATGGAGGAGTACTGATTCATCGGCTGAGGGAGGGCGCTATGTGGTTATCAGCAGGATGTTTCCTTGCCCATGCTTGTCCTGAAAACTTGAGACTTCATGTGATCCGCTGTCAATATTGAGGATTCCCGGGGACACTCCCTCCCTCCTCAGTGCTTCTTCCAAGTGGTATTCAACATGGAGGATTATTGATTCATCAGCTGAGGGAGAGCGGCAGTTGGCACAGTTCCCATGGATTGGAGGGTAGCTGATGTAACCCCGCTATTTAAAAAAGGTGGTAGAGTGAAAACGGGGAATTATAGACCGGTAAGCCTGATATCGGTAGTGAGGAAAAGGCTAGTGTCCATTATAAAAGATGTAATATTAGAGCACTTGGAAAACAGTGACAGGTTAGGAGAAAATCAACATGGATTTACAAAAGGTAAATCATGCTTGACTAATCTACATGAATTTTTTGAGGCTGTAACTGTTAGAATAGATAAGCGAGAACCTGTGGATGTTGTGTATTTGGACTTTCAGAAGGCTTTCGTTAAGGTCCCAAATAAGAGATTAGCGTGCAAATTTATTTATGCAGTTGGGATTGGTGTTAAAATACTGACTTGGATAAAGAACAGAATGGCAGACAGGAGGCAAAGAGTTGTAATAAATGGGTGTTTTTCAGAGTGGCAGGCAGTGAATAGTGGGGTACCGCAGGGATCGGTGATAGGACCCCAGCTTATCACAATATATATTAATGATCTAGACGAGGGAACTAGATGTAATATTTCCAAGTTGGCAGATGACACAAAGCTGGGTGGGCGTTTGTGCTATGAGCAGGAGGCAGGGACAATCCAACATGATTTTGACAGGTTGGGTGATTGGGTAGATGCATGGCAGATGCAGTATAATGTGGATAAATGCGAGGTTATCCACTTTACTGGCAAAAAAGGAAGGCAGATTATTATCTGAATGGCAATAGATTGGGAGACGGGGAAGTGTAACGAGACCTGGGTTTCCTTGTCGTTGAAAGTAACCATGCAGGTGCAGCAGGTGGTTAAGAATTCAAATGGTATGTTGGCCTGCATAGCGAGAGCATTCGAGTACAAGAGCAAGGATGTCTTGCTGCAGTTGTACAGGGCCTTGGTGAGATCACACCTTGTGTATTGTGTGCAGTTTTGGTCGCCTTATCTGAGGAAGGTTGTTCTTGCCATGGAGGGAGTGCAGCAAATATTCACTAGTTTGATACCTGGGATGGCTGGAATGACGTATGAAGAGAGGTCGATTAGGCTTATATTCGCTAGGGTTTAGAAGAATGAGAGATGATCTCATTGAAATGTACACAATTCTAACAGGACTAGAGAGACAAGATGCAGGAAGTATGTTCCCGATGACAGGGAAGTCTGTTCCAGATGAAAGGGAAGTCCAGAATCACGGATCACAGTCTACAGATAAGGGTGTTAGCCATTTAGGACTGAGTTGAGGAGGAATTTCTTCACCCAGAGAGTGGATAAACTGTGGAATTCTCTTGCACAGAAGGCTGTTGAGGCCATTTCATTTAAATATATACAAGGAGGAGTTAGATATATTTCTTAAGGCTAAAGAGATCAAGGGATATGGGGAGAAAGCAGGGACAAGGTACTGAAGTTGGATGATCAGCTATGATCTCATTAAATGGCGGAGCAGGCTCGAGGGGCCGAATGTGCTATTCGTGCTCCTATCTTCTATGTTTCTATGTTTCCATGTAATCAGCAGGAGGTTTCCTGGCCCATTCTTGACCAGAAGCCAAGAGACTCCATGGGGTCAGGAGACAATGTTGACAACTCCCAGGGCCACTCCTTCCCGACTGTCCCAGCGCCCCTGGTGGGACCGTCCTGTCAGTGGGACAGGACAGACTCAGGGATGGTTATGGAGGAGTTTGGGACATTGACTGTAAGGTATGATTCTGTGAGTATGACTATGTCAGGTTGTTGCTTGACTAGTCTGTGAGACAGCTCTCCCAACTTTGGCACAATCCCAGATGTTGGTGAGGGGGACTTTGCAGCGTCGACTGGTCTGGGTGAGCATTGCCATGTTTTTAGCCGGTGCCGAGTTCGATGCCGTGAGCTCCGTCCATTTAAATTCATATTATTTTGTTTTGTAGTCGTTATTTACAACTGTATGACTTTAAAGGCCATATTAGATGTCAGTTAAGAGTCAACCCCCTTGCTGTGGTACTGGACTCACATATAAGAACATAAGAAATAGGAGCAGGAGTTGGCCATTCGTCCCTTCGAGCCTGCTCCACCCAAAATGAGATCATGGCTGATCATCTGCCCCAGTTCCATTCACTGGCCTTATCGCCATATCCCTTAATGCACTTACTAGTCAGAAATCTATCGACTTCTGTTTTGAATGTACCCAATGACTGAGCATCCACAGCCCTCTGTGGTAGACAATTCCAACTTCCGTGTGAAGAAATTTCTTCTCATCCCAGTCCTGAATGGCCGGCAATTATCCTGAGGCTGTGACTCCTGGTTCTACACTCACCAGCCAAGGGAAACATTCTCCCTGCATCCACCCTATCAAGGCCTGTAACAATTTCTAATGCTTCAATGAGGTCCCCTCTCATTCTTCCGAATTCAAGAGAATACAGGATAGTTTAGTCAATCTCTTCTCGTACGACAGTCCCGCCATCCAAGGAATGAAACTCGTGAACCTTTGTTGCACTCGCTCTATGCCAACTATATCCTTCCTCAGTTAAGCAGACAAACAATGTACACAATACTCCAGGTGTGGTCTCATCAAGGCCCTATATAATTGGAGAAAGACGTGTTTACTCCTTACTCAAATCCACTTGTAATGAAGGCCAGCATTCCATTTGCCTTCCTAATGGCTTGCTGCACCTACACATTCACTTTAAGTGACTCATGCACAAGGACACCCCGGTCCATTTGAGCATCTGCATTCCTTAATCATTCACCATTTAGGAAACACTCTGCCTTTCTGTTTTTTCTAACAAAGTGGATAACTTCACATTTACCCACATTATAATCCAGATGCCATGTTCTTGCCTACTCACTGAGCCTGTCGAGATCCCCTTGAAGCCTCTACACATTCTCTTCGCAACTGACACTGCCACCTAGCTTTGTGTCATCAGCAAATTTGGACATTTTACATTTAGTCCCCTTTTCCAAATCATTGATGTAGATTGTGAATAGCTGGAGCCCAAGCAGCGATCCTTGTGGTACCCCACTAATCACAGCCTGTCATCCTGAAAAAGACCAGTTTATTCTGACTCTTTGTTTGCTGTCCATGCAAGTCTATTACACCCAATTACATGTGCCCTAATTTTGTTCACCAAACTCTTGTGTGGGACCTTATCGAAAGCCTTCTGAAAAGCCAAATACAGTGCATCTCTCGGTTCTCCTTTGTCTGCTCCATTAGTTACTTCCTCAAACAACTCCAATAGATCAGTCATAAAGGACTTCCCAATCATAAATTCAAGTAGCTGAATTTAAAATGAATATTTTGCACATGTGTTCACTATGTAGAAGGACGATGCTAGCATAAAAATCAAGCAGTGGAATTTTGATATACATGAACAAAGAAGTATTGAGAGGGCAGAGGTACTAGCGGTTTTAGCGGGCTTGAAATTTGATAAATCCCCTGGCCCAGCCGATATGTATCCCAGGCTGATGCGCGACGCAAGGGAAGAGATTGCAGGGCCTCTGACGCAAATTTTCCGAATCTTTCTGTCCACAGGGGAGGTGCCAGAGGACTGGAGGAAAACTAACGCAGTATCATTATTCAAGAAGGGTAGTCGGGATAAATCAGGGATTTACAGGCCAGTGAGCCTATCATCAGTGGTAGGGAAATTATTGGAAACATTCTGAGGGACAGAATTAGTCTCCACTTGGAGAGGCAAGGATTAATCAAGGTTTGTCAGCATGGCTTTATCAGGGGAAATCATGCCTAACCAATTTGATTGAATTTTTCGAGGGGGTGACTCGGTGTGTGGATGAGGTTAGTGCAGTTGATGAAGTCTACATGGACTTCAGTAAGGCTTTTTACAAAGTCCCAAATGGGAGACAGCACAAGACTGTAAGTGCCCATCGGGTCCAGGGCAATTTGTCACATTGGATCCAAAATTGGGTTAGTGGCAGGAGACAGAGGGTGACGGTCGAAGCTTGTTTTTGTGACTGGAAGCCTATGTCCTGTGGTATACCGCAGTGATCCGTGTTGGGTCCTTTGCTGTTTGTAGCATACATTAATTATTTAGATATTAACGTAGGCGGTATGATCAGCAAGTTTTCAGATGACACGAAACTTGGTGGAGTGGTAAGTAGCGAGGAGAGAATCCTCAGGCTAGAGGATGATATAGACGAGTTGGTTAGATGGGCAGAACTGGTAAAAATAATTATACCGTGAAAAGTGTGTGGTGATGCATTTTGGGAGGACTAACAAGGCAAGGGAATACACAATGAATGGTAGGACATTAGGTAGGACAAAGGATCAGAGGGAACTTCCTGTGCATGTACATAGATCCCTGGAGGCAACAGGGCTGTTAGATAAGATGTTTAAAAAGGCATATGGGTCGTTTGCCTTCGTTAGCAGAAGCATAGAATAAAAGAACAGGGATGTTATGATGGAGCTGTCCAAAACGCTAGTTGGACCACAGCTGGAATACTCTGTGCCGTTCTGGTCACCACACTACAGCAAGGATGACACTTCATTGGAGAGGATGCAAAAGAGGTTCACCATAATGATAGCTGGGCTGGAGCGTTCCAGCTATGACGAGAGACTGGACAGGCTTGAGTTGTTTTCCTTAGAGCAGTGAAGGCTGAGTGGGAACCTGATTGAGGTGTACAACATTACGAGAGGCAAAGATAGGGTAGATAGAAAGGAATTGCTCCCCTTAGTCGAGGGATCAATAACCAGGGGGCAAAGCTTCAATTTAAGGGGCAGGAGATTTAGAGGGGATTTGAGGAAAAACGTTTTCACCCAGAGGGTGTTTGGAATCTGGAACACACTGCCTAAAAGGGGGGTAGAAGCAGGAACCCTCACAACATTTAAGAAGCATTTAGATGAGCACTTGAAGCGCCATAGCATACAAGGCTACGGACCAAGTGCTGGAAAATGGGATTAGATTAGACAGGGCTTGATGATGCGTGCAGACACGCTGGGCCGAAGATCCTCCTTCTGTGCTATATAACTCTATGACTCTGGAACTCTATGTTGAATCTGCGCAATCTTACTATTAGTTTCTAAGTGCCCAGTTATTGCATCCTTTATTATTTATTCCAGCATTTTCTAAGCTACTGATGTGAGGCTAACAGGTCTGTAGTTACCCGTTTTCTCTCTCCCTCCTTTCTTAAATAGCAGGGTTACATTTGCTATCCTCCAATCTGCACTAACCGTACCAGAGTCTAGAGAATTTTGTAAGATGACAACAATTGTGTCCACTATCCCAATGGCCACCTCTTTCAAAACCCTAGGATGTAGGTCACACGATCCTTGAGATGTATCGACTTTTAGTCCCATTAATTTTGCTCGTACTTTTTATCACTAATAATAATTTCTTTAAGTTCCTCATTCTCGCCACACCCTTGATTTTCTCGTATTTCTGGGTTATTTTCTGTGTCTTACCCCATGAAAACAAAAACAAAGTGCTTATTTAATTTCTCTGCCTTTTCCTCATTCACCATTATAAATCCTGCTGTCTCTGGCTGTAAAGGACCTAAACTTAACTTCGCCAATCTTTTCCTTTACACATACCTATAGAAGGTTTTACAATCCGTTTTATATATTTCGCTAGTTTGTGCTCATATTCCATTTTCCCATTCTTTATCAATTTATTGGTCTTCATTTGCTGATTTCTAAAAAGATCCCAATGCTCAGGCAGACCGATTTTCTGGCAAATTTATAAGCTTCCTCCTTTGACTTAATACTAGTGTGTATTTCCTTTGTTAGCCACGGATGGACCACTTTTCCTTTTGGGTTTTCATGCCCTAGAGGAATATATGTTTTTTGCAAATTATGCATTATTTCCTTGAATGTTAGCCGTTGTATGTCCACCTTTATACCTATAGGTGTAGTCGCCCAATCCATCATGGCCAACTTGTCCCTCAGACACGTGTAGTTTCCTCTGTTCAGACTGTAGACCTTAGCTTCAGACTAAACTACATCATTCTCCAACTTAATGGCACAGAAATTCAGGTCTCCACGGGTGACTACGCATGGGGTACTCACCGGTAGGCCCAATGGACGGGCCGGTTTCCTGCATGCACTGCACTTGCGCGGGAAACCGGCACTTCCGTTCCCCTGAAAGAAGCTCTTAAGAGGTGGAACACGTGCGCAGGAGAGGCAGCGCATGCGCATCGAACTTTCATGTTTTTGCAGGCTTTCCCGGGAAGCTAAGTCTCCAGAAGTTTGGCATGTAAAAAGCAGTCGCAAGGCCTACTTTTTACAAGGTAAGTGGCGAATTAATTAAAATTAAAACATTTTTTCCTCAGGTTTATTATTTTTTAAAACTTTCAAGCAAGGTAATTTTTTTAGGCCCGTTAGAAAATAAAATTAATTTTTCAAAATTTTCAATTATTGCTTAAAATAATTATTTCATGTAATTTATAGTTTATTTTAAAAATGTGATTTATTAAAATGTTTATTTGAAGATATAGTGAAATGTTGGGGCTTATAGTATTTATAGGATAGCCAGGGCTTCCTGTCAAACTTATGAATGAAGCATTCCCTGCTACCATTGGCTCTCCATGGCCCACGTGTTCCCAGGGGATGCATCAAACTAACTATGCCCCTGGGATATGCAAGCACAGGGCGCCGGCAGTTGCAGGATGCCCAGGATCAGAATCCCATGGGGGCCCGCAGCTCAACGGCTGGCGTGGTAGGTAAGTGCATATTGGGGACTTGCACCCGTGGGAAGCCCCCAACCCAAATTTCTGGGCCAATAAAAAATTGAATCATATTATGGGCACTTGTCCCTAAAGGCCCCTTCACTACAAGATTATTGATTAGCCCTTTCTCATTACACAATACCAGATCCAGAATAGCCTGTTCCCTGGTTGGTTCCTCCACATACTGATCCAGGAAACCATCACACATGCATTCCAAGTATTTGTGCTGCACACCATTAGTGATAATTTGATTTGCCCAGTCAATATGTAGATTAAAGGCCCCCATGATTACCGTATTGCCCTTGTTGCATGCACGTCTAACCTTTGATTGATACTGTGCCCTACATTAAAACTACTCTTTGATGGCCTATACACAACTCCCAGCAATGTTTACCACCCCTTGTTGTTTCTGAGCTCCACCCAAACTGATTCCATTTCTACATCACTATCTGCCAAGCCAAGATCTTTTATCTCCAGCGTACCGATCTCATCCCTTATTAGCAGTACTACAGCACCTTCTTTTCCTTTTTGTCTGTCTTTCCTAAATGTGGAGTACCCAGGAAAATTCACTTCCCAGCTTTGGTTTCCCTGCAACCATTTCTCTGTAGTGGCAATTACATCATACCCATTTACTTCTATTAGTGCCATTAATTCATCCACCTTGTTGCAAATGCTGCGTGCTTTTAGATGAAGTGCTTTCCATTTTCCCTTTTCAATATTTTCCTGCACTTCGACCCCCTTTACCGTTGGCTTTTTTTTTCTGCTCTCTACTAGTTTTGCTGACTAATTTTCCAACATGCACTTCCAGCTTTTTTTCTCCCTGGGCCAACACTTAGCTTCCCAGCCCCCTGGCAAACTAGTTTAAATCCTTCCCAAAAGCACTAGCAAACCCCCTTTCGAGGATATTGATCCCGGTTATGGTGTAGTGTATTCCGTCAAGCTTGTACAGGTTCCACCTTCCCCAGAATCGGTCCCAATGCCTCAGGATTTTAAATCACTCCCACACTATACCATCTCTCCAGCCACGCATTCATCTGGTCTGTTCTCCTATTTCTGCTCTCGCTAGCACGTGGCACATGGAGTAATCCTGAAATTACAATCTTTGATGTCCTGCTTTTTAATTTATTTCCTAGCTCCCTATATTCTCCTTGCAGGACCTCGTCCCTCTTTCTACCTATGTCGTTGGAAACAATGTGACCCACGACCTCTGGCTGTTCGCCCTCTCTCTTCATAATGTCCTGCAGCCGCTCAGTGACATCCTTGACCCCAGCACCAGGAAGGCATCATGCCATCCTGGAGTCACGTCTGCAGCCACAGTAACTTCTATCTGTTCCCCTTATGATAGAATCCCCTATCACTATTGCTCTCCCATTCTTTTTCCTCCCCTCCTGTACAGCTGAGCCACTGGTAGTGCCACGGACTTGGCTCTTGCTGCTCTTCCCTGAGAAACCATCTCCCTCAGCAGTAGGAGAGGGAGATGGACACAGGGGACTCCTGCACTACTTTACTGGTTCTTTTACTCTGTCTGGCCGTCACCCATTCACTTGCTGCCTGTGCACCCTTTTCCTGCGATGTGACCACCTCGTTAACCGTGCTATCCACGAAGATCTCAGCTTCGTGGATGATCCACAGTGACTCCAGCAGCAGCTCCAGCACTGAAACGCGGAATTCGAGTAGTTGCAGCTGAAGACACTTCCTGCACGCGTTTTGCCTTGGACACTGAGTGTGTGCCTGACTTCCCACACAGCATAGCAGGAGCACTCCACGCTGCCGAGCTGCCCTGCCATGTACTTCCCTTAATTTACTCAATTTATGTCCTCTAAATGAAAGTATATTTAAAACACGAGGGACCATAATTCAATTTAACCACAACTCACGCTAAATTAGAGACCTTATTTTTACTTTAATGACTCTTTGTCTATGCCCCTTTCTGAATGTGTGTCTCTGTACCTGCCTGTACCTGCCTGTCAGTCTGCACACCTGAATCTTTTCTCTGCCTATCTCTATGTATTTGTTTATCTCTCTATGTCTGTCTGTTTCTGTCTCTTTGTCGGTCTGTCTTTCTCTGTCCCTCTCTCTGGCTCTGTCTGCCGTTGCCTTTCACTCTGCCAGTTCCTGTCGCTGCCTTTGTCGACTGTCTGCCTGTCTTAGTTTGTCTGTCTGTGACTGTCTCTATTTATTTCTCTCTCTGTCTCCCTCTTTCCCGCTCTGTCTGTCTTTGTCTCTCTCTCTTTCCCTGATAATTTCGGTTACTGTCTGTTTCTCTATCCATCTGCCTCCCTCGCTCTGTCTACCTCTTTGTCTGTGTCTTTCTCTGCCTGGCTCTGTCAGTCTGAGTCTATTCCTCTTTCTGCCTCCCTATCTCAGACTGTCTCTGTATTTCTGTGTCTCTGTCTTCCTGCCTCTCTGTATGTATCTGTCGCTCTACCTGCGTCCATCTGACTATATCAGCCTGTCTGTCAATGCCTTTCTGTATCACTCTCTTTATTTGTCTTTCTCTGTCTCTATCTCCCTGCCAGTCTCTCTCTGTAACTTGTCTCTCTCCCTGTCTCTCTGCCTATATGACTGCCCGTGTCGCTGTCTGTGCCTCTCCCTCTGTCTCTGCATACCTCTTTCTGTCGCTGTTTCTGTTGCTTCTGTATGTCTCTCCTTCTCCCTCTCTGTCTGTTTGTCGGTCCCGACTGCCTATCACGTTGTGGTTGATGCTCCACCTGCCTTTCTGCCTCTGTCTGTTTCTCTATCTCTGTCTTTTTGAGTCTCCCATTCTCTGTCTGTCTCCATCGCTGTCTGTCTCTGCCTGTCTTTACCTGTTTATCTGTCTGCGCGCCTGCCTTTCTGTCTTCCTGTCTTGCCCTCTTTTTCTATCTCAATATATCTCTGTATTTATCTGCCTCTGTCTCTCTGTCTCTCTGCTCGTGTCTCTGGCTTTGTCTGTGTCTCTGTCTCTGTCGGTTTTTCTGCCTCTCTCTGATTGTCTCATTCTGCCTAATTCTCTGTCAGTTTCTGTCAGACTCAGTTTCCACTGTCACAGTCTTTTTCAGTCTGTGCCTCTCTGTCTCTCTGTCTGTCTCTTCCGGTTTGGCTGACTCAGTCTGTCTGTCTGGCATAATCTGTCTGTGTCTGCCTGTATCTTGCTGCGTGGCTTTCGCTGCCTGATTGCCTGCCTCAGTCAGTTTGTTTCTATTTCTGCTTGCCTCTGTCTCCCTCTCTCCAGCTCTGTTCTCTCTCTCTCTCACTCTGTCAGTTGATGTTGCTGTCTGTGTCTCTGTCCATCTGCCTCCCTCTGTCTCTGCATGTCTGTCTCTCTCTCCATTTCGTTGTGTCTACCTGTGCCCTTGATATAACCAACACATTGTTCCTTCAGAGGGACAAATACAAGGCTTCATGGCAACACCCTCGCTCCAAGTACTGTCATCTGCTGGACTACATCATCTTCTGAGAAAGGGAATGCAAGGACGTCCACATTACCCGCAACATGACAGGAGCTGACGACTGCTGGACAGACGACTGCCTAATCTGCACTGTCGTCTCCATCAATGTAGCACCAAAAGAGGGGTGGCAACAGAAACAATGCCGCTGGAAAATCAACGCTGGCGCACTCAAAGTCCCAGCTATGAAAGCAGTAGCCAGCTTCAGCCTCACATCCAATCTGGCGACTCCCAGTGATCCAGATACACAGACTGCCCACAGCGCCTACTCTGAACTCAAGACCTCCATAATCAGCTCCTGTGAAGATACGCTCGGCACTCAACAAGGAACCACCAAGACCGGTTCAACGAGACTGACCAGGAGATCCAGGATCTAATAAGCCGCAAGGACAAGGCATTCCTGATCTGGAAACAGCAACAGAACTCGACAGCAAGAAAACAACTCCACAGAAGACTGAAGGCCAAGATCCAACAAAATCCTTGTGACCTAATCAACAGGTGGTGGGTGAAGAAAGCGCAGGAGATCCAGCAGCTAGCCGACAACCATGACGTGCGTAGACTCTTCAGTGAAGTCAAGTCCATGTAGGCCCAAGCAGGCAAGGTCCTACCCCACTGCGGGCCAAGAACGGAGAGGTACTCATCAAGGACAGGGAGGCATTCAGTTCGCGATGGAAGGAACAATTTGAAGATCTCCTTAACCGAGATGCTTAAGGAAGTGGCCCTAGAAATAGTACATGCATTGATGGTCATCTTCCAGAACTCGATAGACTCTGGAACAGTACCCATGGATTGGAGGGTAGCAAATGTTACCCCACTATTCAAAAAGGTGGTCGAGGAAAAGAGGGGAAATATTCACCGGTAAGCCTGACATCGGTAGAGGGAAAATGCTAGAATCTATTTTAAAAGATGTAATAGCAGAGCACTTGTTCCTCTTCTGGTAGAATCTATTATAAAAGATGTAATAGCAGAGCACTTGTTAAGCAGTGACAGGATCGGACAAAGTCAACATGGATTTACAAAGGTAACTCATGCTTGACTAATCTACTGGAATTTTTTGAGGATGTAAATGGTAAAATAGATAAGGGAGAACCAGTGTATGTGGTGTATTTGGACTTTCAGAAGGCTTTCGATAAGGTCCCACATAAGAGATTAGCGGGCAAAATTAAGGCACATGGGATTGGGGTCAAGGTATTGACTTGGATAGAGAACTGGTTGGCGGACAGAAAGCAAAGAGTTGGAATAAACGTGTCGTTTTCTGAGTGGCAAGCAGTGACTAGTGGGGTACCGCAAGGATCGGTCCTAGGACCCCAGCTGTTCACAATATATATTAATTATCTGGACGAGGGAATTGGATGTAATATCTCCAAATATGCAGACGACACAAAGCTGGGTGGGAGGGTATGCTGTGAGGAGGATGTCGTGAAACTCCAGTACGATTTGGACAGATTGGGTGATTGTGCAGAAACATGGCAAATGCACTATAATGTGGATAAATGTGAGGTTATCCACTTTGGTGGCAAAAACAGGAAGGCAGATTATTATTTGAATGGCAATAGATTGGGAGAAGGGGAAGTGCAAAGAGACCTGGGTGTTCTTGTGCACCAGTCGCTGAAGGTAAGCATGCAGGTGCAGCAGGCGGTTAAGAAGGCAAATGGTATGTTGGATTTCGTAGCAAGAGGGTTCGAGTACAGGAACAAGGATGTCTTGCTACAGTTGTACAGGGCCTCGCTGCGACCGCACCTTGAGTATTGTGTGCAGTTTTGTTCGCCTTACCTGAGGAAGGACGGTCTTGCCATGGAAGGAGTGCAGCGAAGACTCACCAGGCTGATACCTGGGATGGCAGGAATGACGTATGCGGAGAGATTGTGTCGATTGGGCTTATACTCACTGGAGTTTAGAAGATTTAGAGGGGATCTCATCCAAACTTAATAAATTCTGTCAGGCCTGGACAGACTAGATGCAGGAAGGATGTTTATGATGGCCGGGGAGTCCAGAACCAGGGGCCATAGTCTAAGGGTACGGGGAAAGACATTTAGGGCTGAAATGAGGAGGAATGTCTTCACCCAGAGAGTGGTGAACCTGTGGAATTCTCTGCCACAGAGGGCGGTGGAGGACAGGTCATTAAATATATTCAAAAAAGAGTTGAATGTATTTCTTAAGGCTAAAGGGATCAAGGGATATGGGGAGAAGTCAGGGACAGGTTACTGAATTTGGATGATCAGCCATGATCTCATAGAATGGCGGAGCAGGCTCGAAGGGCCGAATGGCCTACTCTTGCTCCTATCTTCTATATTTCTATGTTTCTATGTCTTCGACACGAGTGTCCACAACTCCATCCCGCTGCAAGCTACCCGCCACCACCTTAGCACAACATCAGGTTGAAATGGCCATCCTAAAATGGAAGAACATCAAGGCCTCAGGAGCATGTGGCATCCCCGCTGAGGCGCTAGAACATAGCGGAGAAGCACTATTGGCGCGAATACCTGAACAGATTCATCTTATTTGGAAGGAGGAGAGCATGCCAGGGGATCTCAGAGATGACGTTATCGTGACCAACTTCAAGAAAGTTGACAAGTCCAATTGCACTAATTATAGAGGACTTTCTCTGCTGTCTGCAACATGGAAAGTCATCACAAGAATCCTCCTCAATCGGCATTTCCCAGTGGCTGAAGAGCTACTCCTAGAGTCGCAATGCGGATACCACCCAATGAGGTGCACAATGGACATGATATTCACCACGCAAGAGAAATGCAGGGAACAGCACCATCAGCTCTGCATGTCTTTCTTTGATCTCACAATGGCCTTCGACACCGTCAGCCATGAGGGATTATGTAGATTCCTCCTCAATTTCGGATGCCCTCAAACGTTTGTCACCATCCGGCGACTGATTCACAATGACATGCAAGCCGTGATCCTGAACAACAAATCCACCACTGACCCAATTCACGTATGGACCGTTGTCAATCAACGCTGTGTCATCGCACTAACGCTTTTCTAGATCTTTCTTGCTGCAACGTTCCATCTCATCCTCAGTAAGCTCCGCGCTGGAGTGGAGCTAATCTACAGAACAAACGGGAAACTCTTCAACCTCCGTCGCCTCCATTCCAGATCCAAGGTTGTCCCCTCCTCTGTCATCGAATTACAGTATGCAGACGACGCTTCCATCTGCGCAAACTCTGAGGTTGAACTCCAACCCATCGTCAACACCTTCACCGAAATATACAAGTGCTTGAGCCTTACACTAAACATCCGTAAGACAAAGGTCCTCTACCAACCTGCTCCCGCCACACAGTACTGTGCCCCGAATATAAAAGTCAATGACGAGGCCTGGGACAACGTAGACCGCTTTTCATAACTCGGGAGCCTACCATCAGCAATGCCAGACATCGAAGACGATGTCCAACACCTCCTTCAGTGTGCCAGTGCAGCCTTCGGTCGCCTGAGGAAGAGAGAGAATGAGTGCCAGGACCTCAAACGCAGGACCCAGCTGATGGTCTACAGAGCAGTCGTGATTTCCGACCTCCTGTGCGCTTCAGGGACATGGACCATGTACAGCAGGCTCCTCAAAGCACTGGAGAGTTACAACCAACGCTGTCTGTGCAAGATCCTGCAAATCCATTGGCTGGATAGGTACACCAACGTCAGTGATCTCGCTCAGGCCAAAATCCCCAGCATCGAAGCTTGACCACGCTCAATCAGCTCTGATGGATGGGCTACATTGTCCGCATGCCCGATACGAGACTCCCAGAACAAGCGCTCTACTCGGAGCACCGGCACGGCAAGAGAGCCCCAGTTGGGCTGAGGAAGCGCTTCAAGGACACCCTCAAATCCTCCTTGAAAGAGTAAACATCCTATTCGACACCTGGGAATCACTGGCCCAAGACTGCTTAAAGTGGATGAGTAGCATCCGGGAAGGTGCCGAACAATTCGAGCCTCATTGCCAGGAGCAAGCGGAAGCCAAGCACAAACAGCAGAAGGAGCGCACGTCAACCCAAGCACCCCACCCACCCGACCCTTCAACCATTGTCTGCCCCACCTGTGACGGACACTCTAGGTCCCACCTTGGACTCATCAGTCACCTGAGAACTCATCTTTAATGTGGAAGCAAGTTATCCTCGGTTCTGAAGAACTGCCTAAGAAGAGAAGTGGCCTGTTGAGTTTTTCCAGCGTTTTCTGTTGTTATTTCGGATTTCCAGCATCCGCAGTTTTTTGCTATGGTCTAAGTGTCTACCTCTGTCTGGCACTGTCAGTCTGATTCTATTTATTTTTCTGCCTCTCTATCTCTGTCTGTCTCTGTCTATCTATGTATTTGTCTCTCTGTCCATGTGCGTCTGACTATCTCAGTCTGTCTGTCACTACCTGCCAGTTTCTGTCACTTTATTGTCTCTGTCACTTTGTTTGCCTCTGTCTTTATCTAACTCTCTGCCTGCCTGTCTAACTCTGTCTCGCTGCCTGTGTCTGTCTGTGCCTCACCATCTATATATTTATGTTTCTGTCTGTCTCTGTATGTTTTTGTCTATTTCTCTGCCCACTGTCTGTCTGTCTCTGTCTCTGTCTTGGCCTATCTCTCTGTCTCTCTATCTATGTATCTCTCTGCCTCTGTCTGTCTGTATCACTGCATGTGCCTTCGGCTTGTTATGTCTCTCTGTCTCCGTCTGTTTATCTGTCTCTGTCTGATTGTTTGTCTCATTCTACCTCGGTCTGCGTCAGTCTCAATCAGTCACTTCAACACGGTGGCATAGTGGTTAGCACTGTTGCCTCACAGCGCCAGAGACCCGGGTTCGAATCCAGCCTCGGGCGACTGTCTGTGTGGAGTTTGCACAATCTCCCCGTGTTTGCGTGGGTTTCCTCCGGGTGCTCCGGTTTCCTCCCACAGTCCAAAGATGTGCGGGTTAGGTTGATTGGCTATGATAAATTGACCCTTAGTGTTAGGGGGATTAAATACGTGGGGTTACGGGGATAGGGTGGGATATGTGTTGGTGTAGGGGTTACGGGGATCGGGTGGGATATGTGTCGGTGCAGGCTCGATGGGCCGAAATGGCCTCTATCTGCATTGTTGTGATTCTGTGAACAGTCTTCCGCTGTCTGTCTCTGCTGTCTGTCTCAGTCTGCCTCCGTCTGGCCCTGTCTGTCTGTTTCTCTTTGTCGGTCACTTTCTGCGTGTATGTCTCTATCTGTCTGTCATCTGGCACAGTCTGTCTATTTATATGTCTTTCTCTGTCTGCCTGCATCTGTCTGCCTGATTCTGTCTTTATGTCTGTCTCTCCGTCTGTTACTGTGTTTCTGCGTGTGTGCATGTGTGCGTGTGTGTGTGTATATAGGTGAGACAGACAGAGGCAGGCAGACGGAGAAAGACTTAGAAACGGACAGCCTGTGCCAGATAGACAGACAGAGAGAGACACGCAGAAAAAAACAGACAGCGTGTGACTGACAGAGGCAGACTGGGAGATTAAGTATTAAGGGGCTTATCAACTTTGTAAGTGGATAAATCCCCAGAACCGGATGAAATATATCCCAGGCTATTAAGAGCAGCAAAAGGGGAAATAGCAGAGGTTCTGACCATCATTTTCCCCCCCTTTCTTGCTACATGTGTGGTGCCGGGAACAGGAGGACTGCTAAAATTGTACATTTGTTTAAAAACGGAGAAAGGGTAGACCGAGAAATGGCTTCTTTCTGTGTGTAAATTCTGAGTCTATTTCTATGATTCTCTGTATGTGTCTCCCTGTCTGAGTGTGTGTCTCCCTGTCGGAATTTATTGTTCAGTCTCTGTCTGTCTCTGTCAGTCTTTCACTGTCTGCCTTTGCTCTGCCTGTCTGAGTCTGTCCGTCTCAGGCTATCTCTCTGACTCTGTTTTTTTTCCATCTGTCTACCTCTGTCTGTCTCTTCTCTCTCTCTCTCTCTCTGGCTCTGGCTCTGTTTGTCTATCTGTCTCCCTCTCTCTGTCCTTTTTGCTGTCTCTCTGTCTCAGTCTGACTGTGTCCCTGTCTGTCTGTGTCGTTGTCTGTCTGTTTGTCTGATGATATATTTATGTCTGGCTGTGGGACGCTCTCTGTCCATCTGTGTCTCTTTCTCTGTCCAGCACTCTCATCATGTCTATTTATCTGTGTCTCTGTCTGGCCCTCTCTCGCTCTGTCAGTTCCTTTGCTAAATGTTTTGCTGTCCATCTGTGTCCCTCTCTCTGTTATTCAATCCGTCTATTTCTCTGTGTTTAGCTCTGTCTGGCTCTCTCTTCGGAGCCTATTTTTCTTTTCACTCCTCTATCTCTTTCTTTCTGTGCCTCTGTCTGCCGGTCTCTCTGTATGTATCTGTCTCTCTGTCTGTATAGGTCTGACTATGTCAGTCTGTCTGTCAACACCTGTCTGTCTCTGTTTCTTTGTTTGGTCTGTCTGCCTCTAACACTCTGCCTGTCTCATTTTAATTCGTTTATGGGATGGGAGCGTCGCTGGCAAGGCCGGCATTTATTGCCCATCCCAAATTACACTTGCGAAGTTGATGGTGTGCCGCATTCTTGAACTGATTGAGTCCGTGTGGTGAAAGTACTCCCACAGAGCTGTTAGTTCGGCAGTTCCAGGATTTTGTCCAGGCGACGATGACGGGTCTGCAATATACTTCTAATTCAGGGTGTTGTGTGACTTGCATGGGAACTTGGAGGTGGTGGTGTTCCAATGAGCCTGCTGCCCTTGACATTCTAGGTGGAAGAGGTCGCAGGTTTGGGAGGTGCTACCAAAGACGCCTTGGTGAGTTGCTGCAGTGCATCCTGTAGATGGTAAACACTGCAGCCACGGTACGTCGATGGTGGATGGAGCAAATATTTGAAGTGGTGGATGGGGTGCCATACAAATGGGCTGCTTTGTCCTTGATGGGGTCGAGCTTCCTGACTGTTGTTTTAGCTGCACTCATCCAGACAAGTGGCCTTGGTGAGACCGCACCTTGAGTATTGTGTGCAGTTTTGGTCACCTTACCTGAGGAAGGACGTTCTTGCCATGGAGGGAGTGCAGCGCAAATTCATCAGGATGATACCTGGGATGGCAGGAATGACGGACGAGGAGAGATTGTGTCAATTGGGCTTATACTCACTGCAGTTTAGAAGACTGTGAGGGGATCTCATCGAAACCTATAAAATTCTGTCAGGTCTGGGCAGACTAGATGCAGAAAGGGTGTTTCTGATGGCCGGGGAGTCCAGAACCAGGGGTCATATTTAGGACTGAAATGAGGAGGAATTTCTTCACCCAGAGAGTGTTGAACCTGTGGCCTACTCCTGCTCCTATCTTCTATGTTTCTATGTTTCTATGAGGCGATTCCAACATACTGTGCCTTGTCGATGGTGGAAAGGATTTTGGGAGTCAGGAGTTGAGACATTCACTACAGAATACCCAGCCGCTGACCTGCTCTTCTTGCCACCGCATTTCTGTGGCTGGTCCAGTTAAGTTTCTGGTCAATGATGACCCCCAAGATGTTGATGCTGGGGGATTCAGCGATGGTAATGCCGTTGAATTTCAAGGGGCGGTGTGTATTCATGAAGCAGCTGATTATATTTGGCCTCTGGACACTGCTCTGAGGAAAACTTGCGTCGATGTTCTGTGCCTGAGATGACTGATGTCCATCAACCGCAACCATCTTCCTTTGTGCTAGTTATGGCTCCAGCCAAGGACTGTTTTCCCCTGATTCCCATTAACTTCAGTTTTGCTGGGGTCACTTGATGCCACACTCGGTCAAATTCTGACAATCTCGCATCACCTCTGGAATTGAGCTCTTTCGTCTATGTTTGGACCAAGGCTGTAATGAGCTCTGGAGCCAAGTGGTCCTGCCGTTACCTGAAGTGATCTTTGGTGAGCAGCTTATTGCTGAGGAAGTGCTGCTTTATAGCACTGTCGATGACACCTACCATCTCTTTGCTGATGATTGCGAGTAGACTGATGGACAGGTAGTTGGTCGGATTGGATTTGTCCTGCTTTTAGTTGACGTGACATATCTGGGCTGGTTTCCACATTGTCGGGTAGATGCGAGTTTTTTGCAGCTGTATTGGAGCAGCTAGGCTTGAGTTGCGGCTAGTTCTGGATTACAAGCCTTCAGCACGACATTCGGAATGTTGTCAGGGATCATAACCTTTGCTTTATCCAGTGTGCTCAGCCGCTTCTTGTTATCACCTGGAGTAATTCGAATTGGCTGAAGACTGGCACTTGGCACTTCCGATGCAAATGGTTGCAAACGCTTCAGACTTGTCCTTTGCACTCATTGAGGATGGGGATTTAACTGGAGCCTTCACCTCCTGTTAGTTGTTTAATGGTCCACCAGCATTCAGGACTGGATGTGGCAGGACTGCAGAACTTTGTTCTGATCCGTTGATGGTGGGAGTGCTTAGCCCTGTCTATAGCATGCTGCTCCCGCTGTTTATCATGTTTGCTCCTCTAGATCTTTCCCACTAGTTAGTGGTCTATAAAATACACCTATTCGTGTAATGACACCTCTATTATTTCTTAACTCTAACCACATAGATTCTGTCCTTAACCCCTCCAGGACATCCTTTCTCTCCAGCACTGTAAAATTCTCCTCATTCAATACTGCCATCCCACCTCCTTTATTTCCTTCACATTCCTTCCTGAACACCTTCTGCCCAGGAATATTTAGTACCCAGTCCTGCCCTTTATTGACCCATGTCAACGTGATCATCACAACATCTTATTTCCCTGTGGCTATTTGCGTCTGCAGCTCACAAAACGTATTTATCACACTTCATGCATTAACCCATTTGGGACTGTAAACCTGTCTTGTATTCTTTTAGTCTGACCCCACATAATACCTTATTATTTATTACTCTTGGCTATCCATCTCTCCAATCCTTTTTGCACCTGGTTTCATCTTTCTAGTGCTACAGCCTGGTGCCCAGCGCCTGCCAATTTAGTATAAAACCACCCCAACACTACGAGCAACCCACCCCCTCCCCTTCGAGACCATTGGTTGCGGCCCTGTTTGGGTGCAGCCTGTCCGGCCTTTTTAGGTCCCACCTCCCCGAGAACTGGTCCCAGTGTCCCAGGAATATAAAGCCCTCCCTCCTGCACCATCTCTCCAGCCACGCATTCATCTGCTCTATCCTCCTATTTCTACACTCAAAAGCACAATCACCTGGAGTATTCCGAATATTACTACATTTGAAGTCCTGATTTTAATCTCTTTCCTAGCTCCCTAAAATATGCCTGCAGGTCCTCATTCTTCTTCCTACATATGTCATTGTTATCGATATGGAACATGGTCTCAGTCTGTTCACCCTACCCCTCAGAATGTTCCTCTGCCACTCAGTCACATCCTTGACCCTGGCACCATCCTAGATTCATGTCTGCGGCCACAGAAACGCATGCCTATTCCCTTAACTATTAAATCCCCTGTCACTATTGCTTTCCTGATCTTTCTCCACCCATCCCCACCAACCCACTGTAAAGCTGAGCCACCCGAGGTGCACCGGACCTGGCTCTGACTGTACTCACCAGATGAACCACAGCCCTCTCCTGTAATTAGAACTGAATACCGGTTAGAGAGTTACATGCACTCAGGGGACTCCTACACTACCGGCCAAAATCTCCTTTTCTGTCTGCCGGTCACCCATTCCCTCTCTGCCTGCACTCTCTTAAGCTGAGGGGTGACCACCTCCTGAAACGTGCTATCCAAGTAGCACACAGCCTCACGGATGCACCACAGTGACTCCAGTTGCTGCTCAATCTCCGAAACCCAGAATTCGAGCTCCTACAGCTGACGACGCGTCCTGCACATTTGGTTGTCCTGGACACGGGAAGTGTACTGGAGTTCCCACAAATCACAAGATGTGCATTCCACGGGAATGAGGTGTTCTGCCATGCCTGTATTTAATAAACCATTACTAACTTAACAGAAATAAATTTAAGACTTTTAAATATATATTTAAATAATACGCATTGTTAAACTGTTTATATAATCTGTACAATCAGTTCTTGTTAGCCTGGTAACGCCCTCATGGTGTCTGGCAAGTGAGATCCCATGCATTGTGAGTTTGTGGGAACACAAGATTACTGGACTTTGGACCAGAGAGGTTGTGGGCGGGTCTGTTTACTAGTTTGAGGAGATGAATTAGTTTGAGGTGCTGTATTAGATTGAGGTACTGTATTAGTTTGAGGTATTGTATTAGTTTGAGGTACTGCATTAGTTTGAGGTACTCTATTAATTTGAGGGGTTGTACCTGATTGAGGATCCATCGACAAATACGCTAATTTAATTGTTTAACGAAATGGCCACACTTAAGGCAGTCAGCCCCATTCGAGATTGCAAAGAGCATCCCTGAGAGGACGCTCTAACATTTGGAATTTAATTACTGAATGGCCACAGCAGAGTGAAGGACATCACCAGAACAATATGAGATCTAGCGATGGGCCTGGTGGTGTTTAAAACAACAACCCCATTGGTGGGAGGATACAGCTGGCAATTTCCATTAGTTATAACATGTGATCAGAATTGTCCGGTCTTTGGGGTGTTCAATTTCAATCTCAGCAGTAAATATATTCCATCACAACAGGGAATTCAGTCCACTGTCGTCATCTGTTTGTTCAAATGTATTTTTAAATAGTATTTTCAGCGCTGCTGCAAACTCAACGTCCCCGTGGGAATCCCGCAGGGTATAAATGAAAGGCTCTGGGAATGTATCACCTCAGAGTTTAATTCACAGAGATTGCCGGCAGCACGAAGGGAAACACCGCTTCACACAGAAAATGTTTGACACATATCTCAGTGTGGAGAAAATATCCTACATGATCATTGCCGTCATTGGAGTTCCTGGCAAGTGATTATAACTATTGAAGTTGTTTAATCTGTGTGTGAGCTGGTCTCTGGTTTTGCTCTGTGACTGATAATGTTGCATTGTGATCTAGTCCTTACTGTTATTCAGACACCCGATCAATCATAGCTTATCGTTTAATCAAATGTCCTGAATTTCCTCTGAGATTTTATTCCAATGCGTCAACTTAACTTAAAATTCTGTTTGTACTCATGGGCTCGCTGTGTTATGAAGTTATTGACTTTAGTGTAATATTGTGTACTGTTGTATCAGACCTCAGTGTAAGCAACTCTCTGAGAGAAGGTATTAGTGGAAGGCACTGTCACTGTAGAAATTTACTGAATATTGGTCACTAACTGGAGTGGAACACCAGACCCCAGTGGCCATGTATTAATGGGAGTATCATTCACTGTAGAACTGTACTGGGTTTGGGTCTTCAACTGGAGTGGAACGCATGACCCCAGTGGCCATGTATTACTGGGAGTATCTGTCACTGTAGAACTGTACTGAGTGTGGGTCACTAACTGGAGTGGTACATCTCATCCCAGTGGCCATGTATTACTGGGAGTATCTGTCACTGTATAACTGTACTGAGTGTGGGTCACTAACTGGAGTGGAACACCTGACCCCAGTGGCCATGTATTACTGGGAGTATCTGTCACTGTAGAACTGTACTGAGTGTGGGTCACTAACTGGAGTGGAACACCTGACCCCAGTGGCCATGTATTACTGCGAGTATGTGTCACTGTACAACTGTACTGAGTGTGGGTCACTAACCGGAGTGGAACACCTGACCCCAGTGGCCATGTATTACTGGGTGTATCTGTCACTGTAGAACTGTACTGAGTGTGGGTCACTAACTGGAGTGGAACACCTGACCCCAGTGGCCATGTATTACTGGGAGGACCTGTCACTGTAGAAATGTTCTGAGTGTGGGTCACTAACTGGTGTGGTACACGTGACCACAGTGGCAATGTATTACTTGGTGTATCTCTCACTGTAGAACTGTACTGAGTGTGGGTCACTAACTGGAGTGGAACATCTTTTCCCAGTGGCCATATATTACTGGCAGTATCTGTCACTGTAGAATTGCACTGAGTGTGGGTCACTAACTGGAGGGGAACATCTCATCCCAGTGGCCATGTATTAACGGGAGTATCTGTCTCTGTAGAACTGTACTGAGTGTGGGTCACTAACTGGTTTGGAACACCTGACCTTAGTGGCCATGTGTTACTGGGAGTATCTTTCAATGTAGAACTGTACTGTGTGTGGGTCACTAACTGGAGTGGAAGAAGTCTGTTCCAATTTGAAATTGTTGTTATAGATGACTGATCTCTCCCCTTCATTGTGCTGCATTCGTGTTTTCTGAATGTAATCAGTGGCAAAGGGGAAGATTTCTGCTGTTGGTTGAAGAAGTTTGGTAATAAGCATAAGCATCGCTGCAACAAAGGTTCACGAGATTGATTCCTGGGATGGGAGGGCAGTCATATGATGAGAGATTGTGTAGAATGTGCCTGTACGCTCTGCAATTCAGAAGAATGAGAGGTGATCTCATTGAAACCTATAAGATTCTGAAGGTTATTAGGATACTTGCCTTCATTAGCTGAGGAATAGAATATAAGAGCAGGGTGGATATGATTGAGCTGTTCAAGGCGTTAGTTCGGCCACAGCTGGGATACTGTGTGCAGTTCCGATCGCCACACTATAGCAATAATGTGATTGCATTGGAGACGGTGCAGAAGAGATTCACCAGGATATTACCTGGGCTTGAGCTTTTCAGCTATGAAGAGACACTGGACAGGCTGGGGTTGATTTCCTTAGAGTAGAGTAGGCTGAATGGGGACCCGATTGAGGTATACAAAATTATGAGTGGCACAGATAGGGTAGATGGAAAGTAACTTTTCCCCTTACTGGAGGGGTCAATAACCAGGAGGCTTAGATTCAGGTTAAGGGGCAGGAGGTTTAGAGGGGATTTTAGGAAAAACATTTTCATCCAGAGGGTGGTTGGAATCAGGAACTCACGGCCTGAAAGGCTGGTAGGGGCAGAAACCCTCACAACATTCAAGAAGCATTTAGATGAGCACTTGGAACAGCATAGCATGCAAGGCTACGGAGGAAGTACTAGAAAATGGAATTCGAATAGACAGGTCTTGAAGGCCGGCGCGGACACGATGGGCCGAAAGGCCTCTTTCTGTGCTGTTTAGCTCTATGACTGTATGACTCTATTGCCAGGGTTAGATGTTGAGAGGTTGTTTCCCCTGGCTGGAGTGTCTAGAACTAGTGGACATAGTCTCAGGATAAGATGTAGGCAATTTTAGACTGGGCGGAGAATGATATTATTTTCTTAGAGGATGGAGAACCTTTGGTATTCTGTACCCCAAGGCTTGTGAATGCTGAGTCTTTGAGTATATTCAGGACTGAGATAGATGGATTTTTGGACTCATGGATAATCAAGGGATATGGAGATCGGGCAGGAAAAGGCTTTTGAGGTCAATGACCAGCCATGAGCTTATTGAATGGCGGAGCAGGCTCGAGGGACCGTATGGCCTACTCCTGCTTCTATTTCTTATGTTCTTATATTCAGATATAAGGTGAAATGCCTTGGTAATGTTTTGTTTCCTATTGAACTGCACCAAAAGAAACATATGTTACCTAATTACAGACAGGTGAACAGCGGGAGAGCAGTTTTACAGTATTCAAATCCTCTATATAATGATTTATTCTTACTTTATGTATAGTTATTGTAAACACTTTAATTGTTTTGGTGCTGATTAGTCCCCTTCCCCCAACACAGTCCTGAGAATCTGTGGGTCATGACTGCTGAAATTCATTATGTTACCATTAGACGGGCTGAATATTGGGCTGTGGTTATTGATTTTTGCACTTCTGTAATTGATTAAGGTTTGACGAACCAGTTCTTCTCTCTGATTCAGAGTCTTTACACAGGTAACCTGCACCGATCTCTGGCCTTAGCTCAGTGAGGTGAGTCCCTGCGAAGCGGGAGTGTAAGAAATAGCTGTTAGATTCAAAGATGGGTTTTAATTCTTAGAACAGAGACTGACAACAGTCAAGCGGAAAAAGATAGCATGAATGGTCGAATATCAAGCATCAAAAGACAAATAGAAGTGATAAGGGAATTGTAAAATGCAAGGTAACAGTGAGGATAGCACTTGCTAGATATAAAGGAGCCCCGAAGCCATAAAATGCCCTTGGAGAAACTTGACAAAACATTCCTCAGAAAGATAAGAGGGAGGCCTTGTCAGTCATACAGAAAGGGACGGCGAGGGTTGCCTTCCCGCTTCACAATTGGACAATAGGATTGGGATCAAATGATTGACACCAGGTGATTGCCAGCCCACAAAAATAACTATAAATATAGACGATCGAGAGAGGAAATCAGGCAGTCAGGGGCGAAGGCTTCCCCATGGTGGCTGTGGCCTAACACCTTGATCAAGAAGTTCCACGAGATTGATTCCTGGGATGGCGGGCCTGTCATACGAGAAGAGATTGAGTAAACAACGCCTGTATTATCTTGAATTCAGAAGAATGAGAGGGGCTCGCATTGAAGCATACAAAATTATTACAGGGCTTGATAGGGTGGATGCTGGGAGAATGTTTCCCTTGGCTGGGGAGTCTAGAACCAGGGGTCACAGACTCAGGATAAAGGGTAGGCCCTTCGCGACAAGGATGTGAAGAAATTTCTTCACACAGAGGGTGGTGAATCTATGGAATTCTCTACACCAGAGGGTTTTGGCGGCTCAGTCATTGGATATATTCAGAACAGAGGTCCGTATAGATTTCTGACTAGTAAGGGCATCCAGCGATATCGCAATAAGGCCAGTGAATGGAATTGAGACAGGAGATCAGCCATGATCTCAGTGACTGGCGGAGCAGGCTCGAAGGGCCGAATGGCCTACTCCTGCTATTATTTCTTATGTTCTTATGTTCTTTTCTGATTTACAGCAGTCTCAGTATTTTGCATTTGCTCCTATACTTCTGCCTGGGTATTAACAGAGGTGTGTCATGTACGATGGCCGGAGGGTATGGGTTGGGTGTGAAATATCAGACAGGATACCTGGAAGTCCAGGTATTCCCGGACGTTGTGGTGCCTTAACTCCACAGTGTACGTCCTTTGTCCTTGACTGGTTCCCCACCCCGGAATTCAGCCTGATTGACAGCCAAGCTTCCAGTCGGACGGGGTCCGGGAGACTCCGGAGCAGGACCAGGTTGGTCCCGGAGGTTAGCCCATCAGACCCCGTGGAGTGTCCGATCATGTACTCGGGGTTTGACAGGCCCCAGGGGGTTAGCCCGGTCCCAGGTAGTTTGACCGGTCCCGGGGGTTTGACTGGTAATGGGGGGTGTGACCGGTCCTGGAAGTTTGACCGGTCCTGGGGGTTTGACTGGTAATGGGGGGTGTGACTGGTCCTGGAAGTTTGACCGGTCCCGGGGGATTGACCAGTCCTGGGGGGTGTGACTGGTCCTGGAAGTTTGACCGGTCCTGGGAATTTGACCGGTCCCCGGGGGTGTGCCCAATCATCAGTCTTGGGAATGTCCGACCCCGATTGCGCTGTTCTATCCCTGGGGGGTCAGGCGATGGGTAGAGCTTGGTGAGTGGGTGATGAAATCATTCCAGTGGCCCAGGGAGACCGGCCAACCATAGTTAAGCCTATAAAACAGGATAAATCAGTGGCTGCACGCCTCATTGATATATTTAAATTGCCAACCCGCCTCCTGGGAGCGGTTCACTTCCCGCCCCCTGTCCCATCTCCATTAACCAGGAAGCGGGCGTCTTGGAGGCATTTCCGGGTTCGGAGGATATTGTTCAATTTTCACCTCTGACCCGACAACTACCGCCGGTTTTTGGGGTGTTAAAACCCAGCCCTCACTGTCTGGGCTCAGCCACGGAGAGTGTGTGATCAGTAGTTTCCAATCTCTTTTCCCTTCCATGTTTTACAGTGAATTTGCTGGCGATTGTGATCCTGTCCCAGGGAAAGTGCGGGCTCTCCACCTGCACCACTCGCTACCTGGTGGCCATGGCAACGGCGGATCTCCTGGTCATTGTCTTTGAGGTCATAATGAACCGGATCAAATATATTTATTTCCCATGGTCTATCCTGGACATCACTCCTGTGTGCAGAGTTATCGCTGTCCTGGCCATTGCAGCCACAAACTGTTCTGTCTGGTTCACCATCACTTTCAGCTTTGATCGATTTGTGGCCATTTGTTGCCAGAAGCTGAAAACTAAATATTGCACCGAGAAAACTGCGGCTGTGGTTCTGGCAACAACCGGCATTCTGCTCTGTTTAAAAAACGTTCCCTTCTACTTTACAGTTCAACCCTGGAGGATAATCGACAATGTACCGTGGTTCTGTGCCATGATCCCAAGCTATTTTACTGATCCTGGTTGGGTGGGATTTGACTGGTTTGATACGGTTTTAACACCATTGCTCCCATTCACTTTAATTCTGTTGCTCAACGCTCTGACAGTCAGACACATTTTAGTGGCCAATCGGGTCCGTAAGAGATTGAGGGGTGAGAGCAAGGGAGAGAATGACAGAGACCCAGAGATGGAGAGCAGAAGGAAGTCAGTGATTTTACTCTTCACCATATCCGCCAGCTTCATATTGCTGTGGCTGGCCTATGTTATCAACTGCTTATATTATACCATTACAGCGACGAATCCCGGTTATTACACTGATTCTTTATATATCTTTGAACAAGTCGGATATCTGCTGATAAATTTAAGTTGCTGCACAAACACATTTATTTATGGGGTGACCCAGTCCAATTTCAGAGAGCAGGTGAAGAGGGCGGTGATATATCCACTTACCTCAATTATTCAATTAATTATTAATCATATATAACTGAGCGCAGCCCAGAGGCGGCTCCCAGTGTTTCCAGCGCAGCAATGCCATCCACTGAATTACACCAGATATCGCTAGTGATCTGAAGATACAGCCAGCGGCGGGGCGAGCACTGTGTTTAGGACTCGGCGCTGTTTCTGATTGACATTTCCCACATTGTCTTTTGGGACAGGACCACGAGATGTCTGCATTCCGTCTTTAAAGAGTCCCTTCAGGTATTGAGAGCAGCAATTCATTTGCAACTTCCAGAGCAAGAGCCTGGTCAATAGATAGACAGACAGAGCTGAGCTGTAGTTCAGAGAATTATATTACCTGGGATACACAGCACACAAACAAGCCATTCGGCCAATCTGTCTGTGCTGGTGTTGATGCTCCACACCAGTCTCCTCTCATTGCATGTATATCATCTCAGACACTTAGCTTATCTTTCTGTTCCGTTTTCGTTCATTTACTCGTCTAGTTTCCTTTTGAAATAATCTAAAATATTTTCCTCAAATACTTCCTGTGCCATTATCTTCCACATTCTAACTACTCTGAGTTAATTAATTGTTCATTACATCCGTTTTGAATTTATTAGTAACTATTTTGTATTTATGACCCCAGGTGTGGCATTCTCCCACAAGTGTAAACATTCTCTCCACATCTACCCTGTGCAACCCATTCATCATTTTCAAGATCTCTACCAGCCTCATCTAAGTCCTCTCTCTTCTAAGAAATGCCCAACCTGTTCAAACTTTCCTGAGAGCTGCAATCTTTCAGTTCTGGTGACATCTAACGAAATATTTGTAAGACCAAAGCTATTGGCCCCCTTCACAAAATCCGTTGCCTACCCACCGACTCCATCCCTCCCCGTAGCAGCAGTTTGCTGTTTGCAACCTTTGTGTCGTATTAGACCTCGGGATGATCTTCCAACCGGTTATTCACTTCATCACCAGGACGGCTTACTTCCACTGCCATAACATCGCCAAACGTCGCCCCTGCCAAAGCTCATCTGCTGCTCGAAGCATCAGCCCTGCCTTTGGTAGCTCTACACTTGATAACAACAAATCTCTCCTGGCCGGCTTCCCAGCTCCCACCCTCCATAACCTGAGCTCATCCAAAGCTGTCCTGCCCATAACCTAATCCACAACCATTGCGGTAAACCACTACTCCTATGCTCACTGACCTACAGTCATTCCAGTTCCGGCAATGCCACCATTTTAAAATTATCATCCTTGCTGTCAAATCCCATCATGGCCTCGCCCTCCCTTCCTCTGCAAGCTCCACCAGCCCCTCAACACTCCCGAGGTCTCTGTGCTCCTCTAATTTTGGCCTCTTGCACATCCCCGATTATAACCGCTCCACCATTGGCGGCTGTGCTTTCAGCTGCCTGGGCCCTAAGCTCAGTAATCCCCTCCCTAAAACTCTCTGCTTCTCTAATTCTCTCTCCTCCATTAAGATGCTGCTTAAAGCTTAACTCTTTGACTAAGCTTTTGCTCATCTTTCCAAATATCTGCTTATGTGGCTCAGGGTCAGGTTTTGCTCAATAACGATCCCGTAAATCGCTTAGGTCATATTACTATGTTAAAGGCGCAATGTAAATACAAGGTGTTGTTGTTGTAAGTATTCTTTGCACATTCTCCAGTTCTTCTATGTCCTTTTTATATTATGGAGACCATAAATATGTGCAGTTCTCTAAATGTGACCTGACCCATGTCCAACACAAGTTTAATACAATTTACAAAGTATTTACAGCACAGAGAAAAGATACTTGACTCAAAATGTCCATGTTGATGTCCTTGCTCCGCAAGAGCCTCCAACCACCCTCCTTCATCTAACCCAATAAAAATATCGTCCTATTCCTTTCCCCCTTTAAATTTGTCTGTTATTCACATCAACTGCTCCTTGTGGTAGCGAGCTCCAAATTCTGACCACTCGTTTAGTTAAAAGGTGACTCCTGAATTTCCTATTAGATTGATTAATGACTATCTTAAATCTATGGTTCGAGATATAGTCTCTCCTGCAAGGGGAAATAACTTCTCTAATCTACCATATGAAACCATTTCATAATCTCCAAGAACATTAGCTCTTTATCCCTCAGTCTTCACTTTCCTAAAGAAAGGAGCCCCAGCCTGTTCAGACTTTCCTGAGAGGTATAACCTCTCAGTTCTGGTATCATTCTAGTAAATACTGTTTGTAACTTCGCCAGTCCCTCTCTGTCCTTTATATAAGATGGAGACCATGCGCACAGTACACCGAGTGTGGCCTAACCAAGGTTCCATACAAGATTAACATAACTTCTATTTTTTACAATTCTATCCCTCTGGAAATGAAACCCCGTGCCTTCTTTGTTTTTATGGCCCTATCAACCTGCATTGCAACTTTTATTGATTTATGTAACTATAGCCTCACATCCCTCTGTCCCTTTACCCCGTTTAAAACTTATTTTCCAAGGAGTGGTGACCTCCATATTCTTGCTATTAAAATGCACCACCTCACATTTCGCTATATGAGGCTCAGTTACTCACCCATTCTGCCAGTTTAATAACGTCTTCCTGGATTTTGTCGCAGTCCTCCTCTGTTTTAAGTATATACCCCCATTTAGGTGGCATCTACAATGTTTCAAATTGCACTTCTGATTCCCGAGTCCGAAATGTTTAAGTAAATGTTGAACAAAAGTGTTCCCAGCACCGATCCTTGTGAAACTTCACTTCCCACCATTGGCCAACTTCATTTCTTTTGAATTCTATCACCTTAGAAATAAATCCCAGTTCATTGTTAGCACTTTAATTGTTTTGCTGACCAGTGATACTGCATTTAATTACTTGTTCATCTGTTGCCGTAGAACCCTTTGCTCTTCTGCCATGTTCCGCTTCTTATTTTCTAAGGTATCGGTGATTATAGAATCAGGGAATGATGCAGCACAGAAGGAGGCCATTCGGCCCAACGTGCCTGTGCTGGCTCTTTGGAAGAGCTGTCCAATTAATCCCACTCCTCTGCTCTTTCCCCGGTAATTTATTTGACTTCAAGTATTTTTTCCAAATCCCCTTTGAAAGTTAGTATTGAATCTGCTTCCACCGCCCTTTCAGCAGCGCATTCCAGATCACAACAACTCGCTGGGTAAAACACAATCCTCCTCATGTTGCCTCTGGTTCTTTTGCCAATCACATTAAATCTGTGTCCTCTGTTACCGACCCCACTGCCGCTGGAAACAGTTGCACCTTAATTACTCTATTAAATCTATTTAGGTTTTTGATCACCTCTTAACCTTCTCTGCTCTAATCAGAACAACCCCAGCTCTGCAGTTACCGGAAGCCCCTTATCCCTGGTACCATTCTAGTAAATCTCTTCTGCACACGCTCCAAGGCCTTGACATTTTCCTGAAGTGTGGTGCTCAGAATTGGACACAATAGTCCAGCTGAAGCCTAATCAGTGCTTTATAAAGTTTTTGCATAACTTCCTCGCTTTTGTGCTCTACTGCTTATTAATAAAGCGAAGGATCCCTTATGCTTTATTAAAATACTTCTCAAATTGTCCAGCCACCTTCAAAGATAAGTGTACATACACGTCTAGGTCCGTCTGTTGCTGCACTCCCTTTAAAATTGTAACATTGAGATCACATTGCCTCTTCTCATTTTTCACTTCACAATCCTCTGTGTTAAATAGAATCTGCCAAGTGTCTGCCTAATTGAATCCGAGTTCGGGCTATGCTGTAAGCAAAGCGATTGGATTGGGAAAGAAACACCATCAGCGAAGTGTAGGATCATGTTAGGGACGTATCTGAAACTCTCAAACCCTCCAGCTTGAGGAATAGTTTATAAGGGTCAAGACACAGCCAACTTTTCTTGGCATTTAGATTCTTGTTTTCGGCTCCAATTATATATTATTCTGTTAATGCAAAATATGCCTGAAGACTGAGTAAGGAGGTAAATTTATAGGCAGGAATGAGGGTCAGTTAGAAGGTGTTGCATGAATGACTTTTAACCGAAGGTCAGCCATGTTCATATTGAATGGTGGAGCAGGATTGAAGGGCCGAATGGCCTACTCCTGCTTCTATCTCTTATGTTCTCTTGCAGAGCAGTCAGTCTACGTCCTCCTGATGTCTGTTACTATGCTCCTCATCGTGGACTGCATTTCCGAGTTTCGATGCTCTGTATACCCAACAAAGGTCATTAAAAAATCAGAGAGCACGGGTCCTAATAGCGACCCCTGGGGAAGACCACTGTATGCCTCCCTCCAGTATGAAAAACAACCGGACACCACTATTCTCTGCTTTCAGATACTTAACCAATTTTGTATCCATGCTGCCCTGTCACATTAATCCCATGGGCTACAGTTATATGATCAGGTACGTCATGTGATTTTTGTCAAACTTCTTTTGTAAGTCCATATACAAAACATCAACCACACTACATTCATGATGCTTATATTTTCGTACCAAAGTTAATCACGTCGCATTTGTAGATGTTAAACATCACTTGTCAATTAACTGCCCAGTCTGTATGCTTTGTAATGGCCCAGAAATTCGTGTCGGGGGCTTCCCACGGGTGCAAGCCCCCGACCTGCACTTACCCAGCGCGCCAGCCGTAATGCTGTGGGGCCGCATGGGATTCCAATCCTGGGCCTCCTCCAACTGCTGGCACGTAGTGCCTGCACACCCCAGGGGCGCAGTTAGTGCGATGCGTCCCCTGGGATCACGTGGGCCATGGAGAACCAATGCCAGCAGGGAATGCTTCATTCATCAGTTTAACAGGAATACCTGTCAAACCAATAAATACTATAAGCCCCAAAACATCACTAAAACTTCAAATAAATTAGAAAAACCATCACATTTATGCAATAAAATATAAATTACATGAAACAACTATTTTAAACAATAAATTACATTTTCTGAAAAAATTAATTACGTTTTCTAATGGGGCGACAAACAAACTTAACTTTCTTTACAATATTTAAAAATAACAACCCTGTGGAAAAAATGTTTTAATTTTAATTAACTCACCAGTTACCTTGTTAAAAGCATGCCTTGCGACTGCTTTTTAAAAGTGTACCTGCTGGAGACATACCCTGCTGGAGAACCTGCAAAAAAAAACGTTAGTTCGATGCGCAGGTGCTGCCTCTCCTGTGCACGCATGCAAACTCTGAACCCCTTCTTTCAGGGGAACAGAAGCGCTGGTTTCCTGCACATGCGCAGTGCATGCAGGAAACCGTCACTTCCATTGGGCTTACGGGTGAGTATCCCATCAGTACACACTCGTGGGGACCCGAATTTCTGGGCCAATGTCTATTGTGAGATGTCATGTAGAGAAATGTCTCTTCAATATTTGAGGCAAAGCATCTCTGCATTGAATAAACAAAAATAACTATTAATAAAGGCAGCAATCTACAACTGTGTGTGGTTTTGGAATGTAATCATAAAGCCTGCGGATTTATTGCAGAGTAAACTCCTGCCTTGTCACTTTATGCCACAGTTTTTTGAAGAGGTTGGTGAAGATATAACAATACTGCTCTCCTGTATGCTTCAGCCTCACTTTGTGACTTTCGAAATCTATTTATGCATCGAACATACTAAACACCTTGCCACCTCACCTAAGATAGTCAGCTCCTCCCCACCGCACCTAATATTCTCCACTCTTCCGCACCCCATCTAATATCATCAAGTCCTCCCCATCCCATCTTATATCCTCAACTCCTCTGCACCCCACCTAATATCCTCAGCTCCTCCAAACACCACCTAATATTCTCAGCCCCTCCCCACCCCACCTAATATCCTCAGCTCCTCCCCACCCAACATAATATCCTCAGCTCCTCCCCACCCAACATAATATCCTCAGCTCCTCCCCACCCCACCAAGTAACCTCAGCTCCTCCCCACCCCACATAATATCCTCAGCTCCTCCCCACCCAACATAATATCCTCAGCTCCTCGCCACCCCACCAAGTAACCTCAGCTCCTCCCCACTCCACCTTATATCCACAGCTCCTCCCCACCCCACCTAAAATCCTCAGCTCCTCCCCACCCCACCTAATGTCCTCAGCTCCTCCCCATCACAAATATTATCCTCGGCTCCTCCCAAACCCACCTAATATCCTCAGCTGTACCCCACCTCACCTAATATCCTCAGCTCCTCTGCACCCCACCAAATAACCTCTGCTCCTCCCCATTCCACCTTATATCCACAGCTCCTCCCCACCCCACCTAATGTCCTCAGCTCCTCCCCATCACAAATATAATCCTCAACTCCTCCCCACCGCTCCTAATAACATCAGCTCCTCCCCCTCCTCCCCACCCCACCTAATACACTCAGCTCCTCACAAACACACCTAATAAGCTCAGCTCCTCCCAACCCCACCTAATAGCCTCAACTCCTCCCCAACCCTCCAATATCCGCAACTCCTCCCCACCCAACCTAATATCCTCAGCTCCGCCCCACCGCACCTAATATGCTCAGCTCCTCCCCACCCCACCTAATATCCTCCAGGTTTTGGCTCCTTACCTAAGAAAGGATGTACTTGCCTTAGAGGGAGTGCAGCAAAGGTTCACCAGACTGATTCCTGGGATGGCAGGTCTGTCATATGAGGAGAGATTATGTCGACTCAGCCTGTATTCACTAGTACGATAGCAAAATACTGCAGATGTTGGAAATCGGAAATAACGACAGAAAATGCTGGAAAAACTCAGCAAGTCAGGCAACATCCGTAGAGAGAAATTTGAGTTGACGTTTCGGGTCGAACCCTTCTTCAAAACTGGAAAGAAAAGAAAATAGATCGGAGGCAGGACTGCGACTGGACAAAAGAAGTAAAAGATACAAGAGAAGTAAAAGAGACAATAAAAGGTATTCGAAGCTAGACGTGATGGTAATAGGCTGAGATTAGGTGTGAAGTGTACTGGCAGGGCAAGAGATAGCTGCCAGGTGTGAGAGAGAAACAAAAGGAAAGGGGGGGGGGAAAGGAGTGGAAAAATTACAAGATAAAATGTAATAGGAGCCGAGATTATGATCTGAAATTGTTGAACATGATATTGAGTCCGGAAGGCTGCAGAGTCCCATCTCTGGCTCTTCCCTTCCCTTCCTCGACTTCTCCGTCTCCATCTCTGGGGATAGGTTATCGAGTAATATTCACGACAAGCCCACTGACTCCCACAGCTACCTGGACTACGCTTCCTCCGACCCCGCTTCCTGTAAGGACTCTATTCCATTCTCCCAGTTTCTCCATCTCCGCGGTATCTGCTCCGATGATGCCACCTTCCACACCAGTGCTTCAGACATGTCTTCCTTTTTCCACAACCGAGGATTCCCCTCTACCGTGGTTGACACTGCCTTCGACTGTGTCAGTTCTATGTCCCGCACTTCTGCCCTCACCCCTGCCCCTCCCTCCCGGAACCACGATAGGGTTCCCCTTGTCCTCACCTTTCATCCCACCAGCCTGCACATTCAACGGATCATCCTCTGGCATTTCCGCTACCTGCAAAGTGATCCCACCACCAAACGTATCTTCCCCTCCCCTCCCCTATCAGCATTCCGTAGGGACTGCTCACTCCGAGACACCCTAATCCACTCCTCTATCACCCCAAACAGCCCTTCCCCTTCGCCTAGCACCTTCCTTTGCAAGCGGAGGAGATGTAACACCTGCCCCTATACCTCTCCCCTTCCCACTGTCCAGGGCCCCAAACACCCCTTCCAGGTGAAACAGCGATTTACTTGTACTTCTCGCAATCTAGTATACTGTATTCGCTGCTCACGATGCGGTCTCCTCTACATTGGGGAGACCAAACGCTGATTGGGTGACCGCTTTGCGGAACACCTCCGTTCAGTCCGTAAGGGTGACCCCGAGCTTCTGGTCGCCTGTCATTTTAATTCACCGCTCCATTCCCACTCGGACCTCACCATCCTAGGCGTCTAGTATTGTTCCACGGATGCTCAACGTAAACTCGAGGAACAGCACCTCATCTTCCGATTAGGCACTCTGCAGTCTTCCGGACTCAATATCGAGTTCAACAATGTCAGATCATAATCTCGGCCCCTATTACATTATATCTTGTCATTTTTCCACTCCTTTCCCCCCCCCTTTACTTTTATTTCACTCTCACACCTGGCAGCTTTCTCTTGCCCTGCCAGTGCAATTCACATCTAATCTCAGCCTATTACCATCTCGTCTAGCTTCGAATACCTTTTATTGTCTTTTTTACGCCTTTTGTTTCTTTTACTTCTTTTGTCCGAACGAAGCCCTGCCTCCGATGTATTTTCTTTTATTTCCAGTTTTGAAGAAGGGTGCGACCCGAAAGGTCAACTCAAATTTCTCTCCACTGATGTTACCTGACCTGCTGAGTTTTTCCACCATTTTCTGTTATTATTCTGTATTCACTGGTGTTTAGAATGAAAGTGGATCTCATTGAAAGGTCTAAAATTCTGACAGGGCTAGACAGACTGGATGTAGGGAGAATGTTTTCCCTGTCTGGTGGGTCTAGAAGGAGGGTTCACTGTCTCAGGATACGATTAGGACATTTAGGACTGAGCTGAAGAGAAATCACTTCACTCAGAGGGTGGTGAACCTGTGGAATTCTCTACCACAGACGGCTGTGGAGGACAAGTGTGAATATATTTCAGCAGGAGATAGATAGATTTCTAGACACAAAATGCATGAAGGTGTATGGGGAGAGTGCGGCTATAAGGTAATGAGATAGACGATCAGCCATGACCATGTTGAATGGCAGAACAGGCTCGAAGGACCGAATGGCCTACTCCTGCTCCTATTTATTTTGTGTTTCTGTGTTTCTATACTTGAACCTGGCAGCAGGGAGGCAACGTACCATCCTGGAGTCACGTCTGCTTCCACAGAAACGCCTATCTGTAAGCCTAACCAATGAATCTCGTATCATTATTCCACTCTTCTTCCTCCCTGTGCATGTGTGCCACCCGTGGTGCAGTGGCCTTGGCCCTGGCTGCACTCCCAAGAGGAGCCATCTCCACCACCAATTTCCAGAACTGTGAACCGAATAGCGAGCGGGATGCACTCTGGGGTTTCTTGCCCTTCTGATTGTTCCTCCTTCTCTCTCTGGCAGTCACCTTTCCGTCACTGACTGCACATTCTGAGGCTGCAGGGTGACCACTTCTGGAAACGTGCTTTACAATTATTGCTCAGCCTCGTGGGCGCACTGTAGCGACTCCAGCTGCCGCACCAGCTGCGAAACCTGGAGCCGCTGCAGTCGGCAACACTTCCCGCACACGTGGTCATCCAGGCCGCCAGGAGTAGACAAAAGGGAACTGGTAGATGTTGTGTATCTGGATTTTCAGAAGGCCTTCGATAATGTCCCACACAAAGGGTTGGTGAACACCATTAAGGCACATGGAATTGGGGTTAATTTACTAGCATGGATTGAGAATTGGTTAACACAGAAAACAAAGAGTACGGATAAACGGGTCTTTTTCAGCATGGCAGGCTGTGACTATTGGGGTACCGCAAGGAGCAGTGCTTGGGACCCAGCTATTCATAATCGATATCAATGATTTGGATAAGGGGACTAAAAGTAACATTTCCAAATTTGCTGATGATACAAAGCTAGGTGGCAGTGTCAGTTGCAAAGAGGATGTGAAGAGGCTTCAAGAGGATACCGACAGGCTCAGTGAATGGGCGAGAACATGGCAGATGGAATATAATGTGGATAAATGTGAAGCTATCCACTCTGGTTGAAAAAGCAGAATGCAGAGTATTTCCTAAACGGTGAAAGGTTGGGTAATGCAGCTGCTCAAAGAGACCTGGGTGTCCTTGTACATGAGTGACTGAAAATGAATGTGCAGGTGTAGCAAGCCATTAGGAAGGCAATTGGTCTGCTGGCTTTCATTACAAGAGGATTTGAGTAGAGGAGTAAATAAGTCTTACTCCTATTATATAGGGCCTTGGTGAGACCACACCTGGAGTACTGTGTTTTGGTCTATTTACCTAAGGAAGGATATACTTGCCACAGAGGGAGTTCAGCGAAAATTCACGAGATTAATTCCTGGGATGGCAGGACTGTCGTATGATAAGAGATTGAGTAAACTTCGCCTGTATTCAATTGAATTGAGAAGAATGAGAGGGCCTCTCATTTAAACATACAACATTATTACATGGCTTGATAGGATGGATGCTGAGAGAAATGTTTCCTTTTCTGAGAGTCTAGAACCACGGGCCACAGCCTCAAGATAAAGGGTAGTCCATTCAGGACAGAGATGAGAAGAAATTTCTTCACACATGGGATGGTGAATGCTTGGAATTCTCTAGCCCATAGGGCTGTAGAGGCTCTTTCATTGGTATATTCAAAACAGATGTCGATAGATTTGTGACTAGTAAAGGCATCAAGGGATATGGCGATAGGCCCTGTGAATGGATCTGCGGCAGAAGATCAGTTATGATCTCACTGAATGGTGGAGCAGGCACATAGGGCCGAATGGCCTAATCCTGCTCTTATTTCTTATGTTATGAAGCATCCAGGATATCCAGGATATCCCACATGGCACAAGATGTGCCCTGGCATGCCTCGATTTATCAGATTTTGGAGGTAATTTAGCAGTAATAAACTTAACAAGAGACACTCAACAGCTACTCAACAATCAGCACTTCCCTCTAATAGATAGGCTATGAAATTTTTAGCAGATATTTACTGAAAACAGAAGAAAAAAATACCACGAATCATCACTCTCTACTCAGCTCTCAGCTCCCTTGGGCTAGCGACAGCTTTGAATACTGACGCCACTCCTTCGTTGTTTCACGTGCCGACCATTCCCCTTGCAGATAGTCCACTTGCACAGTCACCCAGGTTTCTGCTCCGAGCTGTCTTTATCCCCGGTCTTATTTGGTCTTAAAATACTTCTGTGCAGCACCTTGGGACGTTTTACTATGTTAATCGCATATAAATACAAATTTTTGTTTTTGTTGTCTCTGACTCGGTTCCACCCGCTCAGACTCACAAGTCGGTTATTCCCTTCTGTTGGTTCAGTCAGAACTGTCGCAGGCCCAGTCTAACATAGAAACATAGAAGATAGGAGCAGGAGGAGGCCATTCGGCCCCTTGAGCCTGCTCCGCCATTCATTGAGGTCATGGCTGATCATCCAGATTCAGTACCCTGTCCCTGCCTTCTCCCCATATCCTTTGATCCCTTTAGCCTTAAGAAATATATCCAAATCCTTCTTGAATATATTTAATGAACTGGACTCCACCGCCCTCTGTGGCAGAGAATTCCACAGGTTCACCACTCTCTGGGTGAAGAAATGGTTTCCCTCATCCTAATCATTGATGTATATTGTGAACAGCTGGGGCCCAAGCACTGATCCCTGCAGTACCACACTAGTGACAGTCTGGCACACTAAAAAAGACCGATTTATTCCTACTTTCTCTTTCCTGTCTGTTAAATATTTTTAAATTCATGCCAGTATATTACCCCGAATCCCATGTGCTTTAATTGTCCACGCTAACCTCTTATGTGGGACTTTATCAGAGCCCTTCTGAAAATCCGAACACACCACATCCACTGGTTCTCCCTTATCTATTCTACCAGTTGCATCCTCAAAAAGCTCCAGTAGGTCTGTCAAACACGATTTCCCTTTCATAAATCTATGTTGGCTTTGTCTAATCCCGTTGATACTTACTAAGTGGCCTGTTGTTACCTTCTTTATAATAGACTCCAGCATTTTCCAAACTACTGATGTTAGGCTAACCATTCTGTAGTTCCCTGTTTTCTCTCTCCCTCCTTTTTGAAATTATGGGGGTAGATTTGCCACCCTCCAATTCCTGCAGGAACTGTTCCATAATGTATAGAATTTTTGAAGATGAAAACCAATGCATCCACTATTTCAATGGCTACCTCTTATAATACTCTGGGATGCAGATTATCAGGCTCTGTGGATTAATTGTCTTTCAGTCCCATTAATTTCTCAAGCACTATTTTTTTACTGATAATAATTTCCTCAAATTCCTCCTTCTCACTAGACACTTGGTGCACTAGCATTTCTGGAAGGTTAATTGTATCCTCTTCCGTGAAGACAGAACCAAAGTATTTGTTTAATTGCACTGCCATTTCATTATTCTCCTGTTTCAGACTGTAAGGGACCTACATTTGTTCTCACTAATCCTTTTCTTTTTACATAGTTGTAGAAGCTTTTACAGTCCACTTTTATGTTCCTTGCAAGTTTTCTCTCATGCTGTATTTTTCCCCTCTTAATCAATCTCTTGGTCCTTTATTGCTGAATTCTAAACTGCTCCCAATCCTCAGGCTTGCTACTTTTTCTGGGAACTTTAATAGACTCCTCTTTGGATCTAATACTATCCTTAATTTCTGTTGTTAGCCATGGTTGGGCCGCTTTTCCGAATGTCTTTTTGTGCCAGAAAGGAATGTGTAACTTGCAATTCATGCATTTGTTCCTTAAATTTTTGCCATTGCCTATCCACCATCAAGCCTCTTAATGAAGCTCCCCCATCTATCATAGCCAACTCACTCGTTATAGCTTCGTAGTTTCCATTTTTTAGATTTAGTACCTTGTCTCGATTGGACTACTTCACTTGCCATCTTAATGAAGAATTCTATCATGATATGGTCATTCTCCCCTAAAAGGCCCCGCACAACAATATTATTAATTAACCACATCTCATTGCTCTATAGCCAATTTAGGATAACTTGTTCCCTAGTTGACTCCTCAAATTACTTGTCTAAATATCTATATTATATAAACTCCAGGAATTCTTCCTCCACAGTATTATTGCTAATTTGGTTTGGCCAGTCTACATGTAGATTAAAGTCCACCCTTCCCTCAACTTCACGTGGCCCATCTCTGACTCTTCCCTTCCCTTCCTCGACTTCTCTGTCTCCATCTTTGTGGATAGGCTACTGACAAACATTCACTACCGCCCCACTGCCTCGCACAGCTACCTACACTACTCTTCCTCGCTCCCTGCTTCCTGCAAGTACTCTGTTCCATTATCCAATTATCTCAATCTATGCTGCATCTGCTGTGACGATGCCACCTTCCATTCCAGTGCTTCCAGCATGTCTTCTTTTGTCCTCAACCGAGGATTCCCCTCTACTGTGGTTGACAAGGCCCTTGACCAGTACCGAACTATTTCCCGCACTTCTGCTCTCACCACTTCCCCTCCCTCACTGAACGATGATAGGGTGCCCCTTGTCCTCAACTTTCACCCCACCAGCATCCACATTAAATTGATCATCCTCTGCCATTTCCGCCACTTCCAGCTTGATCCCACCACCAATCACATCTTCTGCTCATCTCCCCTTTCAGCATTCCAAAGGGACCGCTCCCTCTGCGACACCCTGGTCCACTCCACTATCACACCAAACACCCCTTCCCCTTTGGCCGTCACATTGACGTGCAAGTGCAGGAGATGCAACACATGCACTTAAACCTCCTCCTTCCCACTGTCCAGGGCTCCAAACACCCCTTACAGGTGAAGCAGCGATTTACTTGTACTTCTTGCAAATTTGTATACTGCATTCGCTGCTCATTAGGTGGTCTCCTCTACATTGGGGAGACCAAACGCAGATTGGTTGAGCACTTTGCAGAACACCTCCATTCACTCCCTAATGTGACCCCAATCTTCTGGTTGCCTGTCACTTTAATTGTCCGCTCCACTCCCACTCAGACCTCACCATCCTCGGATTATTACACTGTTCCAAAGAAGCACAAAGTAAGCTAGAGTAACAGCACCTCATCTTTCGATTTGGCAATTACAGCCTTCAAGAGTCAACCAAGCGTTCAACAGTTTCAGACCGTGACCTCTAACGCTAACCATTATTTCCCATTTTGTCTCGCTCCCTCATGGCAGCTGTATTTCATTCTGCCATCGCCATTTACATTTCATCTGGAGCCTACTTTTGTTTCTTATCTTGTCCCATTGCCATCTCCTTTTGCCTTACACCATCTCTTCATCTCTCTCAATGACTCTTAATCTCTCCTGCCTTCCATTCTATCACAGACCTTCCCTTTAAATCTTTCCTCCCCCCCTTTTCCTGCCACTGCACTTGCTTAAAAACTTGTTCCATCTTCAGCTTTTCCCAGTTCTGTTGAAGTGTCATCGATCTGAAACGTTAACACAGTTTCTCTCTCCACAGATGCTGCCTGACCTGCTGAGTATTTCCAGCATTTTCTGTTCTTATTTCAAATTTCCAGCATCCACAGTATTTTGCTGTTGTAGATTAAATCCACCCATGATTACTGTAGTAACCTTGTTACATGCATCTCAAATCTTCCGCTTGATGTCATCCCCTGCATTACCACTACTGTTTGGAGCCCTATAGACAACAATCACCAATGTTTTCTGCCCCTTGCTGCTTCTTAGCTACACCCAGACTGAGTCTACATCTTGATTTTCTGAGACACTATCCTTTCCCACTATTGCTCTGAATTCATCCTTTACTACCAAGGCCACCTCATCTCCTTTTACTTTTTGCCTGTAATTCCTAAATATCGAATATACTTGGGTATTCTGCACCCAGCTTTGGACAAGCTGCAGCCTTGGCTCTTTAATCGCAATTATATCCTATCTGTTTACATCTATTTGCAAGGTTAACTGTTCTAGCATATTACGACTGCTTTGTGCATTCAGATAGAATGCCTTTAGATTTGTCTTAGTAACATTTTTAGACATCTTAACATTTTTTGCACTATGGCCCTATTTGTCTTATTACCATTTTTTCCTACCCGGAATCTGCTTGTTTGTGCCCTCCTTTGTTTGTACGCTCTGTCCCTTCCTGACACAATCTGGTTATCACTTTTGTGCACTGCTTCCTTGTCTTTTCTCTTCAGCATTCTAGATTCATCTCCATTGGAACCCTCCCACCCCCCTGCTGCTTATGTAATTTAAAGCCCTATCTACCTCCCTAGTTATTCGATTCACAAGAACTCAAGCCCCAGCATGGTTCAGGTATTGTCCGTCCCAACGGAACAGCTCCCTCTATCCCCAGTGCTGGTGCCAGTGCCCCACGAATCGAAACCCACTTTTCCCAGAAAAAATCTTTGAGCCACGCATACATCTCCCTGATCCTATTGACCCTATGGCAATTTGCTCGTGGCTGCAGTGATAATCCAGTGATTGTGATCTTTGAGGTTCTGCTTTTAAATTTAGTCCCTGGCTGCCCAAAAACTCTCAGCAGAACCTCTTTCTTAGTCCTACCTATGTCGTTGGTACATACGTGGACCACAACAACTGGATCCTCCCCCTCTCACGCCAAGTTCTTCCACAGCCCGGATAAGATCTCCATTACCCTGGCACTGGGTAGGCAACATAGCTTTCAGGACTCACACTCCAGGCTGCAGAGAACAGTGTGTATCCCCCTAACTATTATGTCGTCTACTACAACCACCTTCCTTTTTACTTCCCCAATTGAACGGCTTCCTGTACCATGGTGCCGCGGTCACTTTGATTGTCATCCCGGAGACCCGCACTTGTCTATAAGGGCACAAGGACCCTCGAATCGATTGGACAATTACATGGACTGAGGTTCCTGCAATATATATTGCTGGATCCCCATACCTGCCTCACTCACAGTCACACCTTCCTGTCCCTGACCACGTGCCAACTCTAATGTATTTAATGTAAGTGTTGCCGCTGCCTACTGGAGCAAATGGTCCAGGTAACTTTCTCCCTCTCTGATGTCTCGCAATGTCTGCAGATCGGATTCCAGTTCCTCAACTCGGAGCCGAAGTTCCTCGAGCTACTGTCACTGACCGCAGATGTAGTCACCCTGAAAAAATGACCACAAGTTCCCATATATTGAAGCAGCAACACATCTCCTGTTCTCCCATTATTGCATTTATGTAATTAATTACTTTAGTGTTAATCAAATTACTTACATCGTTTAGTTTATTATATTAATTACATTACGTTTAGTTTTTAAAATGTAGTTATATGTGATGTCTTAACTTAAAACTTAGCCCACAGTCACTACCAATGACTTACTTGCCTTACCTGTGACGTCACACTGCGGGTTTTCTCTTGTTGATGCAGGTCTGTTGCTGCTTTTCTCCCCGCTCTCGGGCCTCGGTCTGTTCCCGCTCAAGCCTGCCGCCGCCTTGCGGGAGAAGTTAGGAAAAGCAAGCAAATCCTTCCCCCACTTCACCACACTTACCAAATCCCAGTTGTTCACTCTGAGCTCGCTGCACTCAGTTCTGACTGCACTCGCAGTCCCCAGTTTTTATACTGTTTGTGACTCAGATGTCTCAGCACTGCTCTGCTACTCTTTCAGGAACCAGTTTAATCTAGTTAGCTGATTAAGTACCTACGGCAGCTCTCCAGCAGGTGTGCTTGCTTGTTTGTCTCTGCTTAAATCTGAAGAGATGTAAAAATCTAAAGATAAATTTTAACTTAAACACTTCATCATACTTAAAAGTTACTATCAATTAACACTAGATTTAAAAGAGATTAACGTTAAAACTCACACACTTACCAAACTCCCACTTGTTCACCCTGTGCTGGGTGGCAGCAGGACACTAAAAAGGGGGCAGGATGATCAGCCAGAGGTCGTTGTCCATATCGCTACCAACGACATAGGCAGAAAGAGGGATGAGGCCCTGCAACAGACTTTAGCTAGGAAAGAGATTAAAAAGCAGGACCTACTGCTGCCACGTGCTAGCAAGTACAGATACAGGAGGATAGAATAGATGAATGCATGGATGGAGAGATGTTGCAGGATGGAGGGCTTTAGAATCATGAGGCATTGGGGCCATTTCTGGGGAAGGTGGGACATGTACAAGCCAAACGGGTTATGCCTCAACACAGCTGGGATTACATTTCTCGCGGGGAGATTAGCTAGTGCTGTTGGGTAGGGCTGAAACAAGCTTGGCAGGGGGTCAGCACCAGCATGAAGGAGTGGAGCGGAGGAGTGGGGTGCATGGAAGAGTGAGTGTGTTGGATGGTACTGGAGGGGAAGGTAGTGCAAGAGGCAGAAGTAGTTCCATATTAGATAGGAGCAGATTAAGAAAGACTACGAAATGTTCAAAAATAGGTTTAGAATGCATGTACGTAAACACACAAAGTGTGGTGAATAAGTTTCGTGAGCTGCAAGCACAATCAGCCGTGTGGCAACATGATTTTGTGGCAAAAATGGAAACGTGGCTTAAAGACGGTGAGGACTGGACATTTAATATTCAAGGATACAAGAATTTCAGAAAAGCTAGAGAAAGAAAAAAGAGAAGTGGGGTGGCAGCGCTGATTAAGGAAGATATTGCAGTGTTGGAAGATGAGGATGTTCTTGAGGGGACAAGGGCAGAATTTATTTGGTTGGAGTTGAGGAGCAATAATGGCATGATCACGCAACTGGGGGTATTCTATTGACCTCCAAATAGTGAGAGGGAGGAAGAGGAGCAAATCTGCAGGTAAATCGCAGGGCTATTCAAGAGCTATAGAGTGGTGATATTCTGGAAATTTAATTACCCAATTATCACAGAATCACAGAATCACAGAAATCCCACAGTGCAGATAGAGGCCATTTCGGCCCATCGAGCCTGCACCGACACATATCACACCCAATCCCCGTAACCCCTACACCAACACCAACACATATCCCACCCTATCCCTGTAACCCCGCGTATTTAATCCCCCTAACACTAAGGGTCAATTTATCATAGCGAATCAACCTAACCCGCACATCTTTGGACTGTGGGAGGAAACCGGAGCACCCGGAGAAAACCCACGCAAACACGGGGAGAATGTGCAAACTCCACACAGACAGATTGGGATAATGCTAGAGTAAAGGGAAATGATGGAGAGGAATTTCTGAAATGTGTTCAGGAGAATTTCCTTGACCAGTATGTTCTTGGCCCAACTAGGCATTGCTGGATCTGGTGTTGGGGAATGAGGTGAGCCAGTTCGACGAAGTGTCTGTAGGAGAACACTTGGTTACGAGTGATCATCATATCGTAAGCGTTGGATTATCAATGGAGAGGAGCAGGGAACAATCTTGGGAGCAACTTCTAAACTGGAATAGGGCTAATTTCAATGTAATGCGAAAGGATCCAGCCAGGGTAAAATTGAACTAAAGACTAACAGGAGAAACTGCAAAAGAACAATGAGTGGTCTTTAAGAAGATGTTCCAAGTAGAGGCTAGATATATTCCAACAAGAGGGAAGGGTAAAGAGACCAAAGCAAGGGCTCCTTCGATGACGAGGGTGATAGAGAAAATGATGAAACAAACACAGAGTGTGTATGGTGCATGTCAGGTGAATCTTTCAAGGGAGAACCAGACCAAACACAATAAGTTGAGAGGGGGTGTGAAGATGAACATAAGATTGACAAGGACAGGATATGAGAGTAGAATGGCGGTTAATGTAAAAGGCAGGCAAAAAATCTTCTACCGGCATGTAAACAGTATGCAGGTGGGAATAGGCAGGGTGGGGACTTTTAGAGCCAAAGAAGGTGATATATGCTTAGCGGCAGAGGGCAAGGCTAGAATAGTCAATGAGTACTTTGTGTCGGTCTTTACTAAGGAGGTGGATGCTGACAAAATATCGGTAGAAGTGGAAAATTTAGCAGCAATGGTCGGGGTAAAAATTGAGAGACAGGAAGTACTAGAAAGGCTGGGTATGCTTAGAGTGGATAAGTTGCCTGGCCCAGATGGCTTGCATCCCAGATTGCAAATGCAATTGCGGGGGATGGATAATGGATGGGCTTGCCATAATTTTCCAATCTTCCCTAGTTGCGGGGGAGGTGCCTGAGAAGTGGACAGTGACAAATGTGACATCATTGTTAAAGAAAGGGTGTAAGGACATTCCCAGTAACTGCAGGCCGGTCAGTTTAACATCAGTGGAGGTTAGAATTACGGAAGCAATAATCAAGGAATAAGTTAGGGGCACTTGGAGAGGTTTACGCTAATGGAAGAGAGCCAACACGGGTTTGTAATAGGCAGATCGTATTTGACTAATCTAATGGAATTTCCTGATGAAGGAACAGAGTGGATGATGAAGCGAATGCAATGGATGTTGTCTACATGGATTTTCAGAAGGCGTTTCGCAAAGTATCACGTAGAAGGCTGGTTAACAAAATTGAAACTCTTGGAATAGGTGGGTCAGTGGCAGCGTGGATAAAGAATTGATAAAGGGAAAGATACGAAACTTGGGCGTGTTTCAAACAGTGAGGAGGATACCAATGGACTGCAACAGTAAGTAGAAAGGCTAGCAGAATTGGCAGGCAATGGCAGATGGAATTTAATACAGAGAAATGTGAGGTAACGCATTTTGGCAGAAGGAAAATTTAGGGGCAATATATACTTAATGGCACAGATTTGAAGAGTGTGCAGGGACAGGGGGACATGGGAGTTAATGTGCATAGGTCACTGAAAGTGACAGGAAATACTGAGAGAGCGGTTTAAAAATCATATGTGATCTTGGGCTTCATAAATAGAGGTATTGAGTACAAAGTGGATAAATTATGCTGAACTTTATAAAGCGCTGGTTAAGCCACAACTGGAGTATTGCATCCAGCTCTGCTCACCGCACATTAGAAAGGATGTGAAAGCCCTTGAGAGGGTGCAGAGGAGATTTATCAGGAGGGTTCTGGAGTTGGGGATCTTAGCTACAATGGTAGTTTGGAGCAGCTGGATTATTTACATTAGAGCAAAGGAGGTTGAGGCATGATTTAATAAACATGTACATGATTAGGACGGGTTTGCATTGGCTGGAGGAGTGAAGACTGTTTCCACTATTTGATTGTGCAAGGACAAGGGGATGCAGATTGAAGGGTTTGGCAAAAGCTACAGGGGGATGTGAGGAAAAATGTTTCTGTAGCGAGTGGTGATGACCAGGAACTCACTGCCACGGGAAGTGATGGAAGCGGAGATACTCAATGTTTTCAAGGGGGAACTGGATAGTCATTTGAGGAAAATCAACCTGCAGGGCACCGGGAATAGAGCGGGGGAAGGGGACTGTCTGGATTACTGTCCAGAGAGCTGGCACAGACTCGATGGGACAAATGACCTCCTTCTGTGCCGTTAAGACTCTATGATGCTAATTGTAAATGGCAATGGCAGAATCAACAACAGCTGCCATAGGAGACAGAAAAAAATTGGGGCCAAGGTAATGATCGGTAATTGTTGAACTGGATTTTGAGTCCAGAAGGCTGTTTAGTGTGCAATCAAAAGATGAGGTGCTGTTCGTCGAGCACACCTTGAGCTTCGTTAGAGCAGTTTAGGAGGCCGAGAGCAGAGAGTTCAGAGTGGGAGTGGAGTGGAGAATTAAAGAGACAGGTGACTGGAAGCTCGGCATCACCCTTACGGACTGGTCGAACGTGTTCCGCAAAGTGGTCAACCAATCTGCGTTTGCTCTCCCCAACGTAGAGGAGACCACATCGTGAGCAGCGAATACAGTTTACTAAATTGCAAGAAGTGCATGTAAATTGCTATTTCACCTGGAAGGAGTTTTGTGGCCCTGGACAGTGGAAAAGGAGGAGGTAAAAGGGCAGGGGTTGCATCGCTTGTGAATTCATGGGATGTTGCCTTGATGAGGGGAAGGTGTGTTGGGGCTGATTGACGAGTTGACCAGGGGGGTGCACTTCCCTCGGAATGCAGAATGGCGAGGTGAGGGGAAGATGTTTTCCCTTGTGGGATCACGCTGGAGGTGGTAGAAAAGGTGAAGTATGATCCAATGAATGTGCAAGCTTGTGGGGTGAAAGGTTATGACAAGCAGAATCCGACCATGGTTCCGGGAGGGAGGGGAATGTGTGGGAGCAGAAGTGCGGGAATTAGAAGGGACACGGTCGAGGGCCTTGCCAAACACGCTGGAGGGGACTCCTCAGTTTATCAAAAAAGGGAGACATGTCAGAAGCTCTAATATGGAAGGTGGCATCGTCAGAGCAGATACAGCGTAGATGGAGAAACTGGGACAAAGGAATAGAGTCCTTACAGGAAGCGGGTTGTGAGGAAATGTAGTCCAGGTAGCTGTGGGAGTCAGTGGGCAAATCGTGAATGTTTGTCGAAAGACTATCAACAGTGATGGACAAAGAGAAGTCGAGGATAGAATGCGAAGATTCGCAGATGGATCATATGAACGTGAGGGAAGGGTGGAAATTGGATGAAAAGTGAAGAAAATTTTCTAGTCCAGGGCGAGAGCAGGAAACGGCACTGATACAGTCAACAATATACGGGAAAAAGCGGTGAGGGAGGCGACCAGTGTAAGACTGGATCAATGAATGTTTCAGATATCGCACGAAATATAGAGAGTAGATACAGACGACACTGCGTTCGACAATGTCCCACTAAACAATCGCAGTTCAGGTACAGCACGAGTTACGTACAGAGCAAAGATCCCGCTACACTCTCCTATCAAACTCCCAAGGCAGGTACACCATGGGTTAGATATAGAGTAAAGCTCCTTCTACACTGTCCAATCAAACACTCCCAGGGCAGTTACAAAATGTTTTAGATAGAGAGTAAATCTCTCTCTACACTGTCCCATCAAACATTCCCTGGGCGAGTGCAGCACGGGTTAGATCCAGAGTAAGCTCCCTGTATACTGTCCCATCAAACAAGCCCAGGGCAGGTACAGCACGGGATTAGATGCAGAGAAAAACTCCCGCTACACTGGCCCATCAAACACTCCCAGGGCAGATACAGCACGGGGTTAGATATAGAGTAAAACTCCCTCTACACTGTCCAATCAAACACTCCCGGGGCAGTTACAACATGTTTTAGATAGAGACTAAATCTCCCTTTACATGGTCCCATCAAACAGTCCCAGGGCAAGTGCAGCACGGGTCAGATGCAGAGTAAACTCCCTCTATACTCTCCCATCAATCAAGCCCAGGGCAGGTACAGCACGGGGTTAGATGCAGAGTAAAACAGCCTCTACATAGTCCCAACAAACACTCCCAGGGCAGATACAGCACGGGGTTAGATAGAGAGTAAAGCTCCCTCTACAATGTCCCATCAAACAGCCCCGGGAAAGGTACAGCATGGGTTAGATACAGTGTAAAGCTCCCTTCTACACGTTCCCATCACACACTCCCAGGGCAGGGATAGCACGGGTTAGATACAGAGTAAATCTCCCGCTACACTGGCACATCACACACTCCCAGGGCAGATACAGCACGGTATAGATACAGAGTAAAGCTCCATCCACACTGTCCCATCAAACATTCCCTGGGCAGGTAAAATGTGGGTTAGATACAGATTAAAGCTACATCTACACTGTCCCATCAAACAATCCCAGGGCAGGTACAGCACCGGTTAGATACAGAGTAAAGCTCCCTCTACATTGTCCCATCAAACAATCCCAGCGCAGATACAGCACTGCTTAGATACAGAGTAAATCTCCCTCTACACTGTCCCATCAAACACCCCCAGGTCAGGTACAGCACGGGTTAGATACAGAGTAAAGCTCCCTCTAACTATCCCACCAAACACCCAGGGCAGGTACACCACGGGCTAGATACAGAGTAAAGCAAAGAGTTTAACATCTAGTGAGCTTACATCGTTATCTAACTGGATCAGAGAAGCAGCCTTACACCTACGCCACCCCCCACATACCAAACTTCCAACGGAGAACCAACAGTGCCCACGCCTCACCTTCAGATCTTTCCTGTTCCTGCGATTTCCTGTATACCAGATACCTGGAAGAGGGCAAGTCCTGGCACCGAGGATCCCAGGCAGGAAGAGGTCAACCAAACCCCCATTCCCCAGGAGAAGCGGGAGAAGCGAATGTCTCCTGTCCGGGCTCCAGAACCTGAATGTCCCTCCGACCAATTGCCCGAGACACCTTGACGCCGACTGTACCTCGGCTCCTTCTCCAGGCCTATCCAGAGTATCGGCCAAAGACGGCCACGCACTCCCACAATGCAGCTCTGCCGGCAAAAGCCCCCATGGACTGACCATTCCGCTGCACTAAGGGAGACCCCATGGAGGCTCTGCCTGAGAGAAATTTATAAGGAGCAGGACAGGCATCACGCTGGGGAACCCGTTACATAGTATGGCCTCCCGCTCGCTGTAATTTCTAATGTGCAGGGCAGGCATCTCCCTGAGGAACCCATTACATAGATTGGCCTCCCGCTCACTGTAATTTTTAATGTGCAGGGCAGGCATCTCCCTGCGGAACTCGTTACATAGATTGGCCTCCCGCTCGCTGTAATTTCTAATGTGCAGGACAGGCACATGCCTGGGTAACCAGTTACATAGATTGGCCTCCCGCTCGCTGTTATTTCTAATGTGCAGGGCAGGCAAATCCCTGAGGAAGCCGTTACAAAAATTCGTCTCCTGCTCACTGAAATTTCTAATGTGCAGGGCAGGCATCTCCCTGGGGAACCCGTTACATAGACTGGCCTCCCGCACAGTGAAATTTCTAATGTGCAGGACAGGCATCTCCCTGTGTAACCCGTTACATAGATTGGCCTACCTCTCACTGAACTGTCTAATGTGCAGGAAAGGCATCTCCTTGTGGAACCCGTTACACAGATTTGCATCCTGCTCACTGAAATTTCTAATGTGGGGGACAGGCATCTCACTGGGGAACCCGTTACATAGATGGGCCTTGCGCTTACTGAAACTTCTAATCTGCAGGACCGGCATCTCCCTGGGGAACTTGTTACATAGAGTGGACTCCCGCTCACTGAAATGTATAATATGCAGGACAGGCATCTCCCTGTGGATCCCGTTACATAGATTGGTCTCCCAATCACTGACATTTCTAATGTGCAGGACATTCACCTACCTGGGTAAACCGTTACATAGATTGGACTCCCGCTCACTGAAAAGTCTGATAGAATCATAGAGTCATAGAGTTATACAGCACAGAAAGAGGCCCTTCGGCCCATCGTGTCTTCGCCGTCCATCAAGCCCTGTCCAATCTAATCCCATTTTCCAGCATTTGGTCCATAGCCTTGTATGCAATGGCATTTCAAGTGCTCATCCAAATGCTTCTTGAATGTTGTGAGGTTTCCTGCCTCTACCACCCTTTCAGGCAGTGAGTTCCAGACTCCAACCACCCTCTGGTTGAAAAGGTTCCTCCTCAAATCCCCTCTAAACCTCCTGCCCCTTACCTTGAATCTATGCCCCCTTGTTATTGATCCCCCTACTAAGGGGAAAAGTTCCTCTTTACCTATACTATCTATGCCCTTCATCATTTTGTACACCTCAATCAGGTACCCCCTCAGCCTTCTTTGCTCCTAGGAAAACAACCCCAGCCTGTTTAGTCTTTCTTCATAGCTGAGGCGCTCCATCCCAGGTAACATCCTGGTGAATCTTCTCTGCACCCTCTCCAAAGCAATCACATCCTTCCTATAGTGAGGCGACAGGAACTGCGCACAGTACTCCAGCTGTGGCCTTACCAGCGTTCTGTACAGCTCCATCATAACCTCCCTGCTCTTATATTCCATGCCTCGGTTAATGAAGGCAAGTATCCCATATGCCTTTTTAATCACCTTATCTACCTGTTCCGCTGCCTTCAGGGATCTATGTACATGTACACCAAGGTCCCTCTGACCCTTTGTACTTCCTAGGGTCCTACCACTCATTGTGTATTCCCTTGCCTTATTTGTCCGACCAAAATGCATCACCTCGCACTTTTCAGGGTTAAATTCAATTTGCCACTTTTCTGTCCATCTGACCAACCAGTTTATATCGACCTGTAGCCTGAGGCTTTCCCCCTCGCAATTTACCACCCCACCAATTTTCGTGTCATCTGCGAACTTACTGATCATATCTTTTACATTCTCATCCAAATAATTTATGTAGATCACAAACAGCAAGGGACGCAGCACCGATCCCTGAGGTATCCCACTGGACACAGGCTTCCAGTCACAAAAGCAACCTTCGACCATCACCCTCTGCCTCCTGCCACTCAGCCAGTTTAGGATTCAACGTGCCAAGGCACCCTGGATCCCATGGGCTCTTACCTTCTTGACCAGTCTCCTATGCGGGACTTTGTCAAAAGCCTTACTGAAGTTCATGTATACCACATCCACCGCATTTCCCTCATCCACACACCTAGTCACCCCCTCGAAAAATTCAATCAGATTGGTCAGACATGATTTACCCTTGACAAAGCCATGCTGACTATTCCCGATTAATCCTTGCCTCTCCAAGTGGAGACTAATTTTGTCCCTCAGAATTTTTTCCAATAATTTCCCTACCACAGATGTTCGGCTCGCTGGCCTGTAATTCCCTGGTTTATCCCTGCTACCCTTCCTGAAAAATGGTACTACGTTAGCTGCTGTCCGGTCCTCTGGTACATCCCCTGTGGCCAGAGAGGTTCTGAAAATTTGTGTCAGAGCCCCTGCAATCTCCTCCTTTGCCTCACGCAGCAGCCTGGGATACATCTCGTCCGGGCCTGGGGATTTATCCACTTTTTGGCCTGCTAAAACCGCTAGTAGCTCCTCCCTCTCGATGCTAATATGTTCAACTATATCACAGTCCCCTTGCCCGACTTCTATGTCTACATCGTCTTTCTCCATAGTGAACACAGATGCAAAAAAATCATTTAATACCCCACCTACATCATCTGGCTCTACACACAGATTGCCACTTTGGTCCCTAATGGGCCCTAACCTTTCCCTGGTTATCCACTTGCCCTTATAAAACATCTTAGGATTTTCCTTTATTTTGCTCGCCAGTGTTATTTCATGGCCCCTCCTCGCTCTCCTAATTTCTCTTTTAAATATGCCCCTGCACTTTTTATACTCCTCTAGGGCTTCCTCCGTCTTGAGTCTTTTGTAACTGCCAAAAGCCCCCCTTTTTTTCCTAATGCATTTTTGTATATCCGTTGTCATCCAAGGTTCCCTTTGCTTGTTGGTCCCACCCTTGACCTTTACGGGAACATGTTGGCGTTGTACTCTCTCTATTTCCCTTCTGAAAGTCTCCCACTGCTTTGATGTGGATTTTCCGATAAGTAGCTGCTCCCAGTCCACTTTGGCCAGAACCTGCCTTATCATATTAAAATCGGCCTTCCCCCAATTTAGAACCCTTATTTCCGGGCAGTCTTTGTCTTTTTCCATGACCACCTTAAATCTCACCGAATTATGGTCACTGTCGCCAAAATGCTCTCCTACTGACACTTCCACCACTTGCCCGGCTACATTCCTTGGAATTAGGTCCAGTGCCGGCCCCTCTCTTGTAAGACTTTCTACATGTTGGCTCAAAAAGCTCTCCTGGATGCACTTTAAGAATTCTGCACCCTCTAAGCCTTTCACACTCTGACTATCCCAATTTATATTGGGGAAGTTGAAATCCCCCACTATTATTACCCTATTATTTTCGCACTTCTCTGAGATTTGCCTACATATCTGTTCCTCTATCTCCCCCTGACTGTTTGGGGGCCTAAAGTACACTCCCAGTAAAGTGCTTGCCCCCTTTTTGTTTTTAAGTTCGACCCATATGGCCTCATTTGAGGAACCCGCTAATATATCACCCTCCTTACAGCAGTAATTGATTCCTTAATTAATATTGCTACACCCCCTCCACTTTTACACCCCCTCTGTTTCGCCTGAAGATTCTACACCCCGGAATATTGAGCTGCCAGTCCTGACCCTCCCTCAACCATGTCTCCGTGATAGCAACAATATGTGCTCAACAACAACTTCAGTTCATCCACCTTATTTGCAAGACCCCTTGCATTAAAATAAATGCCTTCCAGCCTTGCCATATTCCCTTTTGCCTTCACATATTTGCTCTGCCTTCCCAGCTGACTTGTCTTTTCCTCCGTATTTTGCTGTAAATCACCCCCTACTATAGCTCCACTCTGTATCGCATCCCCCTGCCAAGTTTGTTTAAACCGCCCCCCAACAGTGCTAGCAAACCTCCCCGCAAGGATATTGGTCCCCCTCTGGTTCAGCTGTAAACATTCCGACTTGTACAAGTCTCACCTTTACCAGAAGCAGACCCAGTGATCCAGGAAACTAAAGATCTCCTTCCTGCACCATCCCTTTAGACACGCATTCATCTGTGCTATCTTTCTATTCCTATACTCACTAGCACGTGGCACTGGGAGTAATCCAGAGATTACAACCTTTGAGGTCCTGCTCTTTAATCTTCTACCTAGCTCCCTAAATTCTTGCTGCAGGACCTCATCCCTCTTTTTACCTATGTCGTTGGTATCAATGTGGACCACGACCTCTGGCTGTTTGCCCTCCCCCTCCAGAATGCCCTGCAGCCGTTCAGTGACATCCTTGACCCTGGCACCAGGGAGGCAACAAACCATCCTGGGTTCACGTCTACGTCCACAGAAACGCCTATCTGTACCCCTTACTATAGAATCCCCTACCACTACTGCTCTCCCACTCTTTTTCCTCCCTTCCTGGGCAGCAGGAGCACCCCCAGTGCTCTGTATACCCAACAAAGGTCATTAAAAAATCAGAGAGCACGGGTCCTAATAGCGACCCCTGGGGAAGACCACTGTATGCCTCCCTCCAGCATGAAAAACAACCGGACACCACTATTCTCTGCTTTCAGATACTTAACCAATTTTGTATCCATGCTGCCCTGTCACATTAATCCCATGGGCTACAGTTATATGATCAGGTACGTCACGTGATTTTTGTCAAACTTCTTTTGTAAGTCCATATACACAACATCAACCACACTACATTCATGATGCTTATATTTTCGTACCAAAGTTAATCACGTCGCATTTGTAGATGTTAAACATCACTTGTCAATTAACTGCCCAGTCTGTATGCTTTGTAATGGCCCAGAAATTCGTGTCGGGGGCTTCCCACGGGTGCAAGCCCCCGACCTGCACTTAACCAGCGCGCCAGCCATAGTGCTGTGGGGCCACGTGGGATTCCAATCCTGGGCCTCCTCCAACTGCTGGCACGTGGTGCCTGCACACCCCAGGGGCGCAGTTAGTGCGATGCGTCCCCTGGGATCACGTGGGCCATGGAGAACCAATGCCAGCAGGGAATGCTTCATTCATCAGTTTAACAGGAATGCCTGTCAAACCAATAAATACTATAAGCCCCAAAACATCACTAAAACGTCAAATAAATTAGAAAAACCATCACATTTATGCAATAAAATATAAATTACATGAAACAACTATTTTAAACAATAAATTACATTTTCTGAAAAAATTAATTACGTTTTCTAATGGGGCGACAAACAAACTTAACTTTCTTTAAAATATTTAAAAATAACAACCCTGTGGAAAAAATGTTTTAATTTTAATTAACTCACCAGTTACCTTGTTAAAAGCATGCCTTGCGACTGCTTTTTAAAAGTGTACCTGCTGGAGACGTACCCTGCTGGAGAACCTGCAAAAAAAAACGTTAGTTCGATGCGCAGGTGCTGCCTCTCCTGTGCACGCATGCAAACTCTGACCCCCTTCTTTCAGGGGAACAGAAGTGCTGGTTTCCTGCACATGCGCAGTGCATGCAGGAAACCGTCACTTCCATTGGGCTTACGGGTGAGTATCCCATCAGTACACACTCGTGGGGTCCCGAATTTCTGGGCCAATGTCTATTGTGAGATGTCATGCAGAGAAATGTCTCTTCAATATTTGAGGCAAAGCATCTCTGCATTGAATAAACAAAAATAACTATTAATAAAGGCAGCAATCTACAACTGTGTGTGGTTTTGGAATGTAATCATAAAGCCTGCGGATTTATTGCAGAGTAAACTCCTGCCTTGTCACTTTATGCCACAGTTTTTTGAAGAGGTTGGTGAAGATATAACAATACTGCTCTCCTGTATGCTTCAGCCTCACTTTGTGACTTTCGAAATCTATTTATGCATCGAACATACTAAACACCTTGCCACCTCACCTAAGATAGTCTGCTCCTCCCCACCGCACCTAATATTCTCCACTCCTCCGCACCCCATCTAATATCATCAGGTCCTCCCCATCCCATCTTATATCCTCAACTCCTGTGCACCCCACCTAATATCCTCAGCTCCTCCAAACACCACCTAATATTCTCAGCCCCTCCCCACCCCACCTAATATCCTCAGCTCCTCCCCACCCAACATAATATCCTCAGCTCCTACCCACCCAACATAATATCCTCAGCTCCTCCCCACCCCACCAAGTAACCTCAGCTCCTCCCCACCCCACATAATATCCTCAGCTCCTCCCCACCCAACATAATATCCTCAGCTCCTCGCCACCCCACCAAGTAACCTCAGCTCCTCCCCACTCCACCTTATATCCACAGCTCCTCCCCACCCCACCTAAAATCCTCAGCTCCTCCCCACCCCACCTAATGTCCTCAGCTCCTCCCCATCACAAATATTATCCTCGGCTCCTCCCAAACCCACCTAATATCCTCAGCTCTACCCCACCTCACCTAATATCCTCAGCTCCTCTGCACCCCACCAAATAACCTCTGCTCCTCCCCATTCCACCTTATATCCACAGCTCCTCCCCACCCCACCTAATGTCCTCAGCTCCTCCCCATCACAAATAATATCCTCAACTCCTCCCCACCGCTCCTAATAACATCAGCTCCTCCCCCTCCTCCCCACCCCACCTAATACACTCAGCTCCTCACAAACACACCTAATAAGCTCAGCTCCTCCCAACCCCACCATTAGCCTCAACTCCTCCCCAACCCTCCAATATCCGCAACTCCTCCCCACCCAACCTAATATCCTCAGCTCCGCCCCACCGCACCTAATATGCTCAGCTCCTCCCCACCCCACCTAATATCCTCCAGGTTTTGGCTCCTTACCTAAGAAAGGATGTACTTGCCTTAGAGGGAGTGCAGCAAAGGTTCACCAGACTGATTCCTGGGATGGCAGGTCTGTCATATGAGGAGAGATTATGTCGACTCAGCCTGTATTCACTAGTACGATAGCAAAATACTGCAGATGTTGGAAATCGGAAATAACGACAGAAAATGCTGGAAAAACTCAGCAAGTCAGGCAACATCCGTGGAGAGAAATTTGAGTTGACGTTTCGGGTCGAACCCTTCTTCAAAACTGGAAAGAAAAGAAAATAGATCGGAGGCAGGGCTGCGACTGGACAAAAGAAGTAAAAGATACAAGAGAAGTAAAAGAGACAATAAAAGGTATTCGAAGCTAGACGAGATGGTAATAGGCTGAGATTAGGTGTGAAGTGTACTGGCAGGGCAAGAGATAGCTGCCAGGTGTGAGAGAGAAACAAAAGGAAAGGGGGGAGAAAGGAGTGGAAAAATTACAAGATAAAATGTAATAGGAGCCGAGATTATGATCTGAAATTGTTGAACATGATATTGAGTCCGGAAGGCTGCAGAGTCCCATCTCTGGCTCTTCCCTTCCCTTCCTCGACTTCTCCGTCTCCATCTCTGGGGATAGGTTATCGAGTAATATTCACGACAAGCCCACTGACTCCCACAGATACCTGGACTACGCATCCTCCGACCCCGCTTCCTGTAAGGACTCTATTCCATTCTCCCAGTTTCTCCATCTCCGCGGTATCTGCTCCGATGATGCCACCTTCCACACCAGTGCTTCAGACATGTCTTCCTTTTTCCACAACCGAGGATTCCCCTCTACCGTGGTTGACACTGCCTTCGACTGTGTCAGTTCTATGTCCCGCACTTCTGCCCTCACCCCTGCCCCTCCCTCCCGGAACCACGATAGGGTTCCCCTTGTCCTCACCTTTCATCCCACCAGCCTGCACATTCAACGGATCATCCTCTGGCATTTCCGCTACCTGCAAAGTGATCCCACCACCAAACGTATCTTCCCCTCCCCTCCCCTATCAGCATTCCGTAGGGACTGCTCACTCCGAGACACCCTAATCCACTCCTCTATCACCCCAAACAGCCCTTCCCCTTCGCCTAGCACCTTCCTTTGCAAGCGGAGGAGATGTAACACCTGCCCCTATACCTCCCCCCTTCCCACTGTCCAGGGCCCCAAACACCCCTTCCAGGTGAAACAGCGATTTACTTGTACTTCTCGCAATCTAGTATACTGTATTCGCTGCTCACGATGCGGTCTCCTCTACATTGGGGAGACCAAACGCTGATTGGGTGACCGCTTTGCGGAACACCTCCGTTCAGTCCGTAAGGGTGACCCCGAGCTTCTGGTCGCCTGTCATTTTAATTCACCGCTCCATTCCCAGTCGGACCTCACCATCCTAGGCGTCTAGTATTGTTGCACGGATGCTCAACGTAAACTCGAGGAACAGCACCTCATCTTCCGATTAGGCACTCTGCAGCCTTCCGGACTCAATATCGAGTTCAACAATGTCAGATCATAATCTCGGCCCCTATTTCATTATATCTTGTAATTTTTCCACTCCTTTCCCCCCACCTTTACTTTTATTTCACTCTCACACCTGGCAGCTTTCTCTTGCCCTGCCAGTGCAATTCACACCTAATCTCAGCCTATTACCACCTCGTCTAGCTTCGAATACCTTTTATTTTCTTTTTTACGCCTTTTGTTTCTTTTACTCCTTTTGTCCGAACGAAGCCCTGCCTCCGATGTATTTTCTTTTATTTCCAGTTTTGAAGAAGGGTGCGACCCGAAACGTCAACTCAAATTTCTCTCCACGGATGTTACCTGACCTGCTGAGTTTTTCCACCATTTTCTGTTATTATTCTGTATTCACTGGTGTTTAGAATGAAAGTGGATCTCATTGAAAGGTCTAAAATTCTGACAGGGCTAGACAGACTGGATGTAGGGAGAATGTTTTCCCTGACTGGTGGGTCTAGAAGGAGGGTTCACTGTCTCAGGATACGATTCGGACATTTAGGACTGAGCTGAAGAGAAATCACTTCACTCAGAGGGTGGTGAACCTGTGGAATTCTCTACCACAGACGGCTGTGGAGGACAAGTGTGAATATATTTCAGCAGGAGATAGATAGATTTCTAGACACAAAATGCATGAAGTTGTATGGGGAGAGTGCGGCTATAAGGTAATGAGATAGACGATCAGCCATGATCGTGTTGAATGGCAGAACAGGCTCGAAGGACCGAATGGCCTACTCCTGCTCCTATTTATTTTGTGTTTCTGTGTTTCTATACTTGAACCTGGCAGCAGGGAGGCAACGTACCATCCTGGAGTCACGTCTGCTTCCACAGAAACGCCTATCTGTAACCCTAACCAATGAATCTCGTATCATTATTCCACTCTTCTTCCTCCCTGTGCATGTGTGCCTTCCGTGGTGCAGTGGCCTTGGCCCTGGCTGCACTCCCAAGAGGAGCCATCTCCACCACCAATTTCCAGAACTGTGAACCGAATAGCGAGCGGGATGCACTCTGGGGTTTCTTGCCCTTCTGATTGTTCCTCCTTCTCTCTCTGGCAGTCACCCTTTCCGTCACTGACTGCACATTCTGAGGCTGCAGGGTGACCACTTCTGGAAACGTGCTTTACAATTATTGCTCAGCCTCGTGGGCGCACTGTAGCGACTCCAGCTGCCGCACCAGCTGCGAAACCTGGAGCCGCTGCAGTCGGCAACACTTCCCGCACACGTGGTCATCCAGGCCGCCAGAAGTAGAAAAAAGGGAACTGGTAGATGTGGTGTATCTGGATTTTCAGAAGGCCTTCGATAATGTCCCACACAAAGGGTTGGTGAACACCATTAAGGCACATGGAATTGGGGTTAATTTACTAGCATGGATTGAGAATTGGTTAACACAGAAAACAAAGAGTAGGGATAAACGGGTCTTTTTCAGCATGGCAGGCTGTGACTATTGGGGTACCGCAAGGAGCAGTGCTTGGGACCCAGCTATTCACAATCTATATCAATGATTTGGATAAGGGGACTAAAAGTAACATTTCCAAATTTGCTGATGATACAAAGCTAGGTGGCAGTTTCAGTTGCAAAGAGGATGTGAAGAGGCTTCAAGGGGATATCGACAGGCTCAGTGAATGGGCGAGAACATGGCAGATGGAATATAATGTGGATAAATGTGAAGCTATCCACTTTGGTTGAAAAAGCAGAATGCAGAGTATTTCCTAAACGGTGAAAGATTGGGTAATGCAGCTGCTCAAAGGGACCTGGGTGTCCTTGTACATGAGTGACTGAAAATGAATGTGCAGGTGTAGCAAGCCATTAGGAAGGCAAATGGTCTGCTGGCTTTCATTACAAGAGGATTTGAGTAGAGGAGTAAATAAGTCTTACTCCTATTATATAGGGCCTTGATGAGACCACGCCTGGAGTACTGTGTACAGTTTTGGTCTCCTTACCTAAGGAAGGATATACTTGCCACAGAGGGAGTTCAACGAAAATTCACGAGATTGATTCCTGGGATGGCGGGACTGTCGTATGATAAGAGATGGAGTAAACTTCGCCTGTATTCACTTGAATTGAGGAGAATGAGAGGGGAAATCATTGAAGCATACAACATTATTACATGGCTTGATAGGATGGATGCTGAGAGGAGAAATTTTTCCTTTTCTGAGAGTCTAGAACCACGGGCCACAGCCTCAAGATAAAGGGTAGGCCATTCAGGACTGAGATGAGAAGAAATTTCTTCACACATAGGGTGGTGAATGCTTGGAATTCTCTAGCCCATAGGGCTGTAGAGGCTCTTTCATTGGTATATTCAAAACAGATGTCGATAGATTTGTGACTAGCAAAGGCATCAAGGGATATGGCGATAGGGCCTGTGAATGGATTTGTGGCAGAAGATCAGTTATGATCTCACTGAATGGTGGAGCAGGCACATAGGGCCGAATGGCCTAATCCTGCTCTTATTTCTTATGTTATGAAGCATCCAGGATATCCCACATGGCACAAGATGTGCAAAGCAAAGGATGGAGGTGCCCTGGCATGCCTCGATTTATCAGATTTTGGAGGTAATTTAGCAGTAATAAACTTAACAAGAAACACTCAACAGCTACCCAACAATCAACACTTCCCTCTAATAGATAGGCTGTGAAATTTTTAGCAGATATTTACTGAAAGCAGAAGAAAAAGATACCACGAATAATCACTCTGTACTCAGCTCTCAGTTCCCTTGGGCTAGCGACAGCTTTGAATACTGATGCCACTCCTTCGTTGTTTCACTTGCCGACCATTCCCCTTCCAGATAGTCCACTTGCACAGTCGCCCAGGTTTCTGCTCCGAGCTGTCTTTATCCCCGGTCTTTTTTGGTCCTAAAATACTTCTGTGCAGCACCTTGGGACGTTTTACTATGTTAATCGCATATAAATACAAATTGTTGTTTTTGTTGTCTCTGACTCGGTTCCACCCGCTCAGACTCGCAAGTAGGTTATTCTCTCCTGTTGGTTCAGTCTGAACTGTCGCAGGCCCAGTCTAACATAGAAACATAGAAGATAGGAGCAGGAGTAGGCCATTCGGCCCCTTGAGCCTGCTCCGACATTCATTGAGGTCATGGCTGATCATCCAGATTCAGTACCCTGTCCCTGCCTTCTCCCCATATCCTTTGATCCCTTTAGCCTTAAGAAATATATCCAAATCCTTCTTGAATATATTTAATGAACTGGACTCCACCGCCCTCTGTGGCAGAGAATTCCACAGGTTCACCACTCTCTGGGTGAAGAAATGGTTTCCCTCATCCTAATCATTGATGTATATTGTGAACAGCTGGGGTCCAAGCACTGATCCCTGCAGTACCACACTAGTGACAGCCTGGCACACTAAAAAAGACCGATTTATTCCTACTTCCTCTTTCCTGTCTGTTAAATATTTTTAAATCCATGCCAGTATATTACCCCGAATCCCATGTGCTTTAATTGTCTGCGCGAACCTCTTATGTGGGACTTTATCAGAGCCCTTCTGAAAATCCGAACACACCACATCCACTGGTTCTCCCTTATCTATTGTACCAGTTGCATCCTCAAAAACATCCAGTAGTTCTGTCAAACACGATCTCCCTTTCATAAATCTATGTTGGCTTTGTCTAATCCCGTTGATACTTACTAAGTGGCCTGTTGTTACATTCTTTATAATAGACTCCAGCATTTTCCAAACTACTGATGTTAGGCTAACCATTCTGTAGTTCCCTGTTTTCTCTCTCCCTCCTTTTTGAAATTATGGGGGTAGATTTGCCACCCTCCAATTCCTGCAGGAACTGTTCCATAATGTATAGAATTTTTGAAGATGACAACGAATGCATCCACTATTTCAATGGCTACCTTTTATAATACTCTGGGATGCAGATTATCAGGCCCTGTGGATTAATTGTCTTTCAGTCCCACTAATTTCTCAAGCACTATTTTTTTACTGATAATAATTTCCTCAAATTCCTCCTTCTCACTAGACACTTGGTGCCCTAGCATTTCTGGAAGGTTAATTGTATCCTCTTCCGTGAAGACAGAACCAAAGTATTTGTTTAATTGCACTGCCATTTCATTATTCTCCATTATTAATTCCCCTGTTTCAGACTGTAAGGGACCTACATTTGTTCTCACTAATCCTTTCTTTTTACATAGCTGTAGGAGCTTTTACAGTCCACTTTTATGTTCCTTGCAAGTTTTCTCTCATGCTGTATTTTTCCCCTCTTAATCAATCTCTTGGTCCTTTATTGCTGAATTCTAAACTGCTCCCAATCCTCAGGCTTGCTTCTTTTTCTGGGAACTTTAATAGACTCCTCTTTGGATCTAATACTATCCGTAATTTCTGTTGTTAGCCATGGTTGGGCCGCTTTTCCGAATGTCTTTTTGTGCCAGAAATAAATGTATAACTTGCAATTCATGCATTTGTTCCTTAAAATTTAGCCATTGCCTATCCACCATCAAGCCTCTTAATGAAGCTCCCCCATCTATCATAGCCAACTCACTCGTTATAGCTTCGAAGTTTCCATTATTTAGATTTAGTACCTTGTCTCGATTGGACTACTTCACTTGCCATCTTAATGAAGAATTCTATCATGATATGGTCACTCTTCCCTAAAAGGCCCCGCACAACAATATTATTAATTAACCACATCTCATTGCTCTATAGCCAATTTAGGATAACCTGTTCCCTAGTTGACTCCTCAAATTACTTGTCTAAATATCTATATTACATAAACTCCAGGAATTCTTCCTCCACAGTATTATTGCTAATTTGGTTTGGCCAGTCTACATGTTGATTAAAGTCCACCCTTCCCTCAACTTCACATGGCCCATCTCTGACTCTTCCCTTCCCTTCCTCGACTTCTCTGTCTCCACCTTTGTGGATAGGCTACTGACAAACATTCACGACCGCCCCACTGCCTCGCACAGCTACCTACACTACTCTTCCTCGCTCCCTGCTTCCTGCAAGTACTCTGTTCCATTATCCAATTATCTCAATCTATGCTGCATCTGCTGTGACGATGCCACCTTCCATTCTAGTGCTTCCAGCATGTCTTCTTTTGTCCTCAACCGAGGATTCCCCTCTACTGTGGTTGACAAGGCCCTTGACCAGTACCGAACCATTTCCCGCACTTCTGCTCTCACCACTTCCCCTCCCTCACTGTACGATCAAAGGGTGCCCCTTGTCCTCAACTTTCACCCCACCAGCATCCACATTAAATTGATCATCCTCTGCCATTTCCGCCACTTCCAGCGTGATCCCACCACCAATCACATCTTCCCCTCATCTCCCCTTTCAGCATTCCTAAGGGACCGCTCCCTCTGCGACACCCTGGTCCACTCCACTATCACACCAAACACCCCTTCCCCTTTGGCCGTCACATTGACGTGCAAGTGCAGGAGATGCAACACATGCACTTATACCTCCTCCTTCCCACTGTCCAGGGCTCCAAACACCCCTTACAGGTGAAGCAGCAATTTACTTGTACTTCTTGCAAATTTGTGTACTGCATTCGCTGCTCATTAGGTGGTCTCCTCTACATTGGGGAGACCAAACGCAGATTGGTTGACCACTTTGCAGAACACCTCCATTCAGTCCCTAATGTGACCCCAATCTTCTGGTTGCCTGTCACTTTAATTGTCCGCTCCACTCCCACTCAGACCTCACCATCCTCGGACTATTACACTGTTCCAAAGAAGCACAAAGTAAGCTAGAGTAACAGCACCTCATCTTTCGATTTGGCAATTACAGCCTTCTAGAGTTAACCAAGAGTTCAACAGTTTCAGACCGTGACCTCTAACGCTATCCATTATTTCGCATTTTCTCTCGCTCCCACATGGCAGCTGTATTTCATTCTGCCATCGCCATTTACATTTCATCTAGAGCCTACTTTTGTTTCTTATCTTGTCCCATTGCCATCTCCTTTTGCCTTACACCATCTCTCCATCTCTCTCAATGTCTCTTAATCTCTCCTGCCTTCCATCCTATCACAGACCTTCCCTTTAATTCTTTCCTCCCCCCCTTTTCCTGCCACTGCACTTGCTTAAAAACTTGTTCCATCTTCAGCTTTTCCCAGTTCTGTTGAAGTGTCATCGATCTGAAACGTTAACTCAGTTTCTCTCTCCACAGATGCTGCCTGACCTGCTGAGTATTTCCAGCATTTTCTGTTCTTATTTCAAATTTCCAGCATCCACAGTATTTTGCTGTTGTAGATTAAATCCACCCATGATTACTGTAGTAACCTTGTTACATGCATCTCAAATCTTCCGCTTGATGTCATCCCCTGCATTATCACTACTGCTTGGAGCCCTATAGACAACTATCACCAATGTTTTCTGCCCCTTGCTGCTTCTTAGCTCCACCCAGACTGAGTCTACATCCTGATTTTCTGAGACAATATCCTTTCTCACTATTGCTCTGAATTCATCCTTTACTACCAAGGCCACCTCACCTCCTTTCACTTTTTGTCTGTCCTTCCTAAATATCGAATATACTTGGGTATTCTGCACCCAGCGTTGGACAACCTGCAGCTTTGCCTCTTCAATCGCAATTACATCCTATCCGTTTACATCTATTTGCACGGTTAATTGTCCTAGCATATTACGAATGCTTTATGCATTCAAATAGAGTGCCTTTAGATTTGTCTTATTAGCATTTTTAGATATCTTAACATTTTTTGCACTATGGCCCTATTTGTCTTATTACTATTTTTTCCTACCCAGAATCTGTTTGTTAGTGCTCTCCTTTGTTTGGACGCTCTGTCCCTTCCTGACACAATCTGGCTATCCTTACCCCAATCACTTTCGTGCACTGCTTTCTTGTCTTTTCTCTTTAGCACTCTAGATTTCTCTCCATTGGAACCCTCCCACCGCCTCCCCCCCCCGCTTATGTAGTTTAAATCCCTATCTACCTCCCTAGTTATTCGATTCGCAAGAACTCAAGCCCCAGCATGGTTCAGGTATTGTCCATCCCAACGGAACAGCTCCCTCTTTCCCCAGTGCTGGTGCCAGTGCCCCACGAATCGAAACCCACTTTTCCCAGAAAAAATCTTTGAGCCACGCATTCATCTCCCTGATCCTATTGACCCTATGGCAATTTGCTCGTGGCTGCAGTGATAATCCAGTGATTGTGATCTTTGAGGTTCTGCTTTTAAATTTAGTCCCTAGCTGCCCAAAAACTCTCAGCAGAACCTCTTTCTTAGTCCTACCTATGTCGTTGGTGCATACATGGACCACAACAACTGGATCCTTCCCCTCCCACGCCAAGTTCTTCCACAGCTCGAATAAGATCTCTATTACCCTGGCACGGGGTATGCAACATAGCTTTCAGGACTCACGCTCCAGGCTGCAGAGAACAGTGTGTATCCCCCTATCTATTATGTCGTCTACTACAGCCACCTTCCTTTTTACTTCCCCAATTGAACGGCTTCCTGTACCATGGTGCAGCGGTCACTTTGATTGTCATCCCGCAAACCCGCACTTGTCTATAAGGGCTGCAGGAACCTCGAATCTATTGGACATTTGCATGGACTGAGGTTCCTGCAATATATACTGCTGGATCCCCATACCTGCCTCACTCGCAGTCACAATTTCCTGTCCCTGACCACGTGCCAATTCTAATGTATTTAATGTAAGGGTTGCGGCTGCCTACTGGAGCAAATGGTCCAGGTAACTTTCTCCCTCTCTGATGTCTCGCAATGTCTGCAGCTCGGACTCCAGCTCCTTAGCTCGGAGCCGAAGTTCCTCGAGTTACAATCACTGGCCGCAGATGTAGTCACCCTGAAAAAATGCCCACAAGTTCCCACATATTGAAGCAGCAACACATCTCCTGTTCTCCCATTATTGCATTTATGTAATTAATTATTTTAGTGTGATTCAAATTACTTACATCGTTTAGTTTATTATATTAATTACATTAAGTTTAGGTTTTAAAATGTAGTTATATGTGATGTCTTAACTTAAAACTTAGCCCACAGTCACTACCAATGACTTACCTGCCTTAACTGTGACGTCAAACTGCGGGTTTTCTCTTGTTGATGCAGGTCTGTTGCTGCTTTTCTCCGCCGCATTTCGGGAGAAGTTAGGAAAAGCAAGCACCTCCTTCCCCCACTACATCAAACTCCTACACTTATGAAATTCCAGTTGTTCACTCAGAGCTCGATGCACTCAGTTCTGACTGCACGCACATTCCACAGTTTTTATACTGTTTGTGACTCAGATGTCTCAGCACTGCTCTGCTACTCCTTCAGGAACCAGTTTAATCTAGTTAGCCGAATAAGTACCTGCAGCAGCTCTCCAGCAGGTGTGCTTGGTTGATTGTCTCTGCTTAAGTCTGAAGAGATATAAAAATGTAAAGTTTAAATTTTAACTTTAACGCTTCATCATACTTAAAGGTTACTATCATTTAACACTAGAATTAAGATAGATTAACGTTAGAACTCACACACTTACCAATCTCCCACTTGTTCAAACTGTGCTGGGTGGCTGCAAGACACTCTGAGGGGGGAGGGTGATCAGCCAGAGGTCGTTGTCCATATCTGCTCCAACGACATAGGCAGAAAGAGGGATGGGGTCCTGCAAGCAGAATGGAGCTAGGAAAGAGATTAAAAAGCTGGAGCTACCGCTGCCACGTGCTAGCAAGTGCAGATATAGGAGGATAGAATAGACGAATGCATGGCTGGAGAGCTGTTGCAGGATGGAGGGCTTTAGATTCATGAGTAATTGGGGCCATTCCTGAGGAAGGTCGGACATGTACAAGCCAAACGTGTTACACCTCAACAGAGCTGGGACTAATATTCTCGCGGGGAGATTAGCTAGTGCTGTTGGGTAGGGTTTAAACTAGCTTGGCAGGGGGTCAGCACCAGCATGAAGGAGTGGAGGGGAAGAATGGAGTGCATGGAAGAGAGTGTGTTCGATGGTACTGGAGGGGAAGGTAGTGCAAGAGGCGGAGGTAGTACCATATTAGATAGGAGCAGACTAAGAAGGACTACGAAAAATTCAAAAATAGGTTTAGAATGCATGTACATAAAAGCACAAATTGTGGTGATTAAGTTTCGTGAGCTACAAGCACAATCAGCCGTGTGGCAACATGATTTTGTGGCAAAAATGGAACCGTGGCTTAAAGACGGTGAGGACTGGACATTTAATATTCAAGGATACAAGAATTCCAGAAAAGATAGAGAAAGAAAAAAGAGAAGTGGGGTGGCAGCGCTGATTAAGGAAGACATTGCAGTGTTGGAAGATGAAGATGTTCTTGAGGGGACAATGGTAGAATTTATTTGGTTAGAGTTGAGGAGCAAAAATGGCATGATCACGCTACTAGGGTTATTCTATAGATCTCCAAATAGTGAGAGGGAGGAAGAGGAGCAAATCTGCAGGGAAATCGCAGGGTTATGCAAGAGCTACAGAGTGGTGATATTGTGGAACTTTAATTGCACAATTATCGATTGGGATAATGCTAGGGTAAAGGGAAATGATGGAGAGGAATTTCTGAAATGTGTTCAGGAGAATTTCCTTGACCAGTATGTTCCTGGCCCAACTAGGCATTGCTGGATCTGATGTTGGGGAATGAGGTGAGCCATTTCGACGAAGTGTCTGTGGGAGAACACTTGGTTATGAGTGATCATCATATCGTAAGCGTTGGATTATCAATGGAGAGGAGCAGGGAACAATCTTGGGTGCAACTTCTAAACTGAAATAGGGCTAATTTCAATGTAATGCGAAAGGATCTAGCCAGGGTAAAATTGAACTACAGACTAACAGCAGAAACTGTAACAGAACAATGAGTGGTCTTTAAGAAGATGTTCCAAGTAGAGCTAAGTATATTCCAACAAGAGGGAAGGGTAAAGAGACCAAAGCAAGGGCTCCTTGTATGACGAGGGTGATAGAGAAAATGATGAAACAAACATAGAGTGTGTATGATGCATGTCAGGTGACTCTTTCAAGGGAGAACCAGACCAAATACAAGAAGTTGAGAGGTGATGTGAATATGAAAATAAGATTGGCATGACAGGATATGAGAGTAGCATGGCGGTTAATGTAAAAGGCAGGCGAAAAATCTTCTACCGGCATGTAAACAGTAAGCAGGTGGGAATAGGCAGGGTGGGGACTTTTAGAGCCAAAGAGGGTGATATATGCTTAGCGGCAGAGGGCAAGTCTAGAATAGTCAATGAGTACTTTGCGTCGGTCTTTACTAAGGAGGTGGATGCTGACAAAATATCGGTAGTAGTGGAAAATTTAGCAGCAATGGTCGGGGTAAAAATTGAGAGACAGGAAGTACTAGAAAGGCTGGTATGCTTAGAGTGGATACGTTGCCTGGCCCAGATGGCTTGCATCCCAGATTGCAAATGGAATTGCGGGGGATGGATAACGGATGGGCTTGCCATAATTTCCAATCTTCCCTAGATGTGGGGGAGGTGCCTGAGAATTGGACAGTGACAAATGTGACAGCATTGATCAAGAAAGGGTGTAAGGCCATTCCCAGTAACAGCAGGCCGGTCATTTTAACATCAGTGGAGGTTAGAATTACGGAAACAATAATCAAGGAATAAGTTATGGGCACTTGGAGAGGTTTACGCTAATGCAAGAGAGCCAACACGGGTTTGTAATAGGCAGATCGTATTTGACTAATCTAATGGAATTTCCTGATGAAGTAACAGAGTGGATGATGAAGCGAATGCAATGGATGTTGTCTACATGGATTTTCAGAAGGCGTCTCGCAAAGTGTCACGTAGAAGGCTGGTTAACAACATTGAAACTCTTGGAATAGGTGGGTCAGTGGCAGCGTGAATAAAGAATTGATAAAGGGAAAGATACGAAAATTGGGCGTGTTTCATACAGTGAGGAGGATACCAATGGACTGCAACAGTAAGTAGAAATGCTAGTAGAATTGGCAGACAATGGCAGATGGAATTTAATACAGAGAAATGTGAGGTAACGCATTTTGGCAGAAGGAACATTTCGGGGCAATATATACTTAATGGCACAGATTTTAAGAGTGTGCAGGGACAGGGGGACATGGGAGTTAATGTGCATAGGTCACTGAAAGTGACAGGAAATACTGAGAGAGCGGTTTAAAAATCATATGTGTTCTTGGGCTTCATAAATAGAGGTATTGAGTACAAAAGTGGATAAATTATGCTGAACTTTATAAAGCGCTGGTTAAGCCACAACTGGAGTTTTGCATCCAGCTCTGCTCACCGCACATTAGGAAGGATGTGAAAGCCCTTGAGAGGGTGCAGAGGAGAATTACCAGGAGGGTTCTGGAGTTGGGGATCTTAGCTACAATGGCAGGTTGGAGGAGCTGGATTATTTTCATTAGAGCAAAGGAGGTTGAGGCGTGATTTGATAAACATGTACAAGATTATGACGGGTTTGCCTAGGCTAGAGGAGTGAAGACTGTTTCCACTATTTGATTGTGCAAGGACAAGGGGACACAGATTTAAGGGTTTGGCAAGAGATACAGGGGGATGTGAGGAACAATGTTTTTGCAGCGAGTTGTGATGACCAGGAAATCACTGCCACGGGAAGTGATGGATGCGGAGGTACTCAAAGTTTTCAAGGGGGAACTGGATAGTCATTTGAGGAAAATCAAACTGCAGGGCACCGGGAATACAGCGGGGGAATGGGACTGTCTGGATTACTCTGCAGAGGGCCGGCACAGACTCGATGGGACAAATGGCCTCCTTCTGTGCCGTTATGATTCTATGATGCTAATTGTAAATGGCAATGGCAGAATGAACAACAGCTGCCATAGGAGACAGATAAAAATTGGGGCCAAGGTGATGCGCTATCAATAACTCAAAAGACTGAGATTAAGCGAGTAACTAACAGGCTTTTATTAACAAGAGAATGAAGGTGTGCCTCGAGTGGTCGACCGGTCCAGAATACAGAGGGACTGTGGAGCAGTCACCTTTATACCTGGACTCGTGGGAGGAGTCAGCCGAGACATGTACAGGCAAGTACACAGTGGAATACAAACAGTGGTTTACCACATTCACCCCTTGTTTAAAAATGAGTCCGGCGGGGTGAAGTGTATTAAAAGTCAGTGTATTGGAGTCTCTCCGGAGATCTTGTCTGCCACTGTGATCGACGTGGCGACGGCAGGGGTAGTGAAGCTTCCGGCGTCGAGTCCCGCGTAGGCTGTGGCACTGGTGTGTAGTCCTCGTAGGTGTCGAGCGTGGCCCAGGCCTGCCGTCTGCTGGGGCTGGATATTGTATCATTGGGGGGGGTGGTAGTGGGTAGTGGGTTACTGCGGCCCCCGAGGGTGCGAGGTGTCGTGTGGAGACTGTGTCCTCCCGCCCATCCGGGTACTCAATATAAGCATACTGGGGGTTGGCGTGGAGGAGGTCGACCCTCTCGACCAGGGGATCCGTTTTATGGGTCCTCACGTGTCTTCTCAGTAGGACCGGCCCTGGTGACGTCAGCCATGGCGGTAGCGATGCCCCCGATGTGGACTTCGTTGGGAAGACAAACATTTTCTCATGAGGGGTGGCGTTAGTGGCAGTGCAGAGCAGTGACCGAATAGAGTGGAGCACATCGGGGAGCACATCCTGCCAGCGGGAGGTCAGAAGGCCCCTAGCCTTTAAGACTAGCAGGGCGGCCTTCCAAACTGTCGCATTCTCTCTTTCCACCTGTCCGTTCCCCCGGGGGTTGTAACTGGTGGTCCTGCTTGTGGCACTACCCCTAGCGAGCAGGTACTGACGGAGTTCGTCGCTCATAAACGATGAACCCCGGTCGCTATGGATATAGCTGGGGAAACCGAACAGGGTGAAGAGGTCGTTCAGACATTTAATGACCGTGGCACTGGTCATGTCCGGGCAGGGGATGGCGAACGGGAAACGGGAGTGCTCATTAGTAATGTTGAGGAAGTACACATTGCGGTCGGAGGAGGGGAGAGGCCCTTTAAAATCAATGCTCAGGCGCTCGAAGGGGCGAGTGGCTTTTATCAGGTGAGCACTGTCTGGTCTATAAAAGTGCGGTTTGCACTCAGCACAGACTTGGCAGTTCCTGGTCATGGTCCTGACCTCCTCAATGGAGTAAGGCAGGTTGCGGGCCTTGATGAAGTGGAAGAAACTGATGACCCCCGGGTGGCAGAGGTCATTGTGTAGGGCCCGCAGTCTATCGATCTGCGTGCTGGCGCAGGTGCCACGCGATAGAGCACCCGGGGATTCATTGAGCTTCCCGGGCCGGTACAAGATCTCGTAATTGTAGGTGGAAAGTTCGATTCTCCACCTCAAGATCTTGTCGTTTTTGATTTTGCCCCTCTGCTTGTTGTTAAACATAAAAGCAACTGAACGCTGGTCAGTGAGTAGGGTAAATCGTTTTCCGGCCAGGTAGTGCCTCCAATGACGCACGGCCTCCAAAATAGCCTGGGCCTCCTTCTCAACAGCGGAGTGTCTGGTCTCCGGGCCCTGGAGGGTTCGTGAAAAGAAGGCCACGGGTCTCCCCGCCTGATTAAGGGTAGCGGCCAGGGCAATGTCGGACGCGTCGCTTTCCACCTGGAAGGGGATGGATTCGTCCACTGCGTGCATGGTGGCTTTGGCAATGTCTTCCTTGATACGGTGGAAGGCTAAGCGGGCCTCTGCCGTCACGGGAAAGGAGGTGGACTTGATCAGCGGATGGGCCTTGTCTGCATAGTAGGGGACCCACTGGGCGTAATAGGAGAAAAACCCTAGGCACCTCTTCAGGGTCTTGAGGCAGTGGGGCAGTGGGAGTTCCATAAGGGGACGCATCCGGACGGGGTCGGGACTGATGACTCCGTGTTCCACAACACAGCCAAGGATGGCGAGGTGGGTTGTGCGGAATATTCACTTCTCCTTGTTATACGTCAGGTTCAGGAGTTGGGCGGTGCGGAGGAATTTTTCGAGGTTTGCGTCATAGTCCTGCAAGTCATGGCTGCAGATGGTCACACTGTCCAGATATGGGAAAGTGGCCTGCAATGCATTTTGTTTGACCATCCGGTCCATCTCCCTTTGGAAGACGGAGACCCCGTTGGTGACGCCAAAGGGAACCCTACGGAAGTGATAGAGGCGGCCGTTTGCCTCAAAGGCAGTATACTGGCGGTCCATAGGGCAGATAGGGAGCTGGTGGTACACTGATTTCAGGTCAATGGTCGAGAAGACGCGGTACTGCGCAATCTGGTTGACCATATCAGCTATGCGGGGGAGTGGGTAAGCGTCCAGCAGGGTGTAGCGATTTATTGTCTGGCTGTAGTCAATGACCAGGCGCTGCTTCTCGCCGGTCTTAACGACCACAACCTGGGCTCGCCAGGGGCTGGTGCTGCCCTCAATAATCCCCTCCTTCAGCAGCCGCTCCACTTCAGTTTTAATGAAAACCATGTCCCCGGCACTGTATCGCCTGCTCTTTGTGGCGATCGGCTTACAGTCGGGGGTAAGGTTAGCAAACAGTGGGGGGGGGGTGACTCTGAGTGTGGAGAGGTTGCACCTGGTGCACGGTGGGCAATTTTGAAGCTGCTGGCTGCGGACTGTGAGTGGGGGGAGGGGTACACCGTACGCCATCGTAACACTTTTAAGGTGGCACTGAAAATCTAACCCCAGTACAAGGGCAGCGCAGAGGTGGGGCATTACCAGAAGTTTAAAATTATCGTACACAATCCCATCTACTATGAGTGTCACCAGGCAGTAGCCGCCAATGTCCGCCGACTGGAACTCGGAGACCACAGAAATCCACTGGTGCACAGGCAGGACTGGGAGAGAGCAACGCCGCACCGTGTTGGGATGGATGAAGCTCTCCGTGCTCCCAGAGTCAAAAAGGCAGATTGTTTCATGACCATGTACCTTAATGTCCATTGTGGACCGGGCCAGTTCGTGCGGTCTCGCTTGGTCCAGCATAACGGAGGCCAGCGTAGGGGTCGGTGTGCCGCTGCGGGTATCAGATGAGGCGGTGTTGGGGGCCTGTTGTGTCCCGGCTGTCGTCCAAGATGGCGGCATCCATGATCCCCATGTGGCTGGAGGCGTCCAAAATGGCTGCTGTTCTGGAGGTTCGCACATGGCTGGGGATGCCCAAGATGGCGGCCCGCACGGCCCACACGTGGCGCTGCTTGGGTTTGGTGTGGCTTTGGCTCTGCAGATGCTGGCATAGTGTCCCTTCTTCCCGCAGTCCGAGCAGATCGCATTTTTCGCCGGGCAGCGTGCTCTGGGTTGTTTGGCCTGGCCACAGAAGTAGCATTTCTGGCCTTGGGGCACTGCTGTCTGGCCTTGGGACACTGCTGCGGTAGTTGGGCCGTTGCTGGGATGTGGCTGGGGTGGCACGGCACTATGAGACGATCCTACCATGTACCAGGCTGTCGTTCCCCGCGGCATCCACGGTGCAGAGGCGTAGGCATCCATGCCCCGGTAGGCTGCATCCAATGATAATGCGAGTTCAGAGGTCTTGTTCAGATTGAGCTCACTCTGCTCCAGCAGTCGCTGTCGGGTGTAATTGGACCTGTGGCCCGCTACAAAAGCGTCCTGGATAAGTTCCTCTGTGTACACGGCGGCCTTTACATCCTTACAACCACAGGCCCGGCCAAGCACAGAGAGTGCCTGAAGGTATTCCTCGGTCGATTCCTCAGGTTGTTGTTTACGACTCCCCAGGAGGAGCCTAGCGTACACCTCGTTCACTGGGCACGTGTGCTTGTCCTTGAGGAGCTTGATAGCATCTGCATACGAGGTCGTGTCCTGGATGACCGAGTACACTCGGTGGTTCACTTTGGAGGTCAGGACATCCAGTTTGTCCTCGTCCGATTTGACTGTTGCAGCGGAGGCGATCATTAATTTTTCAGAACACCTAAGCCAGTGAGTAAACTTGGAGGATGAGTCCGCCTCCCGATGATCTAAGTCCAGGCATGCTAGTGTGAGGATCTTCTCCATTATAAAAAATCTTGTTAATAAAATTGATGCGCTATCAATAACTCAAAAGACTGAGATTAAGCGAGTAACTAACAGGCTTTTATAACAAGAGAATGAAGGTGTGCCTCGAGTGGTCGACCGGTCCAGAATACAGAGGGACTGTGGAGCAGTCACCTTTATACCTGGACTCGTGGGAGGAGTCAGCCGAGACATGTGCAGGCATGTAAACAGTGGAATACAAACAGTGGTTTACCACACAAGTTAATGATCGGTAATTGTTGAACTGGATTTTGAGTCCAGAAGGCTGTTTAGTGTGTAATCAAAAGATGAGGTGCTGTTCGTCGAGCTTACCTTGAGCTTCGTTGGAGCAGTGTAGGAGGCCGAGGACAGAGAGTTCAGAGTGGGAGTGGAGTGTTGAATTAAAGAGACAGGTGACTGGAAGCTCGGCATCGCCCTTACGGGCTGGGCGTAGGTGTTCCACAAAGTGGTCAACCAATCTGCGTTTGCTCTCCCCAACGTAGAGGAGACTGCATCATGAGCAGCGAATACAGTATAGTAAATAGCAAGAAGTGCATGTAAATCACTGTTTCGCCTGGAAGGAGGTTTGTGGCCCTGGAGAGTGGAAAAGAAGGAGGTAAAAGGACAAGAGTTGCATCGCTTGTGCTTTCATGGGTTGTTGCCTAGATGAGGGGAAGGTGTGTTGGGGCTGATTGACGAGTTGACCAGTGGGGTGCACTTCCCTCGGAATGCAGTATGGCGAGGTGAGGGGAAGATGTTTTCCCTTGTGGGATCACGCTGGAGGTGGTAGAAAAGGTGCAGTATGATCCAATGTATGTGCAAGCTTGTGGGGTGAAAGGTTATGACAAGCAGAATCCGATCATGGTTCTGGGAGGGAGGGGAAGGTGTGGGAGCAGAAGTGCGGGAAATAGAAGGGATACGGTCGAGGGCCTTGCCAACCACGCTGGAGGGGAATCCTCAGTTTAGCAAAAAAGGGAGACATGTCAGAAGCTCTAAAATGGCAGGTGGCATCATCAGAGCAGATGCAGCGGAGATGGAGAAACTGGGACAAAGGAATAGTGTCCTTCCAGGAAGCGGGTTGTGAGGAAATGTACTCCAGGTAGCTGTGGGAGTCAGTGGGCAAATCGTGAATGTTTGTCGAAAGACTATCACCAGTGATGGAGAAAGAGAAGTCGAGGATGGAAAGGGAAGATTCGCAGATGGACCATATGAAGGTGAGGGAAGGGTGGAAATTGGATGAAAAGTGAATGAAATTTTCTAGTCCAGGGCGAGAGCAGGAAACGGCACTGCTATAGTCATCAATGTAATGGAAAAAGTGGTGAGGGAGGCGACCAGAGTAAGACTGGATCAAAGAATGTTCCAGATATCCCACGAAATATCGAGAGTAGATACAGACGACACTGCGTTCGACAATGTCCCTCTAAACAATCGCAGTTCAGGTACAGCACGAGTTACATACAGAGCAAATGTCCCGCTACACTCTCCCATCAAACTCCCAGGGCAGGTACACCATGGGTTAGATAGAGTAAAGCTCCTTCTACACTGTCCAATCAAACACTCCCAGGGCAGTTACAAAATGTTTTAGATAGAGAGTAAATCTCTCTCTACACTGTCCCATCAAACACTCCCTGGGCGAGAGCAGCACGGGTTAGATGCAGAGTAAACTCCCTCTATACTGTCCCATCAAACAAGCCCAGGGCAGGTACAGCACCGGATTAGATGCAGAGAAAAACTCCCGCTACCCTGGCCCAGCAAACACTCCCAGGTCAGATACAGCATGGGGTTAGATACAGAGTAAAGCTTCATTTACAATGTCCCATCAAACAGCCCCAGGGCAGGTACAGCATGGTTTAGATACAGAGTAAACCTCCCTCTACACTGTCCCATCAAACACTCCCAGGGCAGGTACAGCACGGGTTTGATACAGAGTAAATCTCCCTCTACACTGTCCAATCAAACACTCCCGGGGATGTTACAACATGTTTTAGATAGAGACTAAATCTCCCTTTACATGGTCCCATCAAACAGTCCCAGGGCAAGTGCAGCACGGGTCAGATGCAGAGAAAACTCCCTCTATACTCTCCCATCAAACAAGCCCAGGGCAGGTATAGCACGGGGTTAGAAGCAGAGGAAAACTGCCTCCACACTGTCCCAACAAACACTCCCAGGGCAGATACAGCACGGGGTTAGATAGAGAGTAAAGCTCCCTCCACAATGTCCCATCACACAGCCCCGGGAAAGGTACTGCATGGGTTAGATACGGTGTAAAGCTCCCTTCTGCACGGTCCCATCACACACTCCCAGGGCAGGGATAGCACGGGTTAGATACAGAGTAAATCCCCTGCTACACTGGCCCATCAAACGCTCCCAGTTCAGATACAGAACGGGGTTAGATACAGAGTAAAGCTCCATTTACAATGTCCCATCAGCAGCCCCAGGGCAATTACAGCATGTTTTAGATACAGAGTAAATCTCCCTCTACACTGTCCCAGCAAACACTCCCAGGGCAGGTACAGCACGCGTTTGATACAGAGTAAAGCTCCCTCTACACTGTCCAATCAAACACTCCTGGGGAAGTTACAACATGTTTTAGAAAAAGGCTAAATCTCCCTTTATATTGTCCCATCAAACAGTCCCAGGGCAAGTGCAGCACGGGTCAGATGCACAGTAAGCTCCCTCTATACTCTCCCATCAAACAAGCCCAGGACAGGTACAGCACGGTGTTAGATGCAGAGTAAAACTGCCTCCACACTGTCCCAACAAACACTCCCAGGGCAGATACAGAACGGGGTTAGATAGAGAGTAAAGCTCCCTCCACAATGTCCCATCAAACAGCCCCGGGAAATGTACAGCATGGGTTAGATACAGTGTAAAGCTCCCTTCAACACGGTCCCATCACACACTCCCAGGGCAGGGATAGCACGGGTTAGATACAGAGTAAATCTCCTGCTACACTGGCACATCAGACACTCCCAGGGCAGGTACAGCACGGTTTAGATACAGAGTAAAGCTCCCTCCACACTATCCCATCAAACACTCACTTGGCAGCTACACCATGGGTTAGATACAGAGTAATGCACCCTCTACACTGTCCCTTCAAACACTCCCAGGGCAGATACAGCACGGGTTTGATAGAGAGTAAAGCTCCCTCTACACTGTCCCATCAAACACTCCCTGGACAGGTACACCATGGGTTAGGTACAGTGTAAAGCTCCATCTACACTTTCCCATCAAACACTCCCAGGGCAGGTACAGCACGGGTTAGATACAGAGTAAAGCTCCCTCTACATTGTCCCATCAAACAATCCCAGCGCAGGTACAGCACTGGTTAGATACAGAGTAAAGCTCCCTCTACACTGCCCCATCAAACACTCCCAGGGCAGGTACAGCACAGGTTAGATACAGTGTAAAGATCCCTCTACACTATCTCATCAAACATCCAGGGCAGGTAAAACCACGGGCTAGATACAGAGCAAAGCAAAGAGTTTACCATCTAGTGAGCTTACATCGTTGTCTAACTGGATCAGAGAAGCAGCCTTACACCAACGCCACCCCCCACACCCCCACACGCCAAACTTCCAATGGAGAAACGGCAGTGCCCACGCCTCACCGTCGGATATTTCCTGTTCTTGCGATTTCCTGTATACCAGATTCCAGGAAGAGGCCAAGTCCTGGCACCGAGGATCCCAGGCAGGAAGAGGTCAGCCAACCCCCCAATCCCCAGGAGAAGCAGGAGAAGCGAATGCCTCCTGTCCGGTCCCCAGAACCTGAATCTCCCTCCAACCAATTGCCCGAGACACCTTGACACCGACTGTACCTCGGCTCCTTCTCCAGGCCTGTCCAGGGTATCGGCCAATGGCGGCCACGCACTCCCACAATGCAGCTCTGCCTGCAAAAGCCCCCATGGACTGACCATTCCGCTGCACTACGGGAGACCCCATGGAGGCTCTGCCTGCGATAAATTTCTAAGGAGCAGGACAGGTGCTAAGTCTGTGTGTTATAGTGAGAATTACTACACAGACCACAAGAGTAAATTTTAACAGGTCTTTACTAGTCGATGGTCAGGGCGGAACTGCCCAATAAATCATTACACAGCACTTATATACCGGTGTGGTCACCACCGGTATTACAGTATACAGCAGCCAAGATAAAGTAGTGCAACCCTTAAAATAGTTCTCTTAAAGGCGGAACGGTTACATACACTACAATCCTCCCTTTTTAGCTTAACCGTATATATTCCCCATTAAACATAACATCATAACATATATACACAACTTCATGTAAAAACAGTTCACAGATTCAGTCTCTGAGGAGGCCTCCTGACTCGGTCCGGATAACGCCTCGGTGGTGTAGTAGTTTTCGGTGGTGTAGTAGGTTCTCGTTGCTGGGGTGACTCATCTAATAGTCCTTCACTGGACTTAACAGCTTGAACTTTCGTAACTTCAGAACCAGCATTGCTGACTTCTAAAGGCTCGAGTACCTTGGGAAGTTTTTCTACTTCCAGACTGATTTGGCTCAGTTCGGAGGGACCACTTGCGTGACCTGGTAGGGGTGATAATGGTTCAGATGAGTCATCATCTTCTGCTTCTTCTCTATTGACTTCTATTTCCTCCATCACTTCAGCTTTTGCCTCTGCCACCAATTCCCTGAGTGGCTTATTACTGCTGACACTGCTCACAAAAGGGCGCTCTTTCTTCTTAGCTTTCAACTGATCGATGAATTTGGCATATTCCCTTTCTTGCTCAGCTTTGATTCGTTTGGCCTCATCGCGCTGACGGTTTGTGTGTTCCTGATCCATTTTCTCAATCAGCTGCTTCTGCTGTCTTCCCAGATTCTCCAACTCTGTGTCAAAGAACTTTTTCTTTGCATTCATCTCTTGCTCAAAACGGCGAATCATTTGTTCTAATTGCTGTTCTGGTTTGAAATTGAGTTGAGTTCGAGCCCGGTGTTCCTCAGAAATGTGCTTGTCTGTAGACTGGACAGACTCAGAATTCTCTGTCACACTATGTTGTTGTTGGTCAGTGGAATTCTGTTCTGATACTTTGTTCTCTTCTGAAGCGTTTATGCACTCCTTCGTTTTTCCATCATTAGTCTGCAAGTCCATTTTAGACTTGTCTTTTGCACATGGGCTGGTCTTACCATCATCAGTTCCAGATTCTGAGCTGATTGTCTTCACCGAGTTCTCACTCTCTGCTTTGTCACTGTCACTGCTGCATATGCCCTCATCCAATATTCTGGACAATCGTTCAGGTTTGACATCTTTTTTTCCGGAATCTACCGTTATTGCTTTTAGGGAGTGCCAGTCCATATTTATTTTCCTGATCCACTTCCGTCCCAGAAGTGGTGGACCTCCCTCAGGTAGTACATATATGTCCATTCTTTGGTGTTCTTTGCCCTTGTGTATCACCTTGACTTTTATCTTTCTGATGGGGTATACTCTTTGCCCCGCGTATGTCTGCAATGCTCTCTCCGTATCCTGTAGGGGAATATGTGTGAATAACCTTTTGTAATCTTGCTTATTCATGACTGTCAATGCCGATCCGGTGTCCAATTCCATCTTCACTTGGACTCCTGCTATCTGCAGTGTGGCCCAGATAGTTTGTAGGTCAGCTTCCTTACTCACATTGTGAATTCTCAGACTACCCAGTTCCTTGCTGTTGGAGTCTGAATCCGAATTCTGTTCATCCGAAATCTTCTCAGCCACCTTATGTACCTTTCTGCACTTTTCCTGCGGTGACTTTTTGTTGCTGGTCTTCTTTCCTGACCGGCATACTTTAGCTATGTGACCAAGCTTGCCACATTTCGTTGTACCCAAAGCAATTTGATCTACGCAGAGTACCGCTGACTTCAGCTGCATTTCTGCAGTGCCTCTCGCTGCGGCTTCGTGCGATGCTGCAATAGTGACAGCCTTATCAAGTGTAAGATCATTCTCTTCAAGTAGCCACTTTTCTGTTCCTCCTTTCGACAATCCACACACGAATTTGTCTCTCAGTGCCTCTGTCAGGCTTTCCCCAAACTCACAGTATTTCGCTAGCTTGCGCAGTTCAATTAAATACTCCGCATTGCTTTCCTCTTTCAGTTGTGTTCTCGCATAAAATTTAAATCGTTCCGCTATCATCAGCGGTGTGGGTTTCAAATGATTCTTCAGGACAGCAACAATATTAGCGAAAGTCTGATCTGCCGGTTTAGCTGGTGATAGAAGATGCTTCAATAGCCCGTATGTCTTCGCACCCATTGAGTTTAGTAAGGTTAGTGCTTTATCTTCCTCGGATATTTTATTTGCCTTACAATAAATCTCTATGCGTTCTACATACGTGGCCCAATCTTCAACATCGGGATCGAAATCGTTGATGCTACCACGCTTAGGCATCCTCGCAATCTTCTTGAGAAACAAAAATAAATTTTATTTAATTTTTTTTTTTTGAATGGCGTTTTCCCGCGCTTGTCTTCTTCCCCCGCCTACGAAAATGGCGGCTTCCCGCGTTTGCCTTTCTCCCCCGCTGGCTGTAATGGTGATTGCCATATTGCTGTGTTCGTCCTCCCCAGTGGTTCTCAAATCATGCCTCCCAGCCCCTCTTGCAGTCCGGTCCTTTCCCCCGGCTGCGGCTGAGTTCTCTGCGGTTTAATTTTTTTTTTTTTTTTTCTCCCGCGCCTTACGCTGTCCCGGTCGCTGCGCCTCGCAGCCTCGGTAGCTGCCCGGCCTTTTTCACCGGTCGCGGTCGAGCTCTCTCTCGACGCTGTTGCATCTCCCAGCCCGCTTGCAGCCCGGTCTTTTACACCGGCTGCGTTTGCATTCACCGTGGCTCCCGTTCCTTACGCTGCCCCAGTCTCAGCGCCTCTGGCCCCGACATCTGTCCGGCTCTTTTCCCCGGCCGTGATCGAGTTCTCCGCCCTTATATCCTCCGTTTTTCCCTCCCCTACTTCACAGCCAACGTGGCCGACTTGCTGCTCGTCGCTGATCGGCTTACCCACCATCAGGATAGAAGGGATGATCACTGCCTGTTGCTGATGGAAGGCTTCGTGTCAGGATTCACCCTTACTCTTCAGACCCGAGTCTTTTCTCAGCAGGATGATGAGGGCGGATGCCTCTTCTCGACACCCGTTAAACTGCCTTGGATATGTCTCTGCCGCAGGGTAAGAGCCCATCCTTGTCGCCACTGTTAAGTCTGTGTGTTATAGCGGGAATTACTACACAGACCACAAGAGTTAATTTTAACAGGTCTTTACTAGTCGAAGGTCAGGGCGGAACTGCCCAATAAATCATTACACAGCACTTATATACCGGTGTGGTCACCACCGGTATTACAGTATACAGCAGCCAAGATAAAGTAGTGCAACCCTTAAAATAGCTCTCTTAAAGGCGGAACGGTTACATACACGACAACAGGCATCTCCCTCCGGAACCCTTTACATAGATGGGCCTCCCGCTCACTGTAATTTCTAATGTGCAGTGCAGGCATCTTCCTGGGGAAGCCATTACATAGATTGTAGTCCCGCTCACTGAAATTTCTAATGTGCAGGAAAGGCATCTCCCTGTGGAACCCCTTACAGAGATTGGCCTCCCGCTCACTGAACTTTCTAATGTGCAGGGCAGGCATCTCTCTGGGGAAATCTTTACAAATATTGGCCTCCCACTCACTGAATTTTCTAAAGTGCAGGGCAGGCATCACCCTGGGGAACCCGTTATATAAATGTATCTCCTGCTCACTGACATTTCTACTGTGTAGGACAGGCATCTCACTGGGGAACCCCTTACATAGATTGGGCTCCCGCTCACGGAAATTTCTAATTTGCACTACAGGCATCTCCCTGGTGAACCCCTTACATAGATTGTCCTCCTGCACACTGAAATTTCTGCTGTGCACGACAGGCATCTCCCTGGGGAACCCCTTACATAGATTGGCCTCCCGCACACTGACATTTTTGATGTGCATGACAGGCATCTCCCTGGGGAACTCCTCACACAGATTGGACTCCCGCTCACTGGAAGTTCTAAAGTGCAGGACAGGCATCGCCCTGGGGAACCCGTTACATTGATTGATCTCCCGCTCACTGAAATTTCTAATGTGAAGGACAGGCATCTCACTGGGGAACCCGTTATATGGATTGTACTCCCGGTCACTCAAACGTCTTGTGTACAGGGATGGCATCTCACTCGGGAACCCCTTACATAGATTGGCATCCCGCTCACTGAAATTTCTAATGTCAGTACAGGCATCTCCCTGGGGATCCGTTTACATATATTGCACTCCTGCTCACTGAAATTTCTAAAGTGCAGTGCAGGCATCTCCCTGGGGAACCCGTTACATAGATTGTCCTCCTGCTCACAGAAATTTCTAATGTGCAGGTCAGGCATCTCCCTGGGGAAGTCCCTTACAAAGATTGGACTCCGGCTCTCTGAAATTTCGAATGTGCAAGACAGGCATTTCGTTGGGGTACCCCTTACATAGATTGCATCCCGCTCACTGAAATTTCTAATGTTCAGGGCAGGCACATCCCTGGGAACCCGTTACATAGTTTCCCCTCCCGCTCACAGAAATGTCTAATGTGCAGGGCAGGCATCTCCCTGGGGAGCACCTTACATAGATTGTTCTCCCGCTCACTGAAATTTCTACTGCGCAGGACAGGCATCTCCCTGGGGAACCCGTTACATAAATTGGCGTCCTGCTCAATGAAATTTCTAATGTGCAGGACAGGCATCTCCCTGGGAACCCGTTACATTCATTGGCCTCCTGCTCACTGCATATTCCAATGTGCCATGCCGGCATCTCCCTGCGGAATCCTTTGCACAGATTTCACTGACGCTCACTGAAATTTATAATGTACGGTGCAAGCATCTCCCGGGGGAACCCGTTACACTGTTTGGCCTCCCGCTCACTGAAATTTCTAATCAGCAGGACTGGCATCTCCCTGGGGAACCCCTTACACAGATTGGCCTCACGCTCACTGCAATTTCTAATATTCAGTACAGGCATCACCTTGGGGAACCCGTTACATATATTGGCCTCCCACTGACTGAAATTATAATGTGCATGACATGCATCTCCCTGGGGAACCCATTACATAGACTGGCCGCCCACTCACAGAAATTTCTAATGTGCAGGTGAGGCATATCCCTGCGGAACCCGTTACAGAGATTGGCCTCCCGCTCACTGAAATTTGTAAAGTGCAGGAAAGGCATCACCCTGGCGAACCCGTTACACTGATTGGCCTCACGCTCACTGAAATTTCTAATCTGCAGGACAGGCATCTCCCTGGGGAACCCGTTACATTTATTGGCCTCCTGCTCACTGCAATTTCCAATGTGCCATACCGGCATCTCCCTGCAGAAACCCGTACACAGATTTGCCTCACGCTCACTGAAATTTATAATGTACAGTGCAGGCATCTTCCGGGGGAACCCGTTACACTGATTGGACTCACGCTCACTGAAATTTCAAATGTGCAGTAGAGACATCTCCCTGGAGAACCAGTTACACAGATTGGGCTCGCACTCACTGAAATTTCTTAAGTACAGTGCAGGCAACTCCCTGGTGAACCGCTTACACATGTTGGCCTCTCTCTCACTGAAAATTCTAACGTGCAGGGCAGGCATCTCCCTGGGGAACCCATTAAACAGATCGGCCTCCCGCTCAATGAAATTACTAATGTGCACGAAAGGCATCTCCCTGGGGATCGCGTTACATCGATTGGGCTCTCGCTCACTGAAAGTTCGAATGTGAAGGACAGGCATGTCCCTGGGGAACCCGTTACCTAGATTGGCCTCGTCCTCATTGAAATTTCTAATGTGCAGGGCATTCATCAACAGGGGGATCCCGTTACATAGATTGGCCCCCCGCTCAATGATCTTTCTAATATGCAGTGCCGGCATTACCCTGGGGAACCCGTTGTATAAATTACCCTCCCGCAAAATGTCATTTCTAATTTGCAGGGCTGGCATCTCCTTGGGGATCCCATTACAGAGATTGGCCTCCCGCTCACTGAAATTACGAATGAGCAGGAGAGGCAGTTCCCTGGGAAGCCGTTACATTGATTGGCCTCCCGCTCACTGAAAATTCTAATGTGCAGGAGCGGCATCTCCCTGGGGACCCGTTACATAGATTGGCCTTCTGCACACTGAAATTTCTAATGTGCAGGACAGGCATCTCCCTGGGGAAGCCGTTACATTGATTGGCCTCCTGCTCACTGCAATTTTGAATGGGGCATGCCGGCATCTCCCTGCGGATCCCCTTACACAAATGAGCCTGACGCACACTGAAATTTATAATGTACAGTTCAAGCATATCCCGGGGGAACCCGTTACACTGATTGAACTCACGCTCACTCAAATTTCTAATGTGCATGTGAGACACCTCCCTGGGGAACCAGTTACACAGATTGCGCTCCCACTCACTGAAATTTCTTAAGTATAATACAGGCAACACCCTGGGGAACCCCTTATACAGGTTGGCCTCCCACTCACTGAAATTTCTTAAGTATAATACAGGCATCTCCCTGGGGAACCCGTTACACAGGTTGGCCTACCGCTCACTGAAATTACTGATATGCACGAAAAGCATTTCCCTGGCTAACCCGTTACATTGATTGGCCTTCCATTCACTGAAATTATAATGTGCAGCACCGGCATCTCCCTGGGGAATCCATTACATAGACTGGCCTCCTCTTCATTGAAATTTCTAATGTGCAGGAGAGGCATCTCCCTGGGGATCCCGTTACATAGATTGGCCTTCCACTCACTGAAATTTTTAATGTGCAAAACATGCATCTCCCTGGGGATCCCGTTACATAGATTGCGCTCCCACTCACTGAAATTTCTTAAGGATAATACAGGCAACACCCTGGGGAACCCCTTACACAGGTTGGCCTCCCGCTCACTGAAAATTCTAACCTGCAGGGTAGGCATTTCCCTGGGGAACCCGTTACACAGATTGGCCTACCGCTCACTGTAATTACTGATATGCACGAAAAGCATTTCCCTGGCTAACCCGTTACATTGATTGGCCTTCCGCTCGCTGAAATTATAATGTGCAGCACCGGCATCTCCCTGGGGAATCCATTACATAGACTGGCCTCCTCCTCATTGAAATTTCTAATGTGCAGGAGAGGCATCTCCCTGGGGATCCCGTTACATAGATTGGCCTTCCACTCACTGACATTTTTAATGTGCAAAACATGCATCTCCCTTGGGAACCCGTTACATTGATTGGACTCCCGGTCACTGAATGATCTAATGTGCAGGACAGACATCACCCTGGGGACCCTGTTACATAGACTGGGCTTCCACTCACTGACATTTCTTAAGGAAAGTGCAGGCAGCTCGCTGGGGAACCCCTTACACGGGTTGGCCTCCAGCTCATTGGAAATTCTAATGTGCAGGGCAGGCATCTCCCTGGGGAACCCATTACACAGAATGGCCTCCCGCTCTCTGAAATTACTAATGTGCACGAAAGGCATCTATCTGTTGCACCCGTTACAGAGTTTGGACTCCTGCTCACTGAAATTGCTCATGTTTAGTGCATTAATCTCCCAAGGGATCCCGTTACATAGATTGGACACTCGCTCACTGAAATTTCTAATGTGCAGGACAGGCACATCCCTGGGGAACCCGTTACATAGATTGGCCTCGTTCCCATTGAAATTTCTAATGTGCAGGGCAGGCATCTCCCACTGGGATACCGTTACATAGACTGGCCTCCCGCTCACTGAAATATCTAATGTTCAGGACAGGCGTCACACGGGAGAGCCCCTTACACAGATTGCCCTCGCGCTCACTGAAACTTCGAATGTGCAGGATAGGCATCTCCCTGGGGAACCCATTACATTGATTGGCCTCCTGCTCACTGCAATTTGCAAAGTGCCATGCCAGCATGTCCCTGCGGATCCCCTTACAAATGTTAGCCTCATGCTCACTGAAATTTATAATGTACAGTACAAGCATCGCCCGGGGGAACCCGTTACACTATTTGGACTCACGCTCACTGATAATTCTAATGTGCAGGAGACACATCTCCCTGGGGAAAAAGTTACATACATTGGGCTCCCACTCACTGAAATTTATTAAGTATAGTGCAGGCCACACCCTGGGGAACCCCTTACACAGGTTGGCCTCCTGCTCACTGAAAATTCTAACCTGCATGGCAGGCATCTCCCTGGGGAACCCATTATGCACGTTGGAATCCCGCTCAGTGATATTTTTAATGTGCAGGAGAGGCATCTCACTGGGGCACCCGTTACATAGTTTGGCATCCTGCTCACTGAACTTTATCATGTGTAGTGCAGGCATCTCCCTGGGGATCCCGTTACATAGTTTGGACTCTCGCTCACAGAAATTTTTAATGTGCAGGACATGCAACTCCCTGGGGAACCCGTTATATTGAATGGACTCCCGACCACTGAATGATCTAATGTGCAGGACAGGCATCTCCCTGGGGAACCTGTTACATAAATTGGCCTCCTGCTCACTGACATTTCTAATGTGCAGGACACGCATCACCCTGGTGAACCCGTTATATAAATTGGCCTACCGCTTACTGAAATTTCTAATGTGCAGGGCTGGCATCTCCTTGGTTATCCCGTTACTTAGATTGGCCTCCCGCTCACTGAAATTTCTAATGTGCAGGACAGGCATTTCCCTGAGGCACCCGTTACATAGATTGGCCCCCCGCTCACTGAAATTTCTAATGTGCAGGGCAGGCATCACTCTGGGGAACACCTACATAGATATGCCTCCCGCTCACTTTAATTTCTAATCTGCATCAGAGGCTTCTCCCTGGGGAACCCGTTACACAGATTGGCCTCCCGCTCACTGATTTTCTAATGTGTAGGACAGGCAACTCCCTGGGGGACCACTTACATAGATTGGCCTCCCGCTCACTGAAATTTCTAATGTGCAGGACATGCATCTCCCTGGGGAACCCGTTACATTGATTGGACACGCGGTCACTAATTGTTCTAATGTGCAGGTCAGACATCCGCCTGGGGAACCCGTTACACAGATTGGCCTTCCGCTCAATGATTTTCTAATTTGCAGGCAGGCATCTCCCTGGGGATCCCGTTACATTGATTGGCCTTCCGCTCACTGATTTTCTAATGTGCAGGCAGGCATCTCCCTGGGGATCCCGTTACATAGATTGGCCTTCCGCTCACTGAAATTTTTAATGTGCAGAAAATGCATCTCCTAGGGGAACCCGTTACATTGATTGGACTCCCGGTCACTGAATGATCTAATGTGCAGGACAGGCTTCACCATGGGTAAGCTGTTACATAGATTGGGCTCACACTCACTGAAATTTCTTAATAAAAGTGCAGGTAACCCGCTTTGTGATATTTTTAATGTGCAGGAGAGGCATCTCCCTGGGGAGCCCATTACATAGATTGGCCTCCCGCTCACTGAAATTTCTAATGTGCAATGACGGCTTCTCCCTGCAGAACCCCTTACACAGATTGCCATTCCATTCACTGCAAATTCTAATGTGCAGGACAAGCATCTCCCTGGGAATAACGTTATATAGATTGGCCTCCCGCTCACTGAAATTATTCATGTGCAGGACAGGCATCTCCCTGGGGAAACCGTTGCGTAGATTGGCCACCCGCTCATTTAAATTTCTAATGTGCAGGACAGGCATCACCCTGGGAAGCCCCTTATATAGATTGTCCTCCCGCTCACTGAAATTTCTAATGTGTGGTGCCGGTATCACCCTGGGGAACCTGTTACATAAATTGACGCCCCGCTCACTGAAATTTCTAATGTGCAGGACAGGCATCACCCTGGGGAACCCGTTACACTGTTTGGCCTCCTGCTCACTGCAATTTCCAATGTTCCATGCAGCATCTCCCTGCGGAACGCCTTACACAGATAAGCCTCATGCTCACTGAAATTTATAATGTACAGTGCAAGCATTTCCCGGGGGAACCCGTTACACTGATTGTACTCACTCTCACTGAAATTACTAATGTGCAGGAGAGCCATCTCCCTGGGGAACCAGTTACATAGGTTGGGCTCGCACTCACTGCAATTTCATAAGTATAATGCAGGCAGCTCCCTGGGGAACCCCTTACAAAGGTTGCCCTCCCGCTCACTGAAAATTCTAACGTGCAGGGCAGGCATCTCCCTGGGGAACCCATTACATAGACTGGCTTCCAGATCAGTGATATTATTAATGTGCAGGAGAGGCATCTCACTGGGGCACCCGTTACATATTTTGGTCTCCTGCTCACTGAAATTTCTCATGTATAGTGCAGGCATCTCCCTGGAGATCCCGTTACATAGATTGAACTCTCGCTCACAGAAATTTCTAATGTGCAGGACAGGCATCTCCCTGGGGAACCACTTACATAGATTGACCTCCCGCTTACTGAAATTTCTTCAGTATAGTGCAGGCATCTCCGTGGGGAACCCATTACATAGCTTGGTCTCCCGCATACTGAAATTTCTAAAGTGCAGGGCAGGCATATCCCTGGGGAGCACCTTACACAGATTCGCCTCCCGCTCACTGATATTTCTAATGAGCAGGACAGGCATCTCCCTGGAGTAAGCATTACACAAATTGTCCTACCGCTCACTGAAATTTCTAATGTGCAGGATAGGCATTTCCCTGGGGAACCCGTTACATAAATTGTTCTCCCACTCACTGAAATTTCTAAAGTGCAGGACAGGCATCTCCCTGGGTAACCCGTTACATAGATTGGCCTCCCGCTCTCTGAAATTTTAATGTGCAGGGCAGGCCTGTCCCTGGGGAACCCGTTACATAGATTGGCCAACCGCTCACTGAAATTTCTAAGGTGCAGGGCAGGCATCTCCCTGGGGAACCCTGACATTGATTGGCCTGCCACTCACTTAAATTTCTTAAGTATAATACAGGCAACACCCTGGGGAACCCCTTACACAGGTTGGCCTCCCGCTCACTGAAAATTCTAACCTGCAGGGTAGGCATCTCCCTGGGGAACCCGTTACACAGATTGGCCTACCGCTCACTGAAATTACTGATATGCACGAAAAGCATTTCCCGGGCAAACCCGTTACATTGATTGGCCTTCCGCTCACTGAAATTATAATGTGCAGCACCGGCATCTCCCTGGGGAATCCATTACATAGACTGGCCTCCTCCTCATTGAAATTTCTAATGTGCAGGAGAGGCATCTCCCTGGTGATCCCGTTACATAGATTGGCCTTCCACTCACTGAAATTTTTAATGTGCAAAACATGCATCTCCCTGGGGAACCCGTTACATTGATTGGACTCCCGGTCACTGAATGATCTAATGTGCAGGACAGACATCACGCTGGGGACCCTGTTACATAGACTGGGCTTCCACTCACTGACATTTCTTAAGGAAAGTGCAGGCAACTCGCTGGGGAACCCCTTACACAGGTTGGCCTCCCGCTCATTGGAAATTCTAACGTGCAGGGCAGGCATCTCCCTGGGGAACCCATTACACAGAATGGCCTCCCGCTCTCTGAAATTTCTAATGTGCACGAAAGGCATCTCCCTGGGTAACCGGTTACATTGATTGGCCTCCCGCTCGCTGAAATTATAATGTGCAGGACAGGCATCTCCCTGGGGAACCCATTATGTAGACTGCCCTCCCGCTCAGTGATATTTTTAATGTGCAGGAGAGGCATCTATCTGGTGCACCCGTTACAGAGTTTGGACTCCTGCTCACTGAAATTGCTCATGTTTAGTGCAGGCATCTCCCAAGGGTTCCCGTTACATAGATTGGACACTCGCTCACTGAAATTTCTAATGTGCAGGACAGGCATATCCCTGGGGAACCCGTTACATAGATTGGCCTCGTTCCCATTGAAATGTCTAATGTGCAGGACAGGCATCTCCCTCTGGGATAACCTTACATAGACTGGCCTCCCGCTCACTGAAATATCTAATGTTCAGGACAGGCGTCACACGGGAGAGCCCCTTACACAGATTGCCCTCGCGCTCACTGATATTTCTAATGTGCAGTGCTGGCATCACCCTGGGGAACCCGTTATATAATTTGGCGTCCCGCTCACTGAAATTTCTAATGTGCAGGATAGGCATCTCCCTGGGGAACCCATTACATTGATTGGCCTCCTGCTCACTGCAATTTGCAAAGTGCCATGCTGGCATGTCCCTGCGGATCCCCTTACAAATGTTAGCCTCATGCTCACTGAAATTTATAATGTACAGTACAAGCATCTCCCGGGGGAACCCGTTACACTACTTGGACTCACGCTTACTGAAAATTCTAATGTGCAGGAGAGACATCTCCCTGGGGAAAAAGTTACATAGATTGGGCTCCCACTCACTGAAATTTATTAAGTATAGTGCAGGCAACACCATGGGGAACCCCTTACACAGGTTGGCCTCCTGCTCACTGAAAATTCTAACCTGCATGGCAGGCATCTCCCTGGGGAACCCATTATGCACGTTGGAATCCCGCTCAGTGATATTTTTAATGTGCAGGAGAGGCATCTCACTGGGGCACCCGTTACATAGTTTGGCATCCTGCTCACTGACCTTTATCATGTGTAGTGCAGGCATCTCCCTGGGGATACCGTTACATAGTTTGGACTCTCGCTCACAGAAATTTTTAATATGCAGGACATGCAACTCCCTGGGGAACCCGTTATATTGAATGGACTCCCGATCACTGAATGATCTAATGTGCAGGACAGGCATCTCCCTGGAGAACCTGTTACATAAATTGGCCTCCTGCTCACTGACATTTCTAATGTGCAGGACACGCATCACCCTGGTGAACCCGTTATATAAATTGGCCTACCGCTTACTGAAATTTCTAATGTGCAGGGCTGGCATCTCCTTGGGTATCCCGTTACATAGATTGGCCTCCCACTCACTGAAATTTCTAAAGTGCAGGAGAGGCATCTCCCTGGGGAACCCCTTACACAGATTGGCCTCCCGCTGACTGAAATTTCTAATGTGCAGGACAGGCATTTCCCTGAGGCACCCGTTACATAGGTTGGCCCCCCGCTCACTGAAATTTCTAATGTGCAGGGCAGGCATCACTCTGGGGAACACCTACATAGATTGGCCTCCCGCTCACTTTAATTTCTAATCTGCATCAGAGGCTTCTCCCTGGGGAACCCGTTACACAGATTGGCCTCCCGCTCACTGATTTTCTAATGTGTAGGACAGGCAACTCCCTGGGGGACCACTTACATCGATTGGCCTCCCGCTCACTGAAATTTCTAATGTGCAGGACATGCATCTCCCTGGGGAACCCGTTACATTGATTGGACAGGCGGTCACTGATTGTTCTAATGTGCAGGTCAGGCATCCCCCTGGGGATCCCGTTACATAGATTGGCCTTCCGCTCACTGAAATTTTTAATGTGCAGAACATGCATCTCCCTGGGGAACCCGTTACATTGATTGGACTCCCGGTCACTGAATGATCTAATGTGCAGGACAGGCTTCACCATGGGGAAGCTGTTACATAGGTTGGGCTCACACTCACTGAAATTTCTTCATAAAAGTGCAGGCAACCCGCTTTGTGATATTTTTAATGTGCAGGAGAGGCATCTCCCTGGGGAACCCGTTACATAGATTGGCCTCCCGCTCACTGAAATTTCTAATGTGCAATGACGGCATCTCCCTGCAGAACCCCTTACACAGATTGCCATTCCATTCACTGCAAATTCTAATGTGCAGGACAAGCATCTCCCTGGGAATAACGATATATAGATTGGCCTCCCGCTCACTGAAATTATTCACGTGCAGGACAGGCATCTCCCTGGGGAAACCGTTGCATAGATTGGCCACCCGCTCATTTAAATTTCTAATGTGCAGGACAGGCATCACCCTGGGAAGCCCCTTATATAGATTGTCCTCCCGCTCACTGAAATTTCTAATGTGTAGTGCCGGTATCACCTTGGGGAACCCGTTACATAAATTGACGTCCCGCTCACTGAAATTTCTAATGTGCAGGACAGACATCACCCTGGGGAACCCGTTACACTGATTGGCCTCCTGCTCACTGCAATTTCCAATGTGCCATGCAGCATCTCCCTGCGGAACCCCTTACACAGATTAGCCTCACGCTCACTGAAATTTATAATGTACAGTGCAAGCATTTCCCGGGGGAACCCGTTACACTGTTTGTACTCACTCTCACTGAAATTACTAATGTGCAGGAGAGACATCTCCCTGGGGAACCAGTTACATAGATTGGGCTCGCACTCACTGCAATTTCATAAGTATAATGCAGGCAGCTCCCTGGGGAACCCCTTACAAAGGTTGCCCTCCCGCTCACTGAAAATTCTAACGTGCAGGGCAGGCATCTCCCTGGGGAAGCCATTACATAGACTGGCTTGCAGATCAGTGATATTATTAATGTGCAGGAGAGGCATCTCACTGGGGCACCCGTTACATATTTTGTCTCCTGCTCACTGAAATTTCTCATGTATAGTGCAGGCATCTCCCTGGAGATCCCGTTACATCGATTGGACTCTCGCTCACAGAAATTTATAATGTGCAGGGCAGGCATCTCCCTGGGGAAACCACTTACATAGATTGACCTCCCGCTTACTGAAATTTCTTCAGTATAGTGCAGGCATCTCCGTGGGGAACCCGTTCAAATATTTTGGTGTCCTGCTCACTGAAATGTCTGAAGTGCAGGGCGGGCATCTCCCTGGGGATCCCGTTACATAGATTGGACTCTCGCTCACTGAAATTTCTAATGTTCAGGAGAGGCATCTCCGTGGGGAACCACTTACATAGATTGACCTCCCGCTTACTGAAATTTCTTCAGTATTGTGCAGGCATCTCCGTGGGGAACCCGTTACATAGATTGGTCTCCCGCTTACTGAAATTTCTGAAGAGCAGGGCAGGCATCTCCCTGGGGAGCACCTTACACAGATTCGCCTCCCGCTCACTGATATTTCTAATGGGCAGGACAGGCATCTCCCTGGGGTAAGCATTACACAAATTGTCCTACCGCTCACTGAAATTTCTAATGTGCAGGATAAGCATTTCCCTGGGGAACCCGTTACATAAATTGTTCTCCCACTCACTGAAATTTCTAAAGTGCAGGACAGGCATCTCCCTGGGTAACCCCTTACATAGATTGGCCTCCCGCTCTCTGAAATTTTTAATGTGCAGGGCAGGCCTCTCCCTGGGGAACCCGTTACATAGATTGGCCAACCGCTCACTGAAATTTCTAAGGTGCAGGGCAGGCATCTCCCTGGGGAACCCTGACATTTTTTGGCTTGCCACTCACTGAAATTTCTAATGTGCAGGGCAGGCATCTCCCTGGGGAATCCGTTACATAGATTGGCCAACCACTCACTCAAATTTCTAATGTGCAGGACAGGCATCTCCCTGGGGAACACTTTACATAGATTGGCCTCCCGCTCTCTGAAATTTCGAATGTGCAGTGCTGGTCTGTCCCTGGGGAACCACTTACATAGATTGGTCTCCCGCTCACTGAAATTTCTAATGTACTGGACCGGCACCTCACTGGGGAAGCCATTACATAGCTTGGCCTCCCTCTCACTGAAATTTCTAATGTGCAGGACAGGCAACTCCCTGGCGAACCCGTTACATAGATTGGCCTCATGCTCACTGAAATTTCTAAATTGCTGGAAAGTCATCTCCTTGGGTAACCCGTTGCATAGATTTTCCTCCCGCTCAAGGAAATTTCTAATATGCAGGACAGGCATATCCATGGGGAACCAGTTACATAGATTGTCCTCCCGCTCACTGAAATTTCTAAAGTATGGAGCTGGCATATCCCTGGGGAATCCGTTACATTCATTGGACTCCCGGTCACTGAATGTACTAATGTGCAGGACGGGCATTTCCCAGGGGAACCCCTTAGATACATTGACCTCCTGCTCACTGAAATTTGTAATGTGCAGGACAGGCATCTCCCTGGGGAACCCCTTACATAAATTGGCCTCCCGATCAGTGAATTTCTAAAGTGCAGGGCAGGCATCTCCCTGGGGAACACTTACATAGAGTGTCTACGCTCTCTGAAATTTCTAATGCGCAGGACAGGCATCTCCCTGGGGAACCCATTACATAGATTGTTCTCTCGGTGACTGAAATTTCTAAAGTATGGAGCTGGCATATCCATGGGGAACCCGTTACATACATTTGCCTCCCGCTCACTGAAATTTCTAATGTGCAGGGCAGGCAAATTCCGGGGGAAGCCGTTACATAGATTGGCCTCCTGCTCACTGAAATTTCTAATGTGCAGGGCAGCCATCTCCCTGGGGAAACCGTTACACTGATTGGCCTCCTCCTCATTGAAATTTCTAAAGTGCAGGTCAGGCATCTCCCTGGGGATCCCGTTACATAGATTGGCCTCCCGCTGACAGAAATTTCTGATGTGCAGGACATGCCTCTCCCTGGGTAACCCGTTACATTCATTGGACTCCCAGTCACTGAATGTACTAATGTGCAGGACAGGCATCTCCCTGGGGAACCCCTTACATAGATTGTCCTCCCTCTCACTGAAATTTTTAACGTGCAGGACAGGCATCTCCCTGGGGAACCACTTACATAGATTGGCCTCCCGATCAGTGAATTTCTAAAGTGCAGGGCAGGCATCTCCCTGGGGAATCCGTTACATCGATTGGCCTCCCGCTCACTGTAATTTCTAATGTGCAGGACAGTCAACTCGCTGGGGAACCCGTTGCATAGATTGGCCTCACCATCACTGCAATTCGAATGTGCAGTACAGGCATCACCCTGGGGAACCCATTAAATTGATTGTCCTCCTGCTCACTGAAATTTCCAATGTGCAGTTCCGGCATCTCCCTGCAGAACCCCTTACACAGATTGCCCTCCCATTCACTGAAAATTCTAATGTGCAGGACAGGCATCTCCCTGGGAATCCCGTTACATAGGTTGGCCTCCCGCTCGCTGAAATTTCTCATGTGCAGGACAGGCATCTCCCTGGGGAACCCGTTACAAAGATTTGCCTCCCGCCCACTGTAATTTCTAATGTGCAGGACTGGCAACTCCCTGGGGAACCCATTGCATAGATTGGCCACCCGCTCACTTAAATTTCTAATGTGCAGGACAGGCATCTCCCTGGGGAAACCGTTACACTGATTGGCCTCCCGCTCACTGATATATCTAATGTTCAGGACACGCATCACCCTGGAGAGCCCCTTACAGAGATTGCCCTCGTGCTCACTGATATTTCTAATGTGTAGTGCCGGCATCACCCTGGGGAACCCGTTATATAAATTGGCCTCCTGCAAACTGAAATTTCTAATGTGAAGGGCCGGCATCTCCTTGGGAATCCCGTTATATAGATTGGCCTCCCGCTCACTGAAATTTCTAATGTGCAGGAGAGGCATCTCCCTGGGGATTTCGTTACAGAGATTGGCCTCCAGCTCACTGAAATTTCTAAAGTGCAGGACAGGCATCCCCCTGGGAAGCCCCTTATATACATTGTCCTCCCGCTCACTGAAATTTCTAATGTGTAGTGCCCGTAACACTCTGGGGAACCCGTTACATAAATTGGCGTCCTTCTCACTGAAATTTCTAATGTGCAGGACAGGCATCTCCCTAGGGAACCCGTTACATTGATTGGCCTCCTGCTCACTGCAATTTCCAATGTACCATGCCGGCATCTCCCTGCAGAACCCCTTGCACAGATTAGCCTCACGCTCACTGAAATTGAAAATGTACAGTGCAAGCATTTCACGGGGGAACCCGTTACACTGATTGGACTCACTCTCAGTGAAATTTCTGATGTGCAGGAGAGACATCTCCCTGGGGAGACAGTTACATAGATTGGGCTCCCACTCACTGAAATTTCATAAGTATAGTGCAGGCAACTCCCTGGGGAACCCCTTACAAAGGTTGGCCTCCCGCTCACTGAAAATTCTAACGTGCAGGGCAGGCATCTCCTGGGGGAACCCATTACGCAGATTGACCTCCTGCTCAGTGAAATTACCGAATGTGCACGAAACGCATCTCGCTGTGTAACCCGTTAAATTGATTGGTAGCCCGCTCGCTGAAATTGTAATGTGCAGGACGGGCATCTCCCTGGGGAAGCCATTACATAGACAGGCCTCCAGCTCAGTGATATTTTTAACGTGCAGGAGAGCCATCTAACTGGGACACCCGTCACATAGTTTAAGCTCCTGCTCAGTTAAATTTCTAATGTGTAGGAGATGCATCTCCCTGGGGAATCCGTTACATTGATTGGACTCCCGCTCACGGAAATTTCGAATGTTTAGTTCAAACATCTCCCTGGGGAACCCGTTGAATAGTTTGTCCTCCCGCTCACTGTAATTTCTAATGTGCAGAACAGGCAACTCCCTGGGGAACCCATTACATAGATTGCACTCCTGCTCACTGAAATTTCTAATGTTCAGGGCAGGCATCTCGCTGGAGAACCCCTTACGCAGATTGACCTCCCGCTCACTGAAATTTCGAATATGCAGGACAGGCTTCGCTCTGGGGAACCCGTCAAATAGATTGGTCTCCCACACACTGAAATTTCTAATGTGCAGGACAGGCATCTCCCTGGGAATCCCTTAAATAGATTTGCCTCCCACTCACTGAAATTTCTGATGTAAAGGACAGGCATCTCCCTGGCGAACCCATTACATAAATTTACTCCCGGTCACTGAAAGTTCTAATGTGCAGATCAGGCATCACCCTGGGGAACCCGATACATAGATTGGCCTCCTGCTTACTGAAATTTCTATTGTGCAGGGACAGCATCTCCCTGGGGAAACCCTTACATAGATTGGCCTCCCGCTCACTGAAATTTGTAATGTGTAGTGCATGCATCTCCCTGGAGAACCCTTTAAATATATTGGCCTCCCACTCACTGAAATTTCAGATGTGCAGGACAGGGATCTCCCAGTGGAACACGTTACATAGATTGGTCTCCCACTCACTGAAATTTCTAATGTGCAGGAGAGGCATCGCACTGGGGAACCCCTTAAATAGATTGGCCACTCGCCCACTGAAATTTCTGATGTACAGTACAGGCATCTGCCTGGCGAACCCGTTACATAAATTGGTCTCCCGTTCCCTGGAAGTTCTGAAGTGCAGGTCAGGCAACTCCCTGGGGAACCCGATACATAGATTGGCTTCCCGCTTACGACACTAAACTAGGAGGAGGGGTGGGCTCTGATGAGGATGTCAGGAGGCTACAGTGCGATTTGGACAGGTTGGGGGAATGGGCGGATACGTGGCAGATGCACTATAATGTGGATAAATGCGAGGTTATCCACTTTGGGGGTAAAAACAGGAGGGTAGATTATTATCTAAATGGCAATAGATTGGGAGATGGGGAAGTGCAGAGGGACCTGGGTGTTCTTGTGCACCAGTCACTGAAGGAGAGCATGCAGGTGCAACAGGCGATTAAGAAGGCAAATGGTATGTTAGCCTTCATATCAAGGGGGTTCGAGTATAGGAATAGGGATACCTTACTACAGCTGTACAAGGTGCTGGTGAGACCGCATCTGGAGTATTGTGTACAGTTTTGGTCGCCCCATCTGCGGAAGGATGTTCTTGCCATGGAAAGAGTGCAACGGCGATTCACCAGGCTGATACCTGGAATGGCGGGAATGACCTACGAAGAGAGATTAAATAGTTTGGGCTTGTACTCACTGGAGTTTAGAAGATTGAGAGGGGATCTCATCGAAACATATAAAATTATGGCAGGCCTGGACAGGCTGAATTCAGAGAGAATGTTTCCAATGGCCAGGGAGCACAGAACCAGGGGCCACAGTCTAAAAATAGCGGGCAAATCATTTAAAACAGAGATGAGGAAGAATTTCTTCACTCAAAGAGTGGTGAGCCTGTGGAATTCCCTGCCACAGAGGGCTGTGAAGGCTAATTCAATAAATATTTTCAAGAGAGAATTGGATATATTTCTGAAGGCTAAGGGGATTAAGGGTTACGGAGAAAAGGCGGGGACGGGGTACTGAACTGGTAAGATCAGCTATGATCTCAGATGAGGATCAGCCATGATCTCATTGAATGGCGGAGCAGGCTCGAAGGGCCGAATGGCCTACTCCTCTTCCTATCTCTATGTTACTGAAATTTCTAATGTGCAGGTCCGGCATCTCCCTTGGGAACCTTTACACAGATTGGCCTACCGCTCACTGAAATGTTGTAATGTGTAGTGCATGCATCTCCCTGGGGAACCCTTTAAATATATTGGCCTCCCGCTCACTGAAATTTCTAACGTGCAGGGCAGGCTTCTCCCTGGGGAACCCGTTACATATATTGGCCTCCCACTCACTGACATTTCGAAAGTGCTGGAAAGCCATCTCCCTGTGGAGCCCGTTACATAGACTAGCCTCCCACTCACAGAAATTTCTAATGTGCAGGACAGGCAACACCCTGGGTAACCACTTACAAAGATTAGCCTACCGCTCACTGAAATTTCTAATGTGCAGGGCAGGCATCTCCCTGGGGAACCCTTTACATAGATTGGCCTCCAGCTCACTGAAATTTCAATTGTGCAGGACAGGCATCCCCCTGGGAATCTGTTTCATAGTTTGGCCTCCCGCTCACTGAATTTTCTAATGTGCAGTGCAGGCATCTCCCTGGGGAACCCGTTACATAGATTGGCCTCCCGCTTACTGAAATTTCTATGATGCACAACAGGCATCTCCCTGGGTAACCCGTTACATAGATTGGCCTCCTGCTCTCTTAAAATTCTAATGTACAGTGCAGGCATCTCCCACGGGAACCCGCTGCATAGATTGGCTTCACTGTCACTGAAATTTCTAATGTGTAGGACAGGCATCTACCTGGGGAATACGTTACATAGATTGGCCTCATGCTCACTGATATTCCTAATGTGCAGTACAGCATCTCCCTGGGAATCTGTTACATAGATTGGCCTCCCGCTCACTGAAATTTCTAATGTGCTGTTCAGGCATCTCCCTGTGGAGCCCATTACATAGACTAGCCTCCCACTCACAGAAATATCTAATGTGCATGACCGGCAACTCCCTGGGGAACCCCTTACATAGATTGGCCTCCCGCTTACTGAAATTTCTATGATGCATGACAGGCATCTCCCTGGGTAACCCGTTACATAGATTGGCCTCACACTCTCTGAAAATTCTACTGCTCAGTGAAGACATCTCCCTGGGGACCCCACTCCATAGATTGGCCTCCCTGTCACGCAAATTTCTAATGTGCAGGACAGGCATCTCCCTGGGAGCCGGTTACATAAATTGGCCTCCCGCTCACTGTAATTTTTAATATGCAGGGCAGGCATCACCCTGGGGAACCCCTTATATACATTGGCCTCCCACTCACAGACATTTCTAATGTGCAGTGCAGACATCTCCCTGGGGAACCCGTTACATAGATTGGCCTCCCATTCACTGAAACTTCTAATGTGCAGGACAGGCATCTCACTGGGGAACCAGTTACATAGATTGGCCTCCCATTCACTGAAACTTCTAATGTGCAGGACAGGCATCTCACTGGGGAACCCGTTACATAGATTGGCCACCCGGTCAAAGAAATTTCTAATTTGCAGGGCTGGCATCACGCTGGGGAACCCCCGTTACATAGGTTCGCCTCCCACTCACTGAAATTTCTAATGAGCAGGACAGGCATTTCCATGGGGAACCCTTGACATAGTTTGTCCTCCCGCTCACTGAAATTTCAGATGTGCAGGGCAGGTTTCACCCTGGGGAACCCCTTATATAGACTGGCCTCCCGCTCACTGATATTTCTAATGTGCAGGGCAAGCATCTCCCAGGGGAACCCGTTACATAGATTGGTCTCCCGCTCACTGAAATTTATAATGTGCAGGACGGGCATCTCCCTGGGGACTGCATTACATAGATTGGCCTCCCTAGGGAACCCGTTACGCAGATTGGCCTCCCGATCTCTGTAATTTATAATGTGCAGGACAGGCATTACACTGGGGAACCCGTTATATAGATTGACCTCCCGCTCACTGAAATTTCTAATGTGAAGGGCAGGCATCACCTTGGGGAACCCGATACAAAGATTGGCCTCCCACTCATTGAAATGTCTAATGTGCAGAGCAGGCACCTCTCTGGGAACAGGTTGCACAGATTGGCCACCCGCTCACAGAGATTTCTATTGTGCAGGGCAGGCATCACCCTGGGGAACCCCTTACATTGATTGTCCTCCCGCTCTTTGAAATTATTAATGTACAGAGCAGGCACAACCCTGTGAACACGTTGCACAATTTGGCCTCCCGTTCACTGAAATTTCTCATGCACAGGGCAGGCATCTCCCTGGGGAACCCGTTACAATGATTGGCCTCCCCGTCTCTGAATTTCTAATGTGCAGGACAGGCATCTCCCTGGGCAACCCGTTACTTAAATTGGCCTCCATCTCACTAAAATTTCTAATGTACATGGCAGACATCTCGCTGGGAACACGTAACACAGATTGGCCTCCCGCTCACTGAAATTTCTAATGCAGAGGACAGGCATCTCCCTGGGGAACCCGTTATACAGATTGGCCTCCCGCTCTCTGAATTTTCTAATGTGCAGAACAGGCATCACCCTGGGTAACCGTTACCTAGAATGGCCTCCCGCTCACTGAAAATTCTCTTGTACAGGGAAGGCATTTCCATGGAGAACACGTAGCATAGTTTGGACGTCCGCTCACTGAAATATCTAATGTAAAGGACAGGCATCTCCCTGGGGATCCTGTTACATAGATTGGCCAACCGCGCACTGAAAGTTCCAATGTGCATGAGAGGCATCACCCTGGGCAACCCCTTACATAGATTGGCCTCCCGCACACTGAAATTTCTACTGTGCGGGGCTGGCATCTCCATGGGGAACCCGTTACACAGAATGGCCTCCCGGTCACTGATATTTCTAATGTGCAGGGCAGGCATCTCCCTGGTCAATCCGTTACATAGATTGGCCTCCCGCGCACTGAAATTTTTAATGTGCAGGGCATGCATCTCCCTGGTGAACCCGTTATATAGATGGTTCTCCCGCTCTCTGTAATTTCTAACGTCAGGGCAGGCATCTCCCTGGGGACCGCTTTCACAGATTGGCCAACCGCTCACTGAAATTTGTAATGTGCAGGGCAGCGACCACCGAGGGGAAGCCGTTGCATAGATTGGTCCCCGCTCACTGAAATTTCTAATGTGCAGGTCGGGCACCTCCCTGGGGAACCCCTTACAGAGATTGGCCACCCGCTCACTAAAAATTTTAATGTGCAGGACAGGCATCTCCCGTGGGAACCCGTTACATCGTCTAATGTTCGCAAATTTCGGCAGTCCACGAGGATAATTTGTTTAAAGAAAATGGTTGGAATGTACTTAAAAAACCCAGGACATCAAAGTTGGCTGCACCAGCCTCGTGGCAAAAGAGAAAGACAGCCTGTCTGATTATCTCCCATCACTGTCTGACAAAGGATTGAAAAAATACCAGCCTCTGAGTACTTGAAACTGTCAATCAGCTGCGGTTTAGGAAGTTTTCAATACGGAACAAAGGACTTTGTTTACAAGCCCTCAACAGTGTTGACTCAAGGTCTTAACCACTTGAAGCTGTCAATCAATTGCAGTTGGGCGGTGACCACAGGAAAAATGATTGTTTACACGATCACTTGAGTACTGTTTACCGAACACTTAAGGTTTGTTTGCCCAGCACTTGAGTAATCAGTGGGACATTTCAAACTGGTCAGCTCCATTCACAGACCAGTCAAATGAATAGGAAGCGCATTCAAAGTCATTACAGTCAATGGGGACAGATTGATTCCTTTTGTAACCCAAATACATTCAGATTTGGGCACGAAGATAAGGGCTCCCAAATGGGGTATACAGATAGCCCCTCAGGAAGCCAATCTCTCTCTCTCTACCACCTCGCATCTGGAGTCCTGTTACAGCCCGCCCAAAGAAGTGGAATACCAGGAGTTACTTTTGAATTACTGGGGTATCTCTACTTTGGGTGGTGAAAAATCCAAGGCAGACCGCAGGGGCACGGAGCAGGCGTTTACTGGTGAGCATAAACTTTCTGGCCCATTATAAGGCAACCTAGAATAGTATAAAGGGTGGGAACTTAAGGGGAATTTTGTAAAATGGTCATTTTTAGTCAATTTTCCCTCGATGTGTCCATCTTCTTTCTCCTCCCCGTTAAAGTAAAAGTGTGCTGTAATTCATAATTATTTTCACTCTATTGCAATGTATTCTTTTTTTCAATAAATCATAGGTTTTCTTTGCACCCATCCACTGGTCTCGTTTTGTCTATATCACTACTGAAATAAGTCCGGCGGTCGGAAATAAAGAGGAAGCGATTCGAAACCGCATGGTGCTGGAACAGCTCAGACATATGCCTGACTGGCCAGACACAAACACCAAAACCAACCCCTACAAATTGGCAACTGCGGCACGACCGTCTGCGACAGTATGCAATGTAGCAGACGGTGTTCTGGGTCTGGAGAGAGCAACAGTTATTGGTTTGCATTTTATCACAACTTTGGTTTTGTGGTTAGGTACCCGCAAGCTTAGGGAAGTTAAAGCAGTCAGTTGGGAAAAGGGAATGGAGATTGATGAATACCAGGCCAAGTAGAGAGCCTGGTCGTCCAGTTTAGTGAGGACAAAAGCCAAATGAGGCACGAGTTAGAGTACCTGAAGTGCCTCGTTACAGAGGCCAAGACTAATGAGATGAGGGTGGGGGAGGATAAAGCCCGCCTCATACAAGAAGTAAGAGAGCAGAAGGAAAAGGTTAGGGATGTAAAGGCAGCGTATAAGCTGGCCTGCGACCAAGGGTTTGAGGAAGCAGATCATGGCCCCTGTAGGGAAGAGATAGAAAGCTTGAATATGGCTTTAAAGAGGGCAAAGGGGATGATATGTCATATCAGCCCAAAGATAGGCCAGTTGGACTTATCCGGCAACCCAAATAGAACTGGCCACAGGCAAAACCCAGAACAAAGTTGGTTAGGGAATCAGAGGTCCCACGACCACCACCCATAGCTCTGCGCTTTCAGGAGCTCTGGCACCGAGCGGGGTGGAGGATGAGGTGGTAGACGAAGCACAGCAGGCCCCGCTAGGTAGGCCGGGACCAGGACCAGTGTAACGCCTCTGCCAATGGAGGTACGGTCCGCCCATTGATGACAAAGATCCAGGGGCCATCCAGAATCAGTTTGTGGTGACGTATGGCACTCAACAGCTCAGGGCGATGGTTAGCCACATCCCCACGCTCACTAAAATGGAGACCCCTCTCTGCATTTCAGGGAGTAGAACAAGCAGCTTTTGCAGCGACTGTGATGATGCAGAGCAAGCTAAAATGCTGCTGTTTTCCCTGGGAGGTGGTCTCCTCCAGGCCCTATCTGGCGAGTGCTAAAGTGGGCAGAAGGATTATGAGGATCTGAGGAATGAGATACTGGAGGCCATGGGACTCAACGATGGTAGTCCGTTTGCCCAGGTAGAAAGAGCGGTGCAGCTCCCAGGGGAGTCCCCGTAGGCGTTCTCAGACAGGCTGTGGCCAGCCTACTGGAGTGCATGCCCGGGAATTCCAGGGCGTGCATCACTGAAACCATTCCAATTGACTCACTGGATCCATTGTCTTATGACAAACAGCCTATCCCAGATCCAAGCCCAGCTCGCAGCATGGTTTGACCCCCGAAACGCCCAGATCACTGAAGAAGCGGTGACCGCAGGCTCACAGTAGCTTTTAGAAAAATGAGGTGTCTCGAGACGCCCCAACCCAAGGGAAAAGACCATGAGGTTAAACCTGGAGGCCAGAGTAGGAACGAAAGGCACCAGGAGGGAAACCGTCCCTCCCAGGCTAAGTTAAATTATTATGTGTGCGGGAAGGACGGCCACTGGCGCAAGGATTGTAGAAATCCTTGGAAGGAAAACAAGGGAAAGAATCCCACAGACCCAGTCCAAAAGGAAGAGACAGGAATTCCCCCCTCGTCGGTCGAGTCACTATTGGAGGCAATGCGGTTTCTTCTGACTGGCCAGGGGAGAGTAGCAGCCAGCACCGGTGCTTTGTCCCCGTCTGCACCATCCAACTCCCAGCAATGACTAGAGCCAGAGCAGCCTGTCGACCTGTGTCCCTGCGAAAATGCTGAGGGCAGCAGGCACTATGTTAACCTAGGGGTGAAGACGGTGCAGGGGAGATATTCGGTGAAACTGGAGCTTCCAGCACGGTGGTCCATTCGGAAGAACTGACCAATTCACCCCGGTCTGGCAAGGTCCCATTTAGCTTAATGGGACCCACAGGGCACAAGCAGTCTGGGGAAAGGTCAAAACCTTTCATCATAGATTAGGATCCCTCCACACCACATGGGAGGGTAACCAACATATTGACTAGGTGGCCAAGCAGGGGGACATGGAAGGAGAGTTCTGGGACCCCTGTAGAGCAGGCCCGGTAGCAGCAATCCGGGACAAGGGAGGCACACAGGGGATAGCTTTGGCCCCGGACCAAAAGCTTGTCCAAGCCCAAGATTCTGCCTTTAAGGCTGCCCTCGTAAGGAGAAAGAATTCAGAACAGGGTTACTGAAAGGCTGCTAGTTATATTGAACAGTGTAAATTGTTTAAGGGAAACAGGCAGCTTGGATTGGACCTGAGATTAGAAACCCGCAGCCTGCAGCGAGTACACGCTCACAGGCTGCACAGGCAGGTGATGTGGCTTGTGTTAGGGGAGGAGCCATTCCACCCACTGTTCCGGACACACCCCCTCTCTTATGGGACTCCGGGGAGGAGCCTGAACCAGGTTTTAAACTGAAGGGGAAGACTCTCAGCCACCGGCAGCCAGTGGCGAGGGATTGCACATCCCCAACCCAGGTTTGCGAAGGGAGTGACCTGAGGGAGAAGGTCCCCAGCCAGCAAGGACAGTGACCCGAGCTAAGCATCTGGTCGCCAGGGTAGCCCCACCAGCGACACTCCCTAGGAGGTCTCTTCGGGTACCCCAGCCCAGGAAAATATGGTCACCAGCTTTCCAGTTTAAAAGGGCAGCCTCCCGATTCAGGGAGAGGCCATAGACAGAGGTCCCCAACCAGCAGCCATAAGCTGTGAGGGACGTAAAGTTGAGATCAGTGCAGCCATGCCGCAAGGAGCAGCCTGCAACAGTCCTAACAGGGATTAGGCTGGCCGCCTGGAGACGGGCGGTGCTTATATATAGCTTTGTTCAAGCAATGTGTATAGAGGATTAAGTTAGAGTGTGTTAATTTTAATTTCATTTTGCAATCCGGTAGTTTAAGTATTAAAGTATAAGTTTTAAGTATGGAACCGTTCCAGAGTGTTGTCTATGTGAGCCGATCTCGCGGGACCTGATCACATTCCCCGAGCCAGGGGACCTGGCTAGATGCTATTGTTTTGTCTTTTTCAGAGTTTTGAAAGGTGCGGAGGACCATCGGCTCTTTGGATGCTCGGGGAAGGGAGCACTCCTAGCCCACGAAGCGTGGGGTCTGCAGGAGGTAGATGCCCATGAGGGGAGCTGGCCACGATCTCTGGCATCCAAGTCAATCCAGTATTCTAGTGAGACCGGCTTCACGTATGGGGAGGCCTCCCTCCAGTGCCCGAGGACACGAATCGGCACGTCAAGAAAAGATGTTTCAGAAACTCTGTAAATTTCGCTTTTCGGAAGTCAATAAGACCAATTTGTACCGAATCATGAGTAATAGCAGATTTGTTTGAATTTTTAGCAGATATGTTTTGGCTTGGTGTTAATCTCATTAATGATGCTGTATCATGTTAAATCTATGTCACAAGTGGTGAAGGGGCATTGAACACCCTCCATGCTTGAATTATTGTAAGTAATCAGTGATGCAGGGGCATTGGACCTCCTCCATGCTTGAATTATTGTAACTAATCATGTTTTTCTATCGATAGATGCCTACCGTTTACTGCGATTCTCTCTGGGTAAGGGGGATGGAGGTGTCGGGGTGATCAGAGATAGGTATAGATAAGTATAGGAAGGTTGTTTGTGGTGGTCAGAAATTCTTGCTCACGTTTCAACAGGATACTGCAAGTAAGTTTTTGTATCCAAGGGGGATCGGTAAGCTTCGCAATATTTCGGCAGCCCCCGAAGATTATTTGTTTAAAGAAAATCTGGTTGGAATGTACCTTAAAAATCCAGGGCATCAAAGATGGCTGTCAGGCCTCGTGGCAAAGGAGAAAGCCTGCCATTACTGTCTGACAAGAGGATTGAAAATAATAACAGCCTGTGTGAATATGTTGAAGTACTTGAAACTGTCAATCAACTGCGTTTTCGAAACTTTTCAATACGAAACAAAGGACTTTGTTTACACGAGCTCACTACAGTGTTGAGCTCTCTACAAGTACTTAAAGCTGTCAGTCAATTGCGGTTGGACTGCAACCACAAGACGATGGATTGTTTACACTTGTTCTCAAGCACTGTTGACTGTACAATTAAGGATTTGTTTGTCCAGCACTCGAGAAATCAACGTGACATTTTAAAACTGGTCAGCTCCATTCAAACCTGTTAAACGAATGGGAAACGCATTCAAACCCATTCCACTCAATGGGGACAGATTGGTCCCTTTTGTGCAGCCCCGATGCATCCAGATTTGGGTGCGAAGATAAGGGCTTCCAATGGGGTATAATAATAGACCCTCAGGAAGCCATTCTCTCTATCTACCACCTCGCCTCTGGTACCCTGCATTCAGGAGGACTGTCATAGCCCGCCCAAAGAAGTGGATTAGCAGCAGATACTTTTGAATTACTGGGGTATCTACTTCAGGCAGTGAAGAATCCAAGGCAGACCGCTAGGGCACGGAGCAGGCGTTTACTGGTGAGCATAAAACTTTCTGGCCCATTACAAGGCAAACTAGATAGGTATAAAGTGTGGGAGTTAAGGGGAATTTTGTTAACTTGTCATTTTAGTCAATTTTCTCTCGATGTGTCCTTTTTCTCTCCTCCCCTTTAAGTAAAAGTGTGCAAGTGTGCTGTATTCATAATCATTTTCACTGTATAGCAATTTATTTTTCATTTTCAATAAACTTTGCTCTTCTTTGCACCCAACCACGTGTCTCTTTTTAACTATATCACTACTGAATAATTCCGGCAGTCAGAACCAGAAAGGGAAGCGATTCGAAACTGCACGGGGCCTGAAGCAGCTCAGATACGCCTGACTGGCCAGAAATAAACCCCAGGGACAAAAGCCCCCCTCGCCTCCCCTTTCTACAATAGGGAGAGAAGAGATTTTTAGACATAGATAGGGAATGAGAGAGGTTGACAGAAGTGGAGGAGAGATAAATGGAGATAGAGAGAGGAGGGATTACTGGAAAGGGAGAGGGAGTCGGTGACAGAGAGAGAGGGGAGTTAGTTTGAGATAGAGACAGGAGAGTTTATTTCATATAGATAGGTGGAGAGAGATGGTGACAGAGATAGAGGAGAGATAGATAGAGACGCAGAGAGGAGAGGTGTTATTTATTCGTTTATGGGATGTGGGCTCCACTGGCAAGGCCAGCATATATTGCCAGTCCCTAATATCCCTTGAGAAGGTGGTGCTGAGCTGCCTTCTTGAACTGCTGCGATCTGTGTGGTGAAGGTACTCCCACAGTGCGGATAGGGGCAGAGTTCCAGGATTTTGACTCAACAGCATTTAAGTATCGGCGATATACTTCTAAGTCAGGATGGTGTGTGACTTACAGTGGACTTCTCTATATAGATAGGGTGAGTAGGGTGACAGAGAGAGAGGAGAGAGAGATGGAGATAGAATGAGGAGAGTTTATAAGATATTGAAAGGCAGAGAGTGTGACAGAGTTTGAGGAGAGTTACATGGAGATAGACTGAGGAGAAATTATTAATTATAGATGTGGAGTGAAGGAGACAGAGATGGAGGAGAGATGGAATGGAGATAAGGAGAACTAAGATTATTAGATGTAGATAGGTTGAGAGAGAGGATGACAGTGATAGGGCTGATATAGTTGGTGGTAGAGAGAGAAGCGATTATGAAATATAGTTAAGGGAATGAGCTGGTGTCAGAGATAGATTAGAGACAGATGGTAAAGAGAGAAGAGAGATTTACATGTAGACAGGGAGAGAGAGAGGGTGACAGAGATAGAGGAGAAATAGATTGAGATAGGAAGAGGATAGGTTATTAGATATTGATAGGGAGAGAGAGTGGGTGACAGAGAATGAGTCGAGAGAGATGGAAATGGAGGGAGGAGAAATTATTAGTTATAGATCGAAAGAGAGAGTGTGACAGAGATATTGGAGAGATGGATTGAGGTAGAGCAACGTAAGACTATTAGATAAAGATTGTTAGGGAGAGATGGTGACAGAAATAGAGGAGAGTTAGATGGAGAAAGAGAGAGGAGAAAAATTAGATATAGATAGGGAGAGAGAGAGAAAGAGACACAGATAGAGGAGTGATAGATGGAGACAGAGAGTGGGGCGATTATTAAATATTGATAGAGCGCAGAGAGAGGGTTACAGAGATGGAGGACAGATAGTTGGAGACAGAGAGAGGAGAGATTATTAGATGTAGATCTGGGAGAGAGCGGGTGACAGAGATAGATAGATGGAGATAGAGTGTGGAGATATTATCTATATATATAAACGGATACATCTGTCTGTCTGTCTGTCTGTCTCTCTGTCCTTCAGTGTGCGTCTGTCAGCTATACACTCGAAAGTTATAGAGCGTACCTTAGCGTGCGTTGCAGGCAAAAGAAAG